>NC_056734.1:227655382-227967882 GCF_019279795.1 Protopterus annectens | reverse complement strand
ATTGTAAGCATGCATTTTAAAAGTAAAAATTAAAAAGTGACTGAAACTAGAAACATTAATTTTCTTACTAAAAATTAAAAAAATTGACTTGTTTGCCATTGCCAGTGAATACAATGTTCTAGAGCCATCTTTACACAGACAGGCACTGTTAGAAGTTATTTTTTATGTTTCAAAATTTGCTGCAGTTAGAAAAAAAGAATGTCTGGAGTAAAAGTATCTTTACTTTTGATACCAAGTAGTATATGTTCAAAATAAAGCTTACACATACTCAAAACAAATATATATATATCACATATAGTCAGACAGATTCTATGAAGCTTACACATTTCGTTCAAAGCATACATGGTACCACACTGTTTTAGATTCAGTAAGTAGTTCTACATGGTGTATAGAGTTGCACTAACAAGGTAAACACCATGGCATGTGTATTATAACATAAGCAGCTGAATTGTATTCTAATCGACCAATCCAAGATGGAGGAGCTATTTAACAAGCTATAAAGCAACCATGTAGACTCAGTGCTGGCTTTCCATGTAAATTCCAAAACCTACTGGAATACAGCCAAGGAAAAGAGTCTACACAGAAACAATGTTAGAGGCTGCTGTTGCTTTAATTCATGTGTATGTGCAACAGGCTGAAGTCTATGCTGCTGCTGCCAATCGACCTAGGCCAAGAAGCAGAAGAATTTTCAGACCCCGTTTAACTTATCACAATCAGCATGATGTGGAAACTGTAGAGTGCTGTAGTTTGGATAGAGACACATTACAGGAACTCTGCAACCTGTGTCGTCATCAAATCAGAGCTAGGGGAAACCAAGGAGAATCCTTCCAGTGGAGACAAATGTATGTGTAGCACTTAGAATTTTTGCTATAGGTACCTTTCATAGACCAATTTGCTATAGGTACCTTTCATAGACCAACAGGGGACATGTTGGGGTTGTCACAGGCATCAACATCCAGGATTCGCCATCAGTTTCTGAATACTATGCTCCAACATGCCAGTGACCACATATATTTTCCCCGTAATCCTGAGGACAGGGCAAGAAATATGCAAGAGTTCTATCCTGTAGCACATTACCCTGAAGTACCGGGTGCCATAGATTGTACACATGTAGCAATTAAGGCACCATCCAGGGAAGAGTGAAGGCTCTACATAAATAGAAAGGGCTTCCACTCTATTAACTGACAAGCCATGTGTAACACCAAGGGAATTATCCTGAATATGTGTGCTGGCAACCCAGTTACCATGACTCACATATCTGGTACACCTCCAAACTGTATCAGATGTTCAATGGGGAGGGGGATATCCCACAGGGTAATTTACTGGGGGATGCAGGTTATAAACTAGAACAGTGGCTGATGATACCCATCAAACATCCACATACATCTGCTGAAAAATGCCATAATGAGACACACGCTCAAAGCAAAAATATCATAAAGCATGTGTTTGGGCTGCTGAAATCATGGTACTGGTTCCTTCATGCATCTGGGAGAGCCCTGCAGTACTATCCATGTACATGTACTGAAATATTCACTGTATATGCCATACAACATCATACTGAGAAAACAGCTTCAACAAGATCAACAATGGGAAGGGGACACATCCCACCACCAATGGCATGGTCACTATAGCCACATGCAGGAGAGGAGTCAGAGGGGGAACCAGCAGCTTCTGTGGGTGCAGGTAAATGTAGGTGTGCTCAATATGCCCTCACATTGGCTAAGAGGCAACATATTGATGTAAATATTTTACTATGCAAGAGTATTTAACAATTGAGATAAGTAGGCCTACCTGGAAACTCCTCCTGGGACATACTCGCTGTCCCTGAAGCAGTAGCAATAATGTCAAGGGCATTGCTGTTCCGCACTATACTGGGAGCTCTCTGTATCCCTAACACTGGAGAGGAACTCTTCATTTTCTGTTAGTGGTGGCTGTGTAGCAGCCCCCCCAGTATCCATTCAATCATGGGCCACTGCAGCTGCTCTCCTCCTTGCAGATGAGATTATATCAGTGGCCCTATGGTGCACCTGATCATATGCCCTGCTGTGGCTGCCTACTGCACTCACATCTGCAAATATCTACTGCCAAATTTGCATTCTGCCTGACATATCTCCACATCCCCTCTCAAGCAGAAAGGCACTATCTTGCTTGTAAGCTGCCACAATGACCTGATTCTCATGGTCACTGAAGGGTGGTTGTCAGTGATTGAGATGCCTGGGTGTCATAGTCCTAAGTGTCCTAAAAAACAACAGAAATATAATACACATAAGTATCACATAACTAAAAAATGCCTGTCCCCAGATAAAACAGAAAAGGTTATCATTTCAGTATTGCCCACTGCAGAAACATAAAACAGTTTAGATATTTGAAATATGAACAAGAGAAATTGTGTGGTTGTAACATATTACATTCACAAACAAAGCAAGGCTGGATGCAAAACAAGGAAGAGTAACAATAGCAACGTATCCTTATTTGTGCCAAAACAAAAATGCAGCTTTGGTCCCCCACCACCAAAAGAACAGGCAAATGATGCATTTTGCTAACAAACCATCATTGAAATGTTAAAAGTGCTACCAAATAAAATGTCCCTGAAACATGTGTATGGACTTAACATAGAACATTCCATTTTACGCTATTGCTAATCATGTATACCTCTTAAATGCTCTGACAAACATATATATATATATATATATATATATATATATATATATATATATATATATATATGTGTGTGTGTGTATATAAAACAGATTTTTCAGCATCTGCAGTATATAGACAAAAAATGCAAGCATACCTTCTCCAGTTCAGTTGTCTTCTGTGCAGATATAATCCAAAGTAATACACTTTTATGTGGTCTCTACATAAGCAGGTCTCCTCCCCTTCAGGTTCCCTAGCTACACGGTTGCCTTTATATGGTGTAGATTGAAGGCTGTTATTACGGTGAAGATGCAAATGAGGTGTGAACTCATTAGAATTGCTGAATTCCAAATACTTGGCTGCATGTAGCATAGGTAAACATAGTACAAGCACTCCCTCTGTGTTTTTGCTAATGGATTGCAACTGTGACTGCTTACTGGTAGGAAGAAGGAAAATACAACAGCAATGCAGACTGCCCTGCATCCAGTGGGTGTGTCAGGTTAGATGTGCAAAATGTTTAGAAGCAATTTTATCAAGGTTGGAAATGCAAGTAAGCAACACACAAATCACAGGTTCTGTTCAGTAACATCCAGTTTCCCTTTCATTGACAACTGTATATTATTGCCATTTAATATCCACTAACATTTTTAGGAGAATGCTATAGAATGGCTTACAGACTGCATGTCTCATATTACTGGTCAGATAAGAAAATATTGAGCAACAGACACAGACAGAGCTGCATTTTTGCAAGCAATTGTCATAAATAGTTGTGTGATCATTCAGTGCACTGCAACCACATATCTCTCAGCCTGGAAACATCAAAAAACCTGGACAAAGGCACATGAAAAGTAGATAATACTGGCCAAAACTCAGTGCACTTATTAACATAACATTTACATACATAATTATGTAACCTTACCCAACCCAATGGAATTATCAGGTATCAGCAATTAGAAATATTCTCCAATCAACTTCAAGTCCTGTGAATATAAACCTAGCTGTATTGTGGAAAAGAGACACTGATCATGAACATTCACTACTAATCATTCATAACAATCATATTAGTACATTTATCAATAACATTGGTCAATAATATTAGTGCTTCTTTTCCAAAAAATATTATCTCAAGCATGAGAGTACTGTATGATACTATATTGTACAGACAAACCTAACCGACAAATTTGTCCTAAATACAAGCCATCAGGTATAGAAATTGATTCAAGAACATTTGTAATTTATAAAGCATTCAGAGATGTAATCTCAAATATGAAATGCTCCCAGACACAGTTTTGCATTATTAATTTCAATACTAATCAACATAGAAGGTTAAACTGTAATGTATAGAGATTAGCACTTTAAAGAAAAAAAACTACATTCTTAAAGCATAAAAAATGTCAAAATATCACAAAAGTATAGAAATGATTATAACCGAATACATTTGCAAAACAATGGGAGGGGAGTATAAATCAGTAAGAGAAAAATAATGTTGACATACTTTTTTTTTTCAATGTAGTCCAAAAAGCAGTAGAAGCCACACATTCAGAGATAGATTATTCTGACAGAGAGATAGAATGATTTATCTTTTATTATCTATATGTCACTTTTCCAGACAAGATAAAGATGAATACATATACCACCCAGACAGAAACTGGATTTTGAAGTGCTTGTCAGCATTTCATTAGTAGAATACTTTGATCATCTTATGGTAACATTTAAAGTTATGCATAATTTAATGCAAGTGTGGAAACTTCAGTATGAAATGTCACGCAAATTATAATTATGTGCATGGTCAACATTTTTTATCTACCTAAAATATAGTCTGATAATGTCATTATTTAGTGACTTTAGTCCTCCATGATTTGCCAGAAGACCACATATTTTATGAGACACAGACCAAAACTATGAGGCTAAAATCTGGACAGTTGAGAAGTATGTAACACATACACACACACACACACACACACACACACACACACACACACACACACACACACACACACACACACACATCACAAAGATGCCTGATACATAAAAGTTCAGCTATCTGGTTAATGGTGAATGTTCCTTTAATGGGTACTGTGAACTTTAACCTCTACTGCAAAAGACACCCTGCTAGAATCACATTTCAGTTTATCACCTCCCCACACACCCACTATTCCACATTAGTTGTGTTAAAAAATAGACAACTGTATGTAACAAATGCCTGTTTTATAATTTGAAACCTGTATGCTAATTGACTTTTATCATGTATCAGATGTTCATTCTCATCGTCCAATACACCTAGAAAGTTTTACAGCTTTTAACACCAATAAACTGCACACACAATCCAGAACACTAACACATCTAATAAGTTGCAAATCCCAACCCATTGATTTGTTTCCACCCTGAAAGCTAAGCAGGAATAATCGAACAATGCTTTGCTTCGAATCACCCCTGCATTATATAAAAGTACCTGTCAAAAAAGGAGGGATCTACAACTTTACATGGAAGCAGCAGCAGCACATTTCGGCAGAAGAAAGCTGCTCTTACTGCTCTTCCTTGGAAAAAGAAGCAACCTTGTGACTTATAGGAGCCCCCAAACTCCTCCAGTGAAACACAAAGCTGTAAATTATAAAATCGGTATAAAAACAATCAAAATCATCTGCAAAATGGCCTATTTCTACATTAAGCAGGAAAGAAAGAAATTCAATAATGTTCAAACAGTACTTTTATTCAAAATGATTGTTTGAATTTTTAAACAAAGCTTTGCTTTCTTCCCTTCTCTTAATACTCTACAGATGTCAAAAAATATGTTACTTTATTCTCTGTCTTTTACGCATTACTGTAAAATACTTTTGTGCCAGTGATATGATAAAGTAATTTTCATTTATTGATTTTGATTGTTTTTATACCAGCTTTATCATTTTAGAGCTTGGTGCTTCTCTGGAGGAGTTTGGGTGCTTCTATCAGCTCTTTTCGAAAAGCATTTTCAGCAAAGGCTTAGTGGTTATTAATCCTGTGACTTAGTTACATTTGTAAATTGACTAGGAGTTAGCCTCGATCAAGCACAACAAACAATTTGAATTAAGTATCAAGTGCTCTTTAGCAAAACAAGCACTTTCCATTCAGGATTTTCAATTTCAAAATTAACCAGAGAAGAATGGGCTTTTGTTTTTCAGTCAAGATTGCTGCCTCACCCTGCTACATGACAACCACCATTTGTTTTCATCAGAGGTACACAGTACACACATTGTGCTTTCTGTAATGTAGAATAAATCAGGTTGCAATGGCTCACCTTCTGGACTGTTTGCTCTGTCTGCAGGAACAAAAATGCAAAAAAGTATCCTGCTACCCAAAGGTCCAAACCAAGAAATTGTAGAAATTCCAAGGTAAAAACACAAGGCAGGAACACCAGGCTCAACAATTCAGTTGGATTTATTCTGTAGTCAACGGATAATCACTTTTACATGTAGAACATGCTTCATCAGATCTCAAAAAACAAACATTCAACTTGATTTCAACAAATTTGAAATAATACTAACCAATCCAGTTACAGCAGAGAGAATCAATTAATTAATTAACCCATTCGGCAGTAAAGCACATGCTGACT
Source organism: Protopterus annectens (assembly GCF_019279795.1). Taxonomy (NCBI): domain Eukaryota; kingdom Metazoa; phylum Chordata; order Ceratodontiformes; family Protopteridae; genus Protopterus; species Protopterus annectens. The sequence goes on along the minus strand of NC_056734.1, from coordinate 227,961,656 downwards.
AAAGATAAAATACATTCCATGCCAAGCAAAAAATGATAAAAACAATGAGGAATTTATATATATAAAACAACATTAACAAACACATGAACCATGAATGAATAAATATGTATATACATATATATATATATATATATATATATATATATATATATATATATATATATATATATATAGGTTTACTATCACAATGCCGACATGCACTTGCACGGCTATGAAGTATTCGAACAACAGATGTTCGAATACTTCATATTTCGGCAGGTGATGTGAGCGAACGTTACCATTGCGAATGGACTGTGCATTCGCAATTCTAACGTTCGCTCATGTGAGGGGATCGCGGTACAGTGCGGTTAGGGAAATACATCCCTTTCCTCACTGTAGTGCGATCTCGGAGTTGGAATATTAAGTTGGGGGTGTGGGGGGCGCAGCCCCCCACAGGGGGGGTGCAGGGGGGCTTGCCCCCCTGCATAACTGTGTGTTTAGGCTGGTTAGGTAGGTAGTTACGGGACGGGTGGGAGTGCTGTGTATTGCCGAAAATGTCGCGAGCGACATTTTCGACAATACACAGCTGTTTTCGACTTTAGGAAAATTCAGAAATGTTCATTTCCGATGTATAAATTCGAAAATGCAGAAACGTTTTGTTCTGATTTTCGAATTTATGATAGTAAACCATATATATATATATATATATATATATATATATATATATATATATATATATATATATATATATTCATATAAAAAAATATAAAATAAAACAAAACAAGACAAATATGCATCAGATAAATGAATGCATAAAGTAAAATAGAATAAAAACAACATACAAAATTTTTTTCATACCAATTATAATATGTATTATGATCTAATCATGATCTAATCTGTGATGTTATTTAATTCCATCCTACTCTACTTCATCCCATCTTATTCTATTTTGTTTTATTTTGTTTTATTTTAATGGACGTGCTTCCAGGACCGGTTTAAGGCTTACATGATTATTACGTCCTGGAAAACATACTAAGAGGAGATGTACTGCTACCTGCTACTAGTAGGATGCTGCTGGACTGTGATGACATAATGTTTGGGCATAGAAAACAGAAAATAAAAATGAAAATGAAATCAGGATTTAAAGGGGTCATTCGGAAATTCATGGCACCCTGTTATTTTGAGCCCCAAACTGGAAAATACCAAGGAATTTGGTACACTTCAGAGGTATGTACATCAAAACTTAATACTTGTACAAATAACTATGTGGTTTCTTAGTATTGTAGATGATGTTGCAGTTGTTTGTATGCAAAAGTATTTTAGTTCCCTGTTGCAAAGCTGCTTATGTGACAAAGAGGGATAAGGCACTCTTATTGTTTTCTGAAAGTTCATTGGAGTGAAGGTTTAAATCCATATGTAGAAATATTCCAAACTGCGGTGGTGGTGCTGCGGTAGCATTGTCGCCTCGTAGTAAGACGTTGTCCTGTTTGATTCTCAGCTATAGCATCTTCTGTGTGGAGTCATGCATGAATGGGTGTATATTCATTGAAGGTTGTGTGTCAGGGCCAGCAACTCGGCGTGTAAAAATCTACTGCCAATCATTAGCAGACCGGAGTTCCGCTGTGGCAACCCCTAACCAGGAAAAGCCAAAAGGCACAACAATTAACAAACATTTTGTAGTGTTTATTTCATAGATTGCTTTTCTTTATTTAAATTAATTTTCCCTTTTATTTATTTATTGCCAGTGTTTGTGTGGTGCATTGCTTTGCACAGACAAGGCAAATGTAAAAAATGACTGTCAGGTTTGGCTGTACTGATCTTGTTTGCGTGATGCTTAGCAGTGCTCAAACTCAGACTAGTGGCTTGCACAGGAAGCTGACAGAACATCTGCACATAGGGTGTCTGTAAATGTGCAAAGGTCAAAAACAATACATTGTTGCAATTTTTGCTTTCCATTGTGCAATGCCAGTAAGCAGCATTGTGTGGCAGTTAGCAAGGGTCTCCAACACCTGCAGTCATCGAACATCTGCAGACAGGACTCAGGCAGACAATAACTGAAAATGGATGCATTCAATTAATTCTGTTGGGCATTTAGCAAACTCACTAAGCAGTGTTGTTTAGTGGTTAACACAGAGAACTTAAAAATGAGTATAAAATTATGGAAATGCCATGTAACCATTCCTTTGGTAGGAGATGTAAGTGTAAGGCTGGAGTAAAGATGGTCTTGGTTTCTAGTACAGGGTGTCCAACCTACATTTACTGTAGTGACAATGCAATTTATAGCAATGAACTGAAAAATAAACAGATGTTATTTCAATATTCTTGTGGCAACAGGCATAAGTGTAGGACTGCCATACACATGGTCCTGGGTTCTAATGCAAGGTATTGCAGATATTTTTACTGTTGTTCCACTTCCCATCATATTCACTATCACTTATAGCACTTTAGATAGTGCTGCTGATATAAAATATATGTATGAGGGATAATATAACCCTTATTGTGTTTTCAGATGTATGACTGAGGGTATACTGTTTACTATAGTTATGTAAGTATAATTCTGCTATCTGGACTTGCATGGCCTTCACAATTACATAAGACACATACACAACTGGGTCTATATACACAAACCTTGTCAGGTCACACACATACATGTTTACACCTCAAACTGTCAGCTGCATTTATGAATAATTCCTGACTCTGTATGAACAGCACTTCTTCTGTGGCAAAGATGGAAAAGTAACACTGTGGAAGAAAGTGTTTTTGTTCCTTATGCCTAGGATGAATCCTACACTTTAAAAATCATGTTTTCAGTGTATAAAGCCAAAAGCAAATGTGTCAGGTCATGACATTTATGTCCCCAGTGCATGTCTGCAAACTTAACTCACCTAACAATTACCTTCCAGTTTTCAATATATATTTCCAAACTACATCAGTGGAGACTCCTCAAACTAAGGTCAAGTGTCAGATTAACCTTCTTATTTCAAATATTTATTCCATCCCTGCTTGGCATGGCTACTTTCCTCTTAACATCACGCAAACACAGTTGGCATCATTGCTCAGGTTTATGCACTGCCAGTAAATGGGATAACTGGAACTGGTGGGGAAGCATTAGTTGCCATTGCTCTAATTCGGTGTTAGACATATCTGGAGCTAGTGGGGAATCTACCCAGTTTATGACACAGAGGTGGGGTGTCCAGGAGTCTAGGATATTTATTGGAATGCTGGTAAAGTGCCACTGCCAACGGTTTCTGCAGGGGGACTACTCTGCCTCCCAGTATAAGTCTGAGGCATGGAGTAGTTTGGCTTAGGCTGTATCTGGTTCTACTGGCATCCCACACACTGGAGAATAGTGTAGGCATCATTTTAATGACCTACAGTGACACAAAAGGGATACACTCAACTAGTGATTGACTGAATTTCAAACTGAGGACAACCCACAGCTGTGTAAGTATGATAACATGAGAGTATTTGTAATACTTAGAAAGCTAAGTTAAGGCAAGACTGGTATGCATAATGCTCTTCTGTTCTTTCAACAGCTAATGCCAAACTTGAGTCCAATAGTTGGGCTCATGCTGTTTGAATGGAGAGAATGAGGGAAGCAAGTGGTATGTATGCAGCACAATAGAAGTATTACAGTAGCAGTAAATGTTAAAGGTAGATTTTTGGGTGTTTATACAGTTATAGAAAGAATTGACCATGCATATCCTAACTGTAAAAGCAAGTGTGCATGCCTTAGACTGTAGCACAAATCAGCTTTAGGAGTCAAATATAAGACTGTAGTTGGATGTTGTGTGTTCAAATACCATAAGTCACAACTATGCAATAATGCATTTCTTTAATAATATTTGCATTACATTAAACTCTGTACATGTGGCGGGGCATAAATGCCCTGTTGTTAACTGTAATCTGTATAACTGGAACATGGATATGTGCAATATATGCACATTTAAAGGTTTACTTTCAGCAATCTGTAGTTATGGTGTATATTTGTTGGAATGTATATTTAAATGTAATACTTCAAATAAAATAGTTGGATAATTGTGTTAATGCATTGTATGTCATATATGATGGTACTAATTTTATCTCTTTTGTCTCTCACTCTAACCTCTATCTCTCTTTTTTATTTTCTATTATGTGTCACAAAACGTCTCCATGCCATACATGTATACCATATCACTAAACATTATACAACACAGCCAGATAGGCCAGCTCCACTGGATCAGCCTGCCCCCACTCCACAAGCTCCAGCACCAATGCCCAACATGTCAAGGGACCCAACCCTGCAGTACTGCCTCTGTTGCCACTACACTACCTGCACCCTCAGCAAGTATTGCCCAGCAGCTGGTGCTGTGGTACCCTTCAGGAACAGTGGTGGACATGGTGAAATGCCAGGGTTAGTGTGTTTAGGGTTGTACACTGCACCATTGGTGTATGCTTACACCGGATGGAGAGGCTGCTTTCCCTCATGGTACATAGGAGGAGAAGACATCAAGCACTCCAGTTGCCAACAGAGTAAGGCTACAGTGATGACAGTCCAGTTGGTGAGGACTCGATTCTCACTGTCTCTATGTTTGACAGGCATGAGCCTGTGTTTTCCCCTCCCTTACCCAAATCATGATGCCTCCCCAAACCTTTTGTGTCCCTCACTATCCCTGTGTCTTGTCTTGTTTGTCTTGTTTCTTTGCATTTGCTTTCTCACCTACTCAACTTACCTGACCCAGAAATACTTAACGTCACTTACCTAGCATTCCTCTCTTACTGAATTAAAAAAAATAGACACCTGTCATACAAAAAAATATACTGTCCCATACAAACCTCTCCATTTCACATGCATGTCTTCTTGACACTCTTGATTTGGTCCAGTTTGCTATACAACATGATTACATTGTTGTCACTCTTCTCCCTGAAGGTGACAGTTCAAATCTAGCTAATATTCTTTACATATTATCAGTTTTCCCTGTTGAAGAAATGGATAACTTTGGTTCTTGCCTCCCTCCCTCCCTCCTACACATTCCTATATTACTTTCCCTTTGCTATTCTCCCTGCTGCCCATTTCACCACTTTCCTATGTACACCATTTTGACATCTATAATCTGGTCAAAAAGTATAATCACACACAACACACATAAGTACCAGTAAAAGTAATGGATCCTTTCACATTTTGGCTTCCTGTTTTCACAGAGATTGGCATTGCACACCAATGCTGAGTGACAGTGAGCGGCCTTACAATGCTGCTACCTCCACTCAGTGCTGATTAACCCTGCTGTGCTATGCCAACACACAACAACACATTTACTACAAAGAACTGATGTCATCGCGTTATCACTGTTTATTTAAAAGTATTAGATACACATGGATTCGAACCCAGGATCATCTGGGCTCAAAAATAAATGTGTTAATGCATTTACACCTGCTACCACAGATTCACCCAAGCAGCAGGTGTGTTTAATAGATCAATACTGACTCGCAGGCTTTTACCAATGCGGTTCACATTTGTGCACTGCTTAACGCATTCACTCTAACTTCTAATGGGCGAAGCCTAAGCCTTTTGACAGAATCAAGTTTATGTCCTCACATTTTAAGCAAATATTCATATCTCTGGAACCACTTAGGTTATGAAAGAAGTATAAATGATGAACCCTTCAGCACAAACTATTTTTATAGTGGTAGTATTCTTTAGGTTCTAGGTCTTAAACTGAACTTCATGTCACAGTAAACATGGTAACTAGTACGTTTGTAATAAACTTACAATATCTCAACAACCACCCAAGTAATACACATACTGTCAGCAGCATTTTATTCATCTAGCTGAGAACTTTCATATGAGACTAAGGAGTTCTGTCTGTGTTATCTAGTTGTTGAGATATTTAGAAAATGTGAAATTGTATCTATATACATTAATATAATAAAAACAACAGTCAGTATCTCTTTACCTGCACTAGACAGAGATTAAATATTAATGCAGTTGAGTTTGCCATTGTGTAAGCTTTAAGATGAAATCTTTTAAAACCTTGTACATAACATGGTTTTGGAATTGTTGATCCAAATATGAACAAGCAATATTTGATGCCTAGAAGCGTTAGTAGGAGTTAACTGCAGATGCACCTGGAGGCATCACTTGAATGTAAAGAGTTAACTATGCACAAAAAGAGAAAGTAAAGGAAATGTGAATCTTGCTTGTGAAAACACTTTGCCAACCATTGCACAAACACGCTGCTCACCACTGTGCTATGCAACATGAATATTAACTTATATTACTGCTGTATACTGTCCATTTACTCTATGTGCCATGAAACTACATGTGGAAACATAACAGAATGAAGGCCTTATCTAACAATATGTCACATATTTACAATGCAGCCATGTATTTCCTCCCTCTATGCACTGCAACCCTGGTGTCTCAGTACTCGTTCACAAATATATCAACTACACTACATAAATTAATATCAAATGTTGTGTGATATGCAATGCATATCAATGTAGTAACATGCAGAACTAGAACTATCTTCACAGTTAAACATGCCTACACATCCATCAACTGACCCTGGGAACTATTGATCCATAAGCCTAACCAGCTTTCTCTGCAAGGCTATGGAAAGAATTATCATAGACCTTATCCACAGGGACATGGGTAACCTTCAACCCTCTTGACCCAACTCAATTTGTTTTTTTCAAGGGCAGATCTTGCTTATTAAACCTACTGGATTTCTTTGATAATGTCCCCAAAGCCTTGGATGAGGGAAAACATGATGTACTGCCTATATTGATTTAGCCAAGACCTTTGACACAATCCCACATTCAGGTTTCATAGAGAAAATCTCCCATCAGGGGATTAACCCATACATTACTAAGTGGGTAGACAACTGGCTCATCAACAGAACAAACACTGTCAATGCTGGGGATTCCACCTCCACCAGTAGACCAGTTACCAGTGGAGTGCCACATGGATCTTTGCTGGGCCCTCTGCTGCTTGGAAACTATTTCACTGAAGTCCAGGCAGAGGTAGACGGCCTGTGGCTTAACAAATTTGCAGATGACTGTACTGTCATCTAGGTGCAATCATATAGATTCCTCCAACAATGTTAACATATTACATAAAGGGCTGACACAGACAAATGATTGGTGCCAAAGTCATGGACTGAAACTTAATGCAAAAAAATGCATCCTTGTCCAGTTTGGTGATGAAATACCCTTCATAATTATGATATACATAGTGCCCACTCAGCTCAAACTCAGTGGTGTGAGATTTGAAAACACATTTTGATAGCAATCTTAACTTCAATCACTATGTGTCCATAGTGATAAGACATGCATTCTACATTGCATACCTCATAAATAAGGGCATATCATCCAAGACCAGGTAGCTCATAGCATACCCCTGCTGTACTCAACCTTTATCAGACCACAAATTGAGTACAATGTTCCCTTCTGTATGTACCTCACCAGACACCTGCTGCAACTGGAAAATATACAGAGGTTTCTGACCAGGAGAATCCAGGGCTTCCAAAACATGACATACATGGAAAAACTGAGCCATGTCACTGTACTCAGTATAATACAGGCTGCTGAAAGGTGACCTGTGCTTGGCTTACAAATCAGTCTCAGATCCTGTCCTACTGGAAATACTGAACATCCACAAATCAAATGGGACAAGAATGACTTGCTCCAGGGTTCTCAACCTAGTCTGTGACATAAACAGAACATGTTGGACAGGCAGATAAGTCTTCCAGTGATTGACAGTCCTCTGGAATAATCCCGCACTGCATGTGAAGCAGTGCTCCTCAATGACCTGATTTAAGTGCAGCCTTGACAACTGGATGGGTGATTGTAAATTCACCCAAGGGGTGGCACTTATGTCCCTCATGGACAGGGGCAGTTAGTGCTGCTCACAAAATCGCTCTGCTAACAATGACCATCTAACCATGCTCAATAAGGGTACTTGGATTTGTAAATAGTTAGGCTTGTAAAAGCCCTAGGGCCGTTAACCTAGTAACCTCCTATGAACCTATAAAGCTATGAACCTATCCAGGCCCTTCAACATCCTTTCTTCTACAGCCAGTGCTGATGTCATCCACTATAAGTTGTCCTGCAGTGTTGTGAAAGTCAGACTTGTGCTATAGCACTAGTGTAAAGTACTGATCGCTGTAGTCTGTGTACTTAAACAGGTGGGAAGGTCTGTTCTCACTATAGTCAACTATGTGTCTATGTGTATGTGTGTGTGTGTGTGTGTGTGTGTGTGTGTGTGTGTGTGTGTGTGTGTGTGTGTGTGTGTGTGTGTGTCTAACCAAAAGAACATAAACATGTATCCTACAGTTAGCACTCCAATCCCATGAATTGACAGTATTTTGACACCTGCACATGCCTACATATCTATTTCATGTAGACCTCCCAACATCTTTTCTCCAGCATGCACTACTGATGTCATCCACTATAAGTTGTTTTGCAGTCTTGTAAAAGCAAGACTTGTGCCGTGATGCTTGCATAAAGTAATGAGCTCTGTAATCTGTGTACTTAGATAAGCAAGGGTTCTGTTTTCTCCTCAGTCAATTGGTGCTTGTGTGTGTGTGAAAACTACTCATGTACCAATACACTTGCCCAACGTTTCCTGGAATTCATTAATTCCAATGCTCTGGACCAGCTCGATCTTACCCCCACTACAGGTAGCAACATCCTTGACCTGGTCATTACTAACATGGACACCAATAGTCAACTCCTCCCTTCTTAGATCCGACCACAAGCTAATCACCTTGGAAATCCACATCCCACCCACCCACACCCCACAAAGGTAACCACCATGAAAAACTTCTCCGAAGCTAACTATGGGCTCTTAAAAACAGAGATGGCTAACTTCACGGCACCCATGCATATGGAGAATAGTTGCATGATCGACAAATCATACATCAATGCACTGTACGAACACGTACACAAATGCATGGATCTCACCATACAAATAGAATCAAGATGCTCTCTTCCAAAAAAAGGAAGTCAATCTGGTGGTCCCTGCCAGAAACAAACTCTACAATAGAAGGAAGAAACTGATGCAGAATAAGGTGAAGTCCAAAGACTGGAAAAACTCCCTTATCGGCTTAAACAAAAAGTTGAGATCCCTCATCAAATCCTCTAAAGCTAGCTATGAAAACAGAATTGCAGCAGATAGTAAAGACAATCACAGGGACTTCTACAGTTATGCAAATAATCTCCACAGCAATACCCAGATTTGCTTTGAGCTACTGCACAATGGTACTTTCTATACTGAGCCAACAGATATTGCCAATATACTGGCTGACAGATTCAGTGCCAACTTTACCCGTCTCTCCCCTCCCAAAGGATCAATCACAATACCAGCACATTGCCCAGGCACCCAGTATTACTGCTGCACTGGTTAAAACAGCAGTGTCCAAGGCCAAGAAGACAGTTTCTATGGGACATGACAATATCCCTGGCTGTGTTCTACATGAACTACAGAGTGAACTGGCACCATACCTGTGGGCCCTGTTGATTCTCAGCCTCACCTCAGGCTTTGTCCTTACCAGATGGTGCACTGCTACAGTCATCCCTCTCCACAAAGAAGGAGTGACTACAGACCCTGGGAACTATCTCCCAATTAGCATGATGAGTCTGATATGCAAAGCTATGGAGCACATCATCATGGACCTAATAAACAAGGATATAGGGAATCTCCAAACTCTGGATCCCACACAGTTTGGTTTTGGGAAGGGTAGATCATGCCTGCTCAACCTGGTCTACTTTATTGAGTCAGTCACTGTAGCTATGGATAAAGGCAAAGTGGTTCATACAGCCTACCTTGATCTGGCCAAGGCCTTTGATACCATTCCCCACTCAGGAATCATAGAAACACTCACTAAGCTAGGCATCAACCCCTATATCACTAGGTGGATTGTAAACTGGCTAACAGATAGAACCCACAGTGTGAAAGTAGCTGACTCCAAGACAGACTGCCAACCAGTTATGAGTGGAGTCCCACAGGGTTTGGCACTGGGTCCTCTCCTGTTTTGTATCTACTTCTCTGAAGTCCAGGCTAACATGAAGGGACTCTTGGTGACAAAGTTCACAGATGATTGCAAGTTGGGAGCTATTATTAACTCCCCAAATGATGTTGACATCCTGCAGAAAGGCTTCACTGAGACCACCGACTGGTGTCAGGACCATGGCCTTAAGCTCAATGCCAAATAATGTGTCAACATCCCCTTTGGGAAAAACTCAGTTCCCATGAATTACCACATCGATGGTAGTCTACTGAACACAGAAGGCATTATAAGAGATCTGAGAACACAGGTTGACAGCAACCTCTCTTTTTATCACCACATTACCACGGTGGTTAGAAAGTCCTTCTATGTGACACATCTCATTACTAAGGGTTTTGCATCCAGGAAGAAAGAGGTCATTGTCTCCCTCTACTCTTCCCATATGAGGCCAGTCATCAAGTACAATGCCTCATTTGGCATGTACCTCACTAGACACCTGCAATAACTGGAAAGGCCGCAAAAGTACGTCACAAAGATGATCCTAGGCCTTAAACAGCTGTCCTATTTAGACAAACTCCAAAAACTCCAACTATTGTCTGTCTCATATCGCCAACTTAGAGGCGATCTCTGCTTGACTTCCAAAGCCATGTCTGACCCAGCTCTGTTAGAAATGCTACATCTAAAGAAATCCCAATCCCTCCACATCACATGCTCCACAGACCTCAACCTCATTATCACAATCAACAGAACATGCTGGAGGGACAGGTTCATAAACCAGAGACTGCCCATGCTATGGAATAGACTTCCCATACATGTCAAACAGAGAGCCACACTGGTCCTTTTTAAGAAATTTTGATGAATGGATGGGAAATAGAAAATTCAACCCGGATCACTCCAGTGGCTCTACTTGACAGAGGCACTGGCAACTAATGTTGGTTGGCACGATGTCAGGGTAATCCTATGGGCTAGCCTTGTAAAAGTTCCATAGCCATTAGCCTAGTACACATCTATGAACCTATGAAGCAGTGTGTGTGTGTGTGTGTGTGTGTGTGTGTGTGTGTGTGTGTGTGTGTGTGTGTGTGTGTGTGTGTGCATTTGCATGTGTGAGCCTTTTATACCAGTATGTGGGACACTATTACCATATTTTCCTCACCAGATGCTGCTGATGTCATTAGCTATAAAGTGTTGTCTGAGAGACTCCAACTCAGACTTCAACTGTGGCACTTGCCTTAAATACCGAGTTCTGTAGTCTGTGTACTTAGATAGGTAGGAGTTCTGTCTTCACTGCATTCAGCAGGGGTGTGTGTGTGTGTGTGTGTGTGTGTGTGTGTGTGTGTGTGTGTGTGTGTGTTTGTGCACTTGCTTGACATTACAGAGAGTTTTACACCAGCATGTGGGACACTGTTATTACCATATTCTTCTCACCAGACACTGCTGATGTCAGCTATATCTGATTTGTGGATGTGCACTATTCACACCAGGTCAGGGTCAGAGACTAGACCGAAGGACTCGCAGACATCATTTCAACTTATATGATACAGTCTACAGTGACATGGCTTTCAGTCTATCCGCATCCATTCTGGCATGGTTTGTAGGCCTTGTGTTTTCCTGGTGAAAAATCCCTGTGATCTCTCCAGCTGTTGCATGTGTCTGGTGAGGTACAAACCAGAGTGTGTTATACTCTATTAGTGTTCTAATGAGGTTTGAGTACAGTGCTGTAATATAATCCTCAGACCTGAATACAGTGGTGTGTTATTATGTGTACAACATAGGGTTTCAATACCAGGGTGGACACTTTGTGGTCGATGTTCGGATTGCTATCTATGTGTGTTCCCAGTGCTTGCATCACTGGTTTTCAGCATAGTGGGACTATTGTCAATGCTATAATTAGCAAGGAATTCCACTCTGCAGGACAAAATAAAGACACATTTTTGCATTTACTTGTAGAGTGTGTGGCTTTGTCACCACTCATTTGTCTGTGTTAGCTCCTCCTGTAGTATTTTATAATCATAGGTAGACTCAATGATTGCACCCAGCCTGCAAGAATCAGCAAATGTGGTAAGCCAAAAGTTATATACTTTAGCCTAAACTATCGAGAAATAGATTCCAAACAGTAAAGGGCCAAGCACAGATCCCTGTGCTATGTCAGTGGTGACAGCTCTTCTGGTACAGGTTGATTCATCAGTTTTCACAGTATGTGTTCTGTCAGTGAGCCAATTGGTTACCCATCTAATGACATAAGGGTTAAGCCCCAGCTGGGAAAGTTTCTGAATGATATCTGCATGAGAGATTGTTTCCAAACCCTAGGCAAGACCGAGTTAGGCAGTATGCACTGCCTTACCTTCATCCAGGCTTATCACTCAGAATCAATGGGTTGTGATAACAACACAGATAACCTATTGCATAACTCAGCACATACACATTGCTGACATAGTTGAATACACCCTTCAACACACCCTCCACACAGACTATGTTCCCATAGAAAGGTGTACATCAACATAAATCCAACTGAGTTGGGGAGTGGGCAGTACCCGATGCATACATGTACAGACACATCCTGACTCTCTTCATCTGTGAGGTAGACCAACATGTCATTATCATCCTTATGTAAATGGACACTAGTAATATCCCGGCTGTGTGCAACACACCTGCGTGACTTGTTAATGCACCATCATGTCTGTTACATCTGGTAGATGTCCTCAAAGAAGTCATCACGGACATGCATGATGATAACCCTATCATCCTTTTGAACTTGACAAGCCCAAGGAATTTGACACAAATCCACACTAAGGTATTCATTCAAGACTGTCAGATGTGGCCAACACCTATATCACCAAGTGGAGAGACTATTGTATCACATATGTGGCATCTAAATATGTTAAAATGTGTGAAATGACCTATATCTCAGTTCTAGTGATTAGGTCTGCACATCAGGGCTGTATGCTAGTCCTTTTCCTGTCTATTGTTTAAGTCACATACATTGCAAATGGCATACACATTCTGTGTCCAAACAACTGTCTGAAGGACAGCAGATTGTGGGCAATCATTGACTACAACTGTGATATTAGTATAATGCAAACAGTATCAACACACACCAAAGATTGCTACCACAGCCATGACAATACCTGCAATGACACAAAAACATGGGGTATTTGTTACATCATGAAAAAAAGCACACAACCCTAGTATAATGTAGACATCACATCCTATAATCAGACCAATGAGTATGTTACCTGTATCCTGGGGCAGATGTATACGGAACATCCACCAGCATGTGGCCATAGTGCTGACTACTCCATTGTATGTAATACGGCTACTGAGTATGTGAAGAACATCCACATCACACGCCATATAGTTCACAGCCTTCATCACACCAATAACTGAGTATAACACACCCTTCTTCATGTACTTCACTACACATCTTCCAGTGATGTGTAACTGAAGTCTACCATCTTTGCCACAGTGAGCTGTGACATATCTTATTGGCCATACCTAGGTATTCTTTTTATGGCATAAACATTAATGTCTGATGGTGCTGAACTCTCATCAAGACACCAAATGCATGTGTAAAAATTGTTTTGGTGATGCACAACACAGTACATACCTAGTTGTTTGACAACATTAATGGCATGGGTAACATTTGTGACTGTGGATTGTGCCATATATATCAACTAGCCTGCATCAATCATAATGTCACATACAGGTATAGCAGTGTCCCTTCTAATACCTCCTGTAGATATTAGTGTCAGGACAGTGTGCTTGATTACCCTCATAGAGTGTAGACATGTCATAATAGTTGTATAAGTGCGTTTGTGCAGAACTAGCTCTGATCACTCTAAATCACATATGTTATGTCAGACACATGGGATTACTGATATGATTATTCTGATATTGTCCATGATTGTGCATGTTTCTTTTAATATTGTCTATGAGCCTTTACCTGTGTCCCACTTGCTGGAGACCTCTGCTGAGATTACAGTCATATTTAGCCAAATCAGTTTGCACAGCTTCACAATATACACCCTACCCCAGTTGTATATAACATCCCTGATAGAAGTCCTCTACATTGTTCATATAAGGGTGCTCATCTCACACAGACACACAGACATCTTGCCCATTGTTATGTCACCTCATGTGACAATCACATAATACACATTCTCACTGTGCAGTCCATACTGTACCATACTGATATGTCATTGGTGCTGCTGCTACAACTGTCTTCCATTGGCATATCTTCATCAGGTCATTTAACCTGTCCTCTTTCCCTGTGTTCATTCCTACAATTCATCTGTGTGCCCCTATTCAAAACACACACACTTCCCCTGAGCGTTTATTTTACATGGCAGTCTATGTACCCTTACAGATCATTTACACAACCTAGGTACAGAATGCCAGGAATGGGATTTCACAATACTCTGCACTATATACACTGTCCTGTACTGTGATGGACCATATTTTTATTTTTATTTATTTATTTAACATTTCTTTACCGGGAAAGTCCGACTTGGAACAAAGCCAATTTTCAGCGGAGGCTCGGGGTGAAATGCTCCAGACGCATGTCTTTGAATTACCTATCATACCTCACAGCTGCCCAGATTTTCACAGAATGTCCAGATTTTTGCCTTATATCTTTTGGTCTGTTCCTTATAAAATTTGTGATTTTCTGCCATATCACTGAGATGATCTCAGGACTGATGCCAATAAATAATTACATACATTTGAGTTTCAGTCTTCAAATCCTTCAGAAAATGTATCTTAACACAAACCATGTTATTCTAGCACATTTCTAAGTTTACAAGAGCAGATATGTAAAATCTGTCCCTATTTCTGGGTCATTGTCTGCCCGTTATATTGGTCTTTTTCCAGATTTTTTGTACTAAGAGGTTGAGAGCTATGAGAGTGTATATGTTAAGTCCTGGTGATCACTGTGGCATTCTGTGCAAACATGCTAGCCAACTGTGCTCTGATGTACACAGGTTTGCTACTTGTTTTGCTTTATATAATTTCCTGGCTGGCAACACTGTTTAAACATGGTACACAGCATGAATATGTAATTAGTGATGCTCCTCAACACGTATCACTGCTCACTCATGTAAACTCCTTATAGGTTTTGCATGAAGCCTGCATGGTGTTTACTGAATCCCAGGAAGTATGTATTCAAGACAAAAATTATTTATTGAACAGTACTGATGAAGAATTTATATGCCACATAGATATGACTACAGAGTTCTAATAGTGACAACATATCATCCAGAACTTTAAAAAATCTACAAACTTGTAAGGGATTCCACCGAATGCACAGTGAGGATGAAGATGAGAAACATTTTTCTCAAAATAATTTATTTCACATATGTTGCAATTACAGAATATATTAAAATAAATAGAAACATTTTATAAATTGAATATAATAGTACATTTCCAAAAAAGAAACAAAACAAACTATTTACACTATACACAAATTGCTTGAGACTAAGATATCTTTAAGTTACAAAAGTTATAACTAAACATTTAAGCATCAGGAAAAAAAAAGATTAAAAAAAAAGTTTATGATGAAATAAATTCAATGAGGGCAAGTACTTTCAACCAAATATTGTTTTTAAGTTTATTAGAATACATTCTGCTCTTCTTAGTTGTTGCTTCTTTAATAGCAATTTCTTTTAAGGAGAGAAGAAAATCTTCAAATTATGTAAATAAGGGCTTTTTCCATTTTCTTGTGATATATTTCCTAGCTACCGCAAGAATTGTCCAAAATGGAGATGTAAATACATATTGTAATGCTAATTGGTCATACATTTTGATTGTCCTAAGGTATGTGAATTTTGGAGAAAGATTGAAGATTGTCTCAAAGCATTATGGTCTGATTCTTTTACACCTACAAAAGAACTAATATTATTTGGTATTTTAGAGATCAGCAATGAGAAAGATTTTTCAGTTTCTCCTACCAATGTCATTTAATAGTCACCAAATCTAAAGAATCCTTTTGTGAGAAGCAAACTTAAGACCAAAATAAGGCATGGTACAAGGTAGCACAAAACCCTCCGACCATCCAAGGTATAAAATGTCAGATGATTTGTACTGCTTCCATCCTAACAACTTTACTGAGCAAAAGTTTCCAAGTATAAGGTTCCTTTACATGTATAGGTTAATAGATACGTAGGTATGTACTAGGCTAATATCCACTTGGGCCTTTTTAAGCATAACCATGCATCCCAAATCTCTGACAGGTTCTGTTAGCCTTTGGAAAGTAAATATTTAAAAGCAGGGACCTGGGAGATAAACCATTTACAAAATGTCTTTGTCCATTGGAGACATAGGTGCCAAACCAGGAATTAATTTTCTATTCCTCATCCAATTGTCCAAATTACACTTGATTTGGGTTATGGAGGAACTCTGCTTCACATGGATAGGAAACCTGTTCCAGAGAAGGAGTAGTCTTTGGGATACACACCTGTCTCTTCAGCAAATTCACATTTTCTTTTAACCATAGCATTTCACTCACAGAGATTGCTTGTTTAGCCAGGCTAACAAATAACAAATTAAAAATTCTTGTTTTCTTTTTATGGCTTTAACTAATCTCCCTTGACATTTCTTGTATTATGATTTGTTTGCTCATTAAGTGTCAGAGAAGACACAGGAGCCATTATCTTCTTTGCTAAATGAACCTGACTTTAATATAGCATGCAGGGAGAAGCTTTAATTTTATTTCAGGCTGTAACTTGGCCTTCTCAAGGTTTAGACTCACACACACACACACACACACACACACACACACACACACACACACACACACACACACACACACACACACACTGCATATGTCTTACAGATGTAGTTATACTAAGCATATCAGCTGCACAGTGGCATATTTCTCAAGTGTCTTGTTTTAGTCAATAAGAAAGAAATAAGGTACTGCCCTTTCAAGACACAAGTGGATAGTTAGGCACTGTCTATAACATTTGTGACTTAACTCACATCAAATGGTTCATGCTAGCCTGAAAGCTCAAGTAACTGAAAAACCCATGTTGAAAAAAAAAGATTACGTTATGTTTCTATCTTATTACATTATGTTTCTATCTTTGAGAGACCTAACTACCGGTAACCCCTAAAGAAGCATTTGCTGTATCATCACCATAAGCTCTACAAAGGTCCAAATATGCTACAAACATTAATACGTTCACCAGTACGGCTGTATCCACTTTACTGCCATGTGTTTTCATTCTGTGTGGGCTCCATTTGTACTCTCAGTATTAATTCTTCTACTCATCCTTCCACATTTAATTTAGACATTTATTGTGAGAAAAGGAACCAGTCCATCTTTCAGCACTTGGATTTAATTCACACTTAAAATCCATTTCCTTATCATGCAGCCTCTGATCCTCCTGTATATTTCCCAGCAGCTGCCCAGACTCCTGTTCTTTCACCAATCCCTCAGTCAGCCAATAAATTCCTGAGTCTTAATTTCCACAACCACCTCATGCCTGCCTTTGGGGCTTCAGTATTGCAGCTATTATGTTCTTTACCTTTTCCCAAGCATCCTTACTATTCCTACCAGCTTCTTGGCTTTGAATATCTATTTTTCCCATCCATACCTCCCCATGTGAAACCCAGTGACATAGGCTGTCTCAGTACAGGTATACTAGCTGCTCTACGATTGGCCTCTTTTTTTTCTCTTTCCACAATAATACTCAATGCCCATCCAATGGTCAAGATTACTTCTGCCTGCAAGTTGGAGGTGGTGTATGTTTCCCAGTTTACAGAGGGGTAGTTAAAATCTCCCATGAATAGAATGGTTGAATAAAGAGTGCGTCCAGTAGGTACAGATAAAGAGTTGTGGGATTCTTGAGGCATAGATGTCAACCTATCACTTGCTAAGATATGCTAATGGACTCTTTCTAAAGTGATTTGCACGTCGATGAACTCCAGGGTATCATCTTGTTCAACCAAGCTTGAGGTATACTTGTTGCCAATGTAGATTGAGACACCTTCATCTTTAGTCCCTGTCTGTGCAGCAGATGGTCTAAATGTGGGGAAGGCACTGTAACCTTGCACTTCTGTTGTACTTTCTGTGGCTTTAAAGAATGTCTTGTTAAAGACACAGATGTTCATATTCTCCAGAGTGAGGAGAGCTTGTAGAGAATGGTGTTTCTTGTTAAGGCTCCTAGCACTGAGGAGCAATACCCTTAGGTTCCTTTGAGGTTTATTTGCTACTTTGGTAGGTTTGTCACTTTAGCATTGCCTAAAAAAGGCTCTGAGGTAGTGGATAAAATTTTAGCTAAAATCCAGAAGCACAGGGCTTTCAGGTGCAGGCCATTTTTGGCAAAGCGTGGTAGCCTGTTGACCATGTCCTCTCTGGCTAAACTATATTGAATCACCCTGGACTGACACCAAAAATAAAGCCAATTGTTAAAGTCAATCATTTATTGTTTATACTGTGACATCATCCTTGGTGATGGTAGAATACTGCTCAATGCAAGGCCCATACCAGTGTGAGACACATATTCGGAGAGGTCCATAATGTCTCTTTTCAAATAATCCAGAGAGGTATGACTCAGGACATTTATGCCCACATGGACTATGATAAAATCATGCTAGTACCTGTGGTGCAATGACTTGTTGAGGGTTTGTGTAACTTCATGGATCCTGGTTTCAGATAAGCCACTAACTGTAATAGTCTCCTTGTTTAGTGTGGTGAATGGGGCATCTATGTGCCATAAAATGGAGTTCTCTGTGAAAAGAGTCCTGGGTAAATTGTTTGCTTGCCTTATAGCTTTGTTTTGGGGGATCATTTGGGTGTAGTTTTATGTGTGGTGCTTGGTGTTGCTTCTGGTTTATGCCTCAGAGATTGTTGAGGCTAGACATTACTGTTTGCAGGCTTAGGAAGTTTTGAGGTTTGTGTGGATTGTGTTTTAGTGCCTCAGCATAAGATGGTCTATGTTTGTGGACACTATGTGTGACAGATAGAGTGTGTGTAGCCTTTACTACCTTGTTTGTATTTGAAATTTTTGCCTCTAAGGAAATTGTGCATGTACATCTATTGCACACTGCACTGGGTTCCTAGCTTTGGACAATAGGTAATGTAGAACTAATAACATCCATATTTGTGCAAAATAAAATCCTATAGATAATTTTATTTTTTTTTTATTTTATGTTATTTATCTTTGTTTGACTAGGGTAGTCCTACTAGGCTAGTGGCCTCTTTTAAGGGGGGACCTGATTTGTTGATATTTTGTGTTTAGATATTTTTGAGTTTAGATATGTTTTGATTGTTAGTGTTTAGATATTTGTGAGTTTAGATCATTTTAAGTATACCCAAATACATATACACCATCATATACACTGTGGCTATTGTTACTAGGGAATCCAGGACATTATCACCTTCAGGAGAACAAAATAGTGGTGGCATATCACAATTTTAGGCCTGCTGGTATGTAGGTAAAGGAGAGCAGCTGTTATATCCAAATATTATTAATCACCTGAAATGAACCTATTAACATCATAAAAGAAATGAGACCATTATATTCATTTTTCATAGCTTAGAATCCAATTTTCACATCCTATATTGCAAAGGCAGACAATCTGAATAGAATATTGGCCAGGCAAGATTTTCAATTAAGGAATGAAGAGAACAGAAAGAACATAAGACAAGGGGCAGGATTCACGAAGCCTCCGTGTAAGAGTTATAACTCATACACGGAGGTTGCAGTTAAATGGAGTGATGTCAGCATGCTCTGCATATTCATGAGAGCATGCTGAATCACACTTAAGGCCAACACGGTCCGTGTAAGACAGTAGTTGGCATGTCCGTAGGCCGAGCCCTGTAAGCGGACATGCCCCCAGAAGAGGAAAAGTTCCCAAAGTAAACACCCACGACAGAGTCCACGGAAATGTGAATAAACAGAACACAACACATGCCCCCACAGACTATGAACAGAAAACATATAAATAAACATATTATATATTTTTTTTAAATTGTAAAAATGTTTAACCGTGAGTGCTGCGTTTGCTGGCGTGCCCGTAGAGCAGCTACAGTTAGCAGTCAGTGGGAAAGCATATAAGAACTAAATATGCAAAATAAGCCAGGAAGCAATAGCGTAGCGGTAGAGATGTTGGCTGAAGAGCAGGCATTCATGGTTCGAGCCCCCACAACACCAATTTTTTTATTTTTAGCAAAATAAGCAGGAAACAAGTCCCTGACAAATATGTACACATAAAACCACATTTTATGTAAAATGTAATGAAATAGCCCATTTATATTGAAGAAATGTGAGGTAACAAAAGAATAAAAAATGCCAGATGTGCCCATAGCTGAGCTACAGTTTAACAGAGTGAGTGCATCTGCCCGTAGATGAGCAGTGGTTTAACTGGTGCAAAATGAGTGCTCATAGCTGAGCAGTGGTTTAACACGCTAAATCTATGTGCCCCTAACTGAGCTGAGCGTAATATGCGTGCCGATAGCCAAATGAGGCTTAAAGCAGCGTACCCCGTTTGCGTGGAGCTGCGCACCACCCAAACAAGCTAACCGACGGGCAACATTGAGCAAGCCGTATCAAAACTGCCTTTACACAGACACACCCCTCAGCATGTCTAGACAGTCATGAAAAATAAAAAGCAGTGGCCAAGTTCAAACCCAGGATACTATACACCATAGTCAAGGTACTGAACCACTAAGCCATGACAGCAGTACCTAAAAATGCAATAATAGCTAATATATAGGAATGAATACAAACTGGAGCATGACAATGCAGGTTTACTGAAGTTGATACAATTCCAAAATGGCCAATCACAGATATGTGCGGGAAAAACGGACTATATAAGCCCCATAGGCGGGAATACACAGCATAAACGATTGTAGAACTGACCTGCAGGCAGAATGACAGCAGTAGTAGAGGGTAGTTGCTTTCGAGCACAGAGGTGGGGCATTGAGGAGTCCAGGTACATGGTCTGGCTCCTAGTCCATAATCATGAGGCCCAACTCATGCAGGGCCAGGTCCTCTGGGGAGCATACAGGGCCGGGGCGTGGGACAGGTTGGCTCATGATATCACCAGTGCCACAGGGATTCCAAGGACTGGTGAGCAGGTCCGTCACCACCATGCGGACCTGAAGAGATGCAAGCAGGACCAACTGAACCTTTGGATCCAGGAGGCCAAGCAAACACCCAACGCCCCACTACTGAGTAAGTTACATTTAATTATGTATGTAAGAAATTAAACTAGCTGATATTATGGAGATGTGTATTCCAATATTACTTCATTTATATTACAGCTACAGGTGTCCGTTCTGAGAACCGCAGATCCTATGGCGATAGGCTGGTGCGGTTGCACCACAAGGCAGGTCAGTAATCCACTACCAGTAACTGTAAAGAAATATAAAAGTATGACAGTCAGCAAAAGAGTGCAGTGTAGTCAGTAAGGAATAAAATGTGCAAGTAACAGTGTGAAAGTGTCTGCAAGTATTGCTTGATTACAAAAGTGTGTTTCAGCCTGTAAGTTAAACCAAAAATGAAACTGTCTGACATATATTCTGAAATAAAAATGCCCTACCTGTAAGAAAATAGTACACAACCTGCAGCAGGCTGAAAAGTATAGCTGCAGAAGATGATGAAATCACATGTGTGAAATATATCCCTGTTGAAATACTGAAACATGACAGAAGTGAGACTGCTGGAAAGGATTGTAATAACTGCAGGTAAAACATGTCAATAAAGCCTAGAAGTAAGTACCATCCTGAATAGTAAAATGAAAGCAAGTGAGAGAGTGTGAGAAAGTGTCATGAATCCAGCAATACAGTAGTAATAACCCCTGAATAAAGTATACTGCAGTGAAGACAGAATGAAATGCATGTGAGAATCAAAACCAAACAGCAAAATCTGTTCAAAGTGTTGCTGCATCTGGAATGTGTATCCCAAAATCTGGATATGTTGTTCTCAGTCTGCAATATGCAGATAGGATGATTGTCTGATATACCAAACATCCACACTTGTCTACAGCTATATAAAGCAAATGTAGCAGGATGATGTAGCTGAACAAAGCTAGATATGAATGTGTATGAAGAACAATAAAATGTATATTGATGTTGCAGTAACAGTCCTATCACCAAGTTGAAATAGTTATCATATAGGAAACTGTAGTTAGAACAGTAGTGTGTATATAACTGTAGCTATTAGAAATGTACAGCATATGTATTGGTATTGAAGGTGTTAATATTATTTTCTTTACCCCACCCTATAACCACATATAACCCATTCCACGTGAAAATGGTATGTGCAATCACAATTAACACCCCTGGACATTTGTCCTGTTGGGTCATATATATTTGCATGTCCGTTGATGCATCTGCCCTGTTCATACATCCAAACCTGATGGCCTGTTGCCATCAATTAACCCTGCATGTTGTTGGACTGTGTATTTCTGGTCAAATTATGCATGTGTTATGCACGCTGTTCAATGGTGTGAATATCTGGGTGTTTGGTTAATGGGAATACTAATGCATGCTGTTACAACTAATTGTGAATGGTATTATATGTCACTAACCCAAACTGTCATGACATAATGCAAAACATAGGACGACAGGGAAGGCGGGTTCCAGTGGACCCAGCTCTCCCACCTCAGCTGGCGAGTGCACCTGGCACTAGTGCCGAGTCCGGACCCTCCTCCGGTGGCCCTGTGCCACCTGTGGGTGGAAGCGCTGCAGGGGATGGGGCTCACCCCCCCTCTGCAAGTGTGGCCAGAGGAGAACCACCACTCACCCTCCGTAGCGTCCGGACTGTGGCGCGTAGGGAGATTCGGGACTCTGTTCTCGAGCCCCTACCCCAGCTTGAGGCACGGGTGGCGCAACTAATGGGCATGCCTGTTGCCCGGCCTACACAGCCCCCAGCACAGCCCCGTCCTGGGCAGTGAAGGAACAGTGGCAACTGCCTATGGGTGGGGATATCAGTTCCACTGTTGCCATCTGTGAGCTCATGGGCTCTGGATATCCAAACCTCTGTCCCCGTCAATTGTGTAACCCCCCCACACGTGTCATACACCGCCCCTGTATGCGTCTTGTTTGTCTTGTCTGTTTACCTACCCAACCTACCTCCCCAGCTGTACCGACTTCCTTCACCTGACATACCACTCTCACCTGAAAAAAAGGGCACTCTGTACCCACAAAAAAACGCCCCATACATAGCTGCCCATTCCGCACACATGTCTGCTGGACATGGAATCTATCAATTACAATTGGCTGTACAACAAGTATTATTGTTGTCCTGACACCTCTCTCAGGGGTGGAAGGTTTCAAATATCACACCAAATTACATACATATGCACAGCTGTTGCTGATGAAGAAATGGGCAGCTATGGGCCTTACCTACATCCCTCCTGCAAATCCCAAGCTTGTTTCCCTACTGTCTTACCCTCTTTGTGACCCCTTTTTCACCACTTTCCTGTCTCCCCATTTTCTTTTCTTTCAAAGAAAATAGCTCAGGTGTGCGCCAGAGTAAGCACCGTTAAGCAGTTGTAATGGTGCGCATGTGTGCAGAGCTAACCGCCAGTGCGCGTGAGCTCCACGCAAACCAGCGCTAACCCGGTTACAACTGCTTAAAAGTGCCTTAGTCACTTTGATTGACAGGTCCTGTACTCAGTTCAAAAGCAAAATAAAATCCCACTGTCAGTCCCGAACCCAGGACTTTGGAAACACTAGTCTGTATGACCTACCACTAAGCCATGACTCTTATACAAGAACATTGTGTTAAAATAAATATAACATGTAATAGTAGGGATGAATGTAAAGGGAATATAGGCTGTGTAGTACACAAAGCATGTCATTTAGAATTACTGTCAAAACTACTGGATTTCCATAATAGTAGTGTGTGAACACAAACAGCCATGCTAGTTGGTAGCTTGTAGATAATAATGTCAGTTAAAGTACATATATAAATGTATGTATATATACATATATATATGTATATAAATATATATCTATATATAGTTGTAGGAGTCATTGTGCATACACACTTGCTACAGGGAACATGAGAGAGGAATGGAGAAATGTGAATATACAACACAGCCTGAATCATGAGAGAGATACTAACCTTTACAATCACAAAACACTGTCCACAGCATGCCAGCATGGTCCCCGCCCTCACAATCTGAAAGGGCAACGCCTATCCCACATACCCTTTTATAGCACTGACCTGAAATCACAGTGAGAACTGCAATCAGTACACAACTGGCTGTATGCAATTAGCAAATGCTGGCTTACAATTGGTGCAGAGGCCATCACATGGACCTATGCAGAAACCTACAAAAGCTTCCAGTGCTAACACTCCACACATGCAATACATTCATTGCACTGTCTGGAAGCAGACAGAGGGAGAGCAAGAAGTGAGAGAGAGAGAGAGAGAGAGAACAAAAAAAAAAAATTATACACTGTGACTCTGTCACCCGAAGCTGTCAGCAGTGACAGTAGCAGCAGCAAGCAGAAGCAGTGGTAACGCAACCAGCTGCGACAAACACAGGTAATGCAAAGTAGCAGGTTAATAGTGTGCATACTGTGAACCCTCCAAATGTGTCATAGGTCTGTATCCATAGGTATGTCCATGTGATATGTTGTGTGTACGTAGTTCCACCAAAAAGGGATGACCATACATTACATGTCAATCAGTCTTAGGCCATGATCCTGGCAGCAGTTGTCTGTGCGTTGCCCCAGCAATGGCTGTAGTGACTGCTTTGAAAGGTCAGCCAGGTTCAAAAGGCAGGATCAGCCCATCACAAAGGCACACTGGCTGGGAACAAGTGTCTGCAGGTACCCGATATCACTGCATATGCATCCCATACTGCATAATTCCATAGCTTAGCAGACCAGGCCGGTTATGTATATGATGTGGTAGTTCCCAGGGTCAGTCGAGGTGCCCCCTTAGTGGTGTGGGACCACTGTTGCTGTATGCCACTGTCCAGGTACATATCCTGTAGTACGACCAAGATAAAGTATCAGTGTTATATGCGGTTGTATGTCCTCTCGGAGTGCAGGTAGCACATATCCAGGGATACCATGAGGTCACAGTGATGCTGTGTGTTCTTCTCTGCTGAGGGCGGCCCTCACCTGGACATGTGAGATGATAGGGAGGTTACATCCAGCTGTGATAAATATTTCAACTGGTGGGGGAGAAGGAGGGGGGATACGTGCACCGAACATGTCTGCAAGATTGTTGCCAATATCCGTGTGTTTGGTGAATGTTAAGTAGGTGTGTATTAACACAGAGCATATCTAAGGCATGTGGTCCATATGTGTAACATAACTGAAGAAAGCCTTGTGGTCATCCGTAGTTTTTGTGTCCATTTCCCTCCCAGAGTAGGCCATGGCCGTTGTTATGACAGACCGTAGCATAGTACCAGTGCTGACCACAGATGCCTTCCCTTAATGTGAATGTGCTCTGTCCTGCAGTAGCCTCCTGCTATTGTTATACAATCTGCCTCTGTCTGGGGTCCACCGGACAGGATGCCTAACCTTTGTGCATAGGGTCTGGGTTAGAAATGTGTGTGCAAGTTCCATGCAATCTGTGGCATGTCCGTGGTAAGCATTTGCAAAGGGGTCAGCAGTGTGGCTTGTGGCTACCACTGGCCCAGTGTGCTGCATGGATACCATCTCAGTCCCAGCAAGTGAATAACTGTCTAATCACATACATATCAAAGTAGTCTACTGTGCTGGTGGTGGTGGTGGGATATGTATATCCAGGCCGAGTAACTTCTGTCCACATCACAGTAGTGGATGGTGTCCCACATACAGTACCTTGGGATGAACCCCCAGAGTGAGGTTGTGCATTGCACCTGTCAGTGTGTGCTGACCGATGGGACATGCTACTATGTTGTGTGGAATGTGGCAGGTATTGTTGCACAGGTGCTGGCTGAGCACTGATATCTGGCCATGTACCTGTGTATCCACCACGACACACACACATGCAACATATGGGAGTAGTAGTATACCACTACACATGAGTATCATGTATAGTATGTGTGCCATATATTGCTGACATGGTCTGCTGATATCCTGTTTGTGTTCTCTTCCAGGGAGATGGCGTCAGCGTAACCCCGCCTACTCTGTGGCGGAAGACGAGGAGATCCACCAGAGCCTGGTGCAGGAGTATGACATCCTGTTTTCCCGCACCAGTCAGAATCAGCAGGAGAGGGCTGCACTGTGGCAAGACCTTGTCCGTAGGGTAAATGATATTGGCACGCATAACAGGACATATGAGCAGGTACGACATCACTGCAGTGATTTAATCCGAAGTGTCTGTCAGCGTGCATCAGATATCCACAGGCAACAGGTCGCCACAGGAGGTGGGGTGGCCACACATCCCCCCCTCACCAGACTGGAGGGGCTACTCCTAAGTGTTGTGGCTCCAGCCCCGGAACACCAACAGCAGTACACCTGCATTATGATGGAGGCTGGATCCACACAGCAGCACGACATGGAGCCTGCAGGTAATATGCCATATGTACACTTGACTGTTCTGTACACTGTATCATATGCAATATCAATGGCACAGTTGTGTCCACTGACATTAATCTCATCATTTCTGCAGGTCCCTCCGGGGTTACAGCAAGGCAGGCCATCCATGCTGGTGAGTGTGTTTAACATAACCTATAATAGTCCTGATAATGCTAGTAACAGTAGTGTAACTCAGTAGTGCTCTGTGTGTATACTGCGGGGTGTGCATGTGTGCAGGTGTGCCTGTGCCCATGTGTGCATGTGTGCATGTGTGCATGTGTGCATGTGTGCAGGTGTGCCTGTGTCCACGTGTGCATGTGTGCATGTGTGCCTGTGTCCATGTGTGCATGTGTGCATGTGTGCATGTGTGCCTGTGTCCACGTGTGCATGTGTGCATGTGTGCACGTGACCACGTGTGCATGTGCCCATGTGTGCATGTGACCACGTGTGCATGTGTGCATGTGTGCATGTGTCCTTGTGTGCATGTGTCCACGTGTGCATGCGTGCATGTGTCCACGTGTGCATGTGTCCACGTGTGCATGTCTGCATGTGTGCCTGTGTGCATGTGTGCATGTGTGCCTGTGTGCATGTGTCCACGTGTGCATGTCTGCATGTGTGCCTGTGTCCATGTGTGCATGTGTGCATGTGTCCATGTGTGCATGTGTGCATGTGTGTAGAAGTGCATCACTGGTAACAATGTCTGGAGACTGTAAACTGTGTTTCCTGTCTTCCTCCCACAGGTTCTGGGGCTGCTCTGGTGACCTGCAGCAGGGAACCTGATTCCTGTGCCACGGCTACTGGTAATGATGATATTTGTGTAATGGTACAAGAAGGTGTGTCAGGGTCTGCCATTGGTCAGCCAATTGACAGTACACAGCTATCAACCCCATCATTGCGCACAGTCATCCTGCCAGTACCTCCTTTGTCACCATTGTCCCTAGGTGAAGGACAGGATACAGTGGGCATAGACCAGGGTAATGTGGTACCTGTGGCACATGCGTCCCCACACAGCAGCCATGGGCAGGGTCCTCCGATGGTACCACACAGACAGTTGCCCATGGGTTCTCGTGGGAGCATCCGTGTGAGTACTGCCTCTGGCCGATGTGCCCAAAGAGGTCTGTCAACCTCAGCTATGTTTCAGACTGTCATGCAGGCACAGTCACGTATGGAAAGGTACACCAGACAGGGTCTGAGGGAGCTGAGAGCATGTCGCACAGCCATGACAGACAGTATGCGTGACATTGCGTATGCTATCCGTAACTTCACCGATGTCATAGACAGATGTTGTGGGGACATATTACAGCAGTTCCACAACCAGATGTCCATGAGCCAGGGCAACGGTGGGCGTTTGTGGCGTCGACGTGGCTGTATGCCGGCGGCAGCAGCAGCTGGCAGTCGGCGCGGATGACAACAGGCTCACGACGCTTCATAGTGCCAGCAGCAGCCCCAGCAATGCTGGGTCTGTGCTGTCATCGGAACGCCCCAGGAGACCACGTGCACGTGGCTCTGGACTGTCCCAACAGGGACTTGTGTCCAATCAACACACTCCCACTTCTGATGACAGTACCCAGTCTGGCTTAGTACTGGATACGGTCCGTAGCACCCCTGCCAGACACAGGTACCGTGTCCGTGCACACAGACACTGATCTGTATGGCCTGCCAGGTGCAGTCTGTGGCTGTCCACAAACCCCTGTATATGGCAGCCATGAGGTGGAACTGTGTGCGTGCATACACACATGCAAAATGTTAACACCTAGGGCGAACACATAGACGCACACACACTGTACCAACACTGCCCCACACTGTACTGCTGCCCCTCACCAACACACATACACACACATGTCAATTGGTGGTATCAGTGGCTGACTCAGGCATACCTAATCCACACCCTGTGCATATGATGACACTGTGCCACCTCCCGCAATCTCCAACATCATTGCGGGAACAGGTAAACACATTGCTGATGCACAGGGTGACTACATAGAAGTGTATTAGTAGTATCATGTTGGTAACAGTACAGTGTGCTGCTATGACTGTGTGTTTATCCCAGCATGCCTGCTGCAGTAACTGTATGAATGTCCTGAATTGTTATCTGCACCCATAGTACATACCAAAGTATAACAGCTGCACATAATTGCATGCCGGTGGTAAGGTTGTCAACAGATAGCCACATACATGGGTAGCACAGGGGGAAAGCTAACGCAAGTAGTGACATGCAATGGTGGACATGTACAGTAATGGTGTCAAGTTGCCCACAACGACTATGCCATGTGGATGTTCGCGCATGTAGATATGTGTGCAGTACCAATGTAATCCAAATCACAAATAACTATGACATAATATCATTTCTACCATGGGCATCTGCGCTGTGTATTCCTGGGTACATGTTGATAGCGCCTACATATTTGCATTGTTACTTACTGTTATTGTTACCTCTTCTTTGTTGTACAATGCACTACTTCCAGCCCTGTTTACTGTAGCTTTGTTTGCATGCATGTTCGCTTGGGGTTCCCTGGAACACTGCTTACACCTGCAATGCAGAGTTACAGTGCTTCTGTAGACTTCTAGTGACATCTGCATAGCGCATACATATGTCAACTTTACACATGACAGAACATCACTGTCTGTCCTGTACGCATGTACATTGCCTGTGACACATTGCACACGTCTTACCTGGCATTTACCCACGTATGCAGTCATATATGTCAGTGCTATGAAACAGTAGCAGTACACCCACACATACACACCTTCAGTATGTTGTTCCCCATTGGCCCTATGTGTTGGTACTCACCATGGCAATCACACTACTAGGGTAGCATGTGCAAAGGTAACCTGTGAATCACCTCTATGGTCCAGTTGTGGTTTATGTGAGTCATGTGTCAATGTCACAGCTGCCACATGTATGCAGTCAGCCATCACCCTTGGCCAGGAACATACAACACATGTGTGGGATGCCACCACACAGCCAATCTGGGGACTGGGCTCTCTGAACCCAGTAATGCCATACCCTGTCAGGTGGCATGTCATATATACTACATCCTGGACAAACGTCAACCCCAATCCTGCTGCTACTATTGATAATACCCCTGAAGATGTTCCTGATAGTTTTGACCAGTTCTTTACTGAGACATTTCAGGCCTTAGCTAGCCATCTACCTCCTAGCTCCCCTGGTCCTGAAAGTAGCACCCCTAGAAACCTACTTGCGTTCAGCTGCCAACCAGTCGCCACTTCACTTTTCCGTACCTTGATTGAAACAGTGAAACCCAATACACTTTCTGCTGATCAACTCCCTGCTGAGTACCTATCAAAATCAGATGATGCTATTGCTTACCCCGTCTCAAAGGTAATCAAATGAACC
The DNA here is from genome assembly GCF_019279795.1 of Protopterus annectens. NCBI lineage: Eukaryota > Metazoa > Chordata > Ceratodontiformes > Protopteridae > Protopterus > Protopterus annectens. Next base: position 227,931,865 of record NC_056734.1, on the reverse strand, counting down.
GTGGTAGAATCTAAATTTCCCACCATCTGGAAAATCTCATATGTAATCCCACTTCACAAAGGAGGCAGCTCTACTGAATTCTCCAATTATAGGCCAATAGCTATACTCTCTCCACTTGCAAAGATTATGGAAACTTTCGTCATAGACAATTCATGCACCATCTAATCCAAAATCACATTATGGCTGTCACTCAGCATGGCTTACGTTCTCATCACAGCACTACTTCAGGCCTCCTAGCCTTTACTAACACCATAAACCATACTTGCAACACTAATTATACATCCTCAGCCCTCTTTTTGGATCTTTCCAAGGCATACAATATGGTTGATCACCAACTTGTACTCCACACCCTGCAAACACTGTCTAGATACTGGAGCCTTCCAGTGGTTTCAATCCTACCTGCATGGTGGACAGCAGGCTGGCCTCTGGCAGAACAAACTCTCTAACCTTCTACCTAACACCCTCAAAGTACCACAAGGCTCTATACTAGGGCCCTTGCTGTTCTCCATCTTCATTAACGACCTTTATACTGTCATCCCAAAAGTCAGCTGTATCCAATATGCTGAAGACTCTACTCTGATCTGCTCAGCCACATCTCCAGTAGAGTTATGGTCAGCTACCCAGACCACCTTTAATACAATAGAAAACTTAACTGGCTTTCTGAACATCGTCTGATCCTAAATCCCAAATAAACTAAACAGCTGTTATTTCACCAACACGTAGGTCTACCGCTTTCACCGTTACCATAACATCAACTGATGGCACAATAATCTCCCCTGACCCATCTACTAAACTATTAGGTGTCATCATAGACAATAATCTCAAATGTGACCTACATGTTAACCAAATTATCAAAGCCATCAATAGAAAACTAGGGTCAATTTACAGAATTAAAGCCTTCCTAGCCCCTCCAGCTAAAGGTGCCATAGCTCGCTCACACCTTGTTTCAACCCTTCTGTATGCATCCCCTCTACTCTCGAATATGAACAAGACTGTCCTTATCAAACACTCAATTTGCTACAACCACATTGCCAGGTTTGCCACTGGGCTGCCTTTTAGGACACATCATTCCATCAATCTAAATCAGCTTGGTTGACTTGCAATACCCAGCCTAATACAGTATAACCAACTGATTATGGCCTATAAAATACTCTATAATCCAGACAATACTCCTGCACTTCAAATATTATCACCCCCTATAACAATCCTAGACCGCTTTGATCCTCTAACAAACTACTAATTCAGACTAGCAAGTTTAATAACACAGCCAGTGATTCTCTCTTTGCAAACCCTGTAAGTAGATCCTGGAACTGACTTTCAGCTGATATTACCCTACTGTCCACCTTAGGTCAATTTAACACTAGACTCAAACAACATTTGTCACTTAACTGGCTATGTCAATGTATCAAGCCTGGCTAACTCGAATGTGTAAAATCTGTGAACCACTTTACTGTGTAATTTAATTTAATCCTGACTTGTGCTCAGGACTAACATTAACCTGTGGAACATGTTTAACTTGCTTACTTATGTAATCTCTGTAAATAATCTGTTTGTAATATGTAATGCTGGTATTATGTAATGCTGTATCTGCTACCCTCGTAGCTTGTCTCCACGGCCTCCCTGAAATGGACATGCATGCAGTCGGACTATCCCGTCAACAAATGTAGGATAAATAAATAAATAAATAAAATATATTACAGTGACTACAATACAAGTCAGACATTGACACGCACTGACAGCATGCTGAACACACTGGGGCATACGTGGGGACACAGAATAGCAGCCTGCCTGGGCATCACACACCTCCGCAGCTGGCACACAGGCATATGTTCCATCGGAACAGAGCACATGCCACACATGGCACGCACATCCCCTGTGCCACACACTCACAGCCTGTAGGGCTACACAACACACCTGCTACAGACGTGTCAGGTACCTGTCTTGTGTGCTGCACTGGGGTCCCGCTCAACAGGCTGTATCTGGTGAAGGTCACAGTGATATGCCTCAGGGGCACCATGGTCCACCACAGAACACATGCATACAGGTCAGTCAGAGGCATGGACATATATGACTCACTCATTGACCATGCCAGTATGTCTGCCTGAGACATACCTCCCTGGACTACATGATACGGAACATAGAATGGATCTCTCAGCATGTGGCACAGGCCAGTATGAGCCTGATGTTGGTTGCCAACATACCCTCACCAGGTATTCTACCACTATATGTGGGAAGGGTGTTGTATGTCTACATCATGCTCAGTCTCCACTGTCATTCATAGGGTATCCACTGGCTGTCAACGTGTGCTTACATGCTAGGGAAGCCACAATGATGTGCAAGGGTCATCTTGCACATGACACCCATGGCCCGATGTATAATGGCAAAGCTCCTTGGTACACACATACTGCCTTATGCTGCAGGACATGGTTTACATAGCCACCTCCATGGGTATCACACAGGTTAGGACACTAACAGTGCTGCTACACAACAACAGCAGTGTACACCGGAAGATGCATGCACCAGACACTGCCCTCAGCACGGTGAACTGCAATGTCTGTGCAGTACCAGATTCAAGATTCATGGCTCACAGGTGTTATCCATCACTGACAGGTTATGCCCCATACCATGCCTGTCGTCCCCTACACATGTAACACACATGGATAGGGGGGTGGTATCCCAAGGTACCACAGATACACACACCTCCAGGTTGTTGGCACAGCACAAACAATCAGGGCCTACTCATGTGCAGCTAACAGTGTGTCGGACTGCCATCTGGTTCATAGCCTGGCACACACAACCCTCCCATACACAGGAAGACCACCTATCCTCCATAACAACACTGGCAATATGACAGTCTCAAGAACTGTGTTTATATGGCTGGACTGCATCCAGCCAAACATTGTGTGTGAGCATTAGTGTAGCTACAACACACTAGTTGAAGGGTTCACAGCATGTGGTCACTGAATTGCAGTGGAATGACATGTTACCACTACCACAACAGGTGGGAACTTGCAGCACCTGTACATCGACTACATGTACACTATATGGCCCAGACCAGATGTGTATCCCCTGCTGTAGGTATTTCACCATAGACAACCACACTGTATAGAGACATACCACGTGCGGACCCTGCACAGTAAGACACAGTCATATTGGTATACATTGCAAATACCATTTATCCACTCAAGGCATGTGTCAGACATGGTAACTACTGCAGGCCACAGGTATCTATGTGTATGTGTCACACACATACATCATGTGTGCAATGCCATTGCTGGTTTAGGCAATGGCATGCATTGTTATGTACAAAGACCCACACAAGGTCATACTGTGTGACACAACCACATGTGGCAGTTGTGTGTTACCAAAACATACCTATCTGTACTCTGACAATGGTAATAGACACAGTAGCAGAGCGCACTATTGGCATTACTAGCCAACTAGCCCTGTTTGGCTGTGCTGATAGTGTGGTGAAATCCCCTGTGTTTACTGGGGGATTATACAGCATCTGGTGTATTGTAGTATTTGCCAAAAGGATCTGTTCTCTCACACTTGCATTTACACACACCCTACTACCCCCACACACACGCACACTTGCCATTTGCAGGATTCATTCCCCTACCTAACTAAGTCATAACACGTGAGAGAGACGCATTAGCAAAGTGCACTATTCGGTTTACTAGATAGTTCCTCTTCTCTGGCTGTACTTATAGGGTGCTGACAACATCAGTATTTTGAAAGGGTAATGTGCATCAGGTAGTGTGATCTCCTGATTGCCAAAACTAACATGTTTTTCATACGGACATGCACACACACAAACTCCCCACATCCAAACACAACACATGCCATTTACAGGTTTCAAACTCCTACCTAACTACATTACGATGCTCGGGAGAGACGCATTAGCAGAGTGCGCTATTCACATTACTGGAAGGCTTCTCTTCTCCTGCTGTACTTATAGGGTGCTGACATCATCTGTGTTTAGAAAGGGGAGTGTGCATCCTGTAGTGTGTTCTCCCAGTTGCCAAGAGGGACATTTCTCTCACACACATTTGCACACACACTAACCCCCCTCATCCAAACACACACACTTGCCATTTGCAGGATTCAAACCACTACCTAACTATGTTATGACACTCGAGACAGATGCATTAGCAAAGCGCGCTATTCACATTACTGGGAGGCTTTCCTTCTCCTGCTGTACTTATAGGGTGCTGACATCATCTGTGTTTAGAAAGGGGAGCATGCATCCTGTAGTGTGTTCTCCCAGTTGCCAAAAGGGACATTTCCCTTACACACACACAAACCCCACTCACCCACACACACACACACACACACACACACACACACACACACACACTGAGCATTTGCAGGATTCGAACCCCTACCTAACTATATTATGACACTTGAGGGAGACGCATTAGCAGAGCGCACCATCCGAATTACTGGGCATCTGTTCTGCACCTGTAGTATTTCTAGGGTGCTGAAATCTTTATTTCTACAGAGGTATGTAGATGTAGTACTACCTGTCAGGTGGGGGATAGCATATATATGCATTTGCAGCCACCTACGTCAGGGTCAGATATGCACATCGCACTGGCAGGTTATGTTCTATACCATGCTTTGGGACCACAGGACCTGTAACACACAACACAACCAGTCCAGAACACCACACCCACATCCAGGACACACACTTAGCTTCCCTGGGAACAGTGCCAGGATATGCAGGTATTCACATACACCATTCCAGTTGTTAACATCAGGTACAGGCATATTGTGTGTGAGAACTACTCAGGCCTCTACCACTTTACCCTACAGCCACTACAATTTGTGGGTCCATGTGCTATGGCAGAACCACACACCACAGCCACATGGGTGAATACATATTGCACCTGTCCATCTGCAACGTGGGTACTCACTGTTCCACACCAGAGGTAGACCACCATTGTTGATATCTGACCATATCCACCTTTCCCTGGACATCCATATCTCATCTCCACCCCCAGGCAAGGTTGTCACTGCACACAAACTGTGTTTAGCACAAGCAGACTCTACACTTGTGTAGACTGGGGTGGATGACTTCAGAGGACCCATGCTGGAGGACTATACTGGCCACTCAGCATAATCCTTGACAATTGCATTCTATGAGCATGTGTACAGTTTGCATTGGTCATGCTATCCCACATATACCCATGACTGCTCCACAACAAGACACCTGTCAGCTGTACACCAGCCATATATGCGCCGTTCAACAGACAGAGTGACCTAATACATTGCAGAGCTGTAGCCCACAGAGGGAGGACATCTGTGGACAGTTCCGGCACGGCACTTCATTCACACATACTCATTACAACACAGTGTTGACAGTGGAATCGTCCAGAGAATGCAGATAGGGCTCACCTCAGTCTGTTATTGACGGACACCTACTATCAGAGATCCTCAGCAACCCTCTCACAGCACACACCGACAACATGGCTGTGGCTTTGCACATTCAATCCCTAAGACCTCCACGGTGCCCCTGCTTGACAGAGGCACAGCTCACTAGCCTCACATGTTGCCTTCTGTGACCTACTTTACAGTGGCACAGTAGCCTACTATCCTGGGGATGCAGATGCCAAGCACACTCTGGCTGAGCTGTCATTCCCTGGGGCAAGAAGCCTAGTATTGACCACTACACCCATATGTTCAATTGTCGGATGCACAATATTTGTTGTGCTGTTTTACTGTTTGCAGGTCTTTATTGCCATAGCATTCCCTGTTCCTATGAGCAACTTGTGTATCTGTGGAAGATGTTTGCATATGACGGCGATCCACTATATCACTTATGTCTCTGTGGTCATTTACTGTGTGCACTGGGCTGATTGCTGTGTTGTGGTTGGTTCCTGGACTGACACGTACAAATACCAGATATGTGTGGCCAACTGCTAAACGGAGATATGGCCTAAGTGTGTGAGCATGCCCAGTTCAGCCTTTCCATGGCATGTTGTCTGACATATGCCTCATTTATCAAAGTGTGCGAGCATGCCCAGTGTGAGTTTTCCATATGTTGCACTCTGAAGTCCACCACATATTTGGGTGTGTGTGAACTTCGACAATATTGCACTTTTATGATTGTGTGTTGGGTGTCATGTTGTGTACTAACTGGCCAACTGCTTTGTGTCTGCCACAACAGGGATTATACTGTGCCTGCAGGGATTGCATGGGATACTTTGCAGATAGTTCTCAACATACTTTCATAATGACCTAACACTGTAGTACCGTATAGTGTACTGGTTCGGTACTTTCACTGTGGTGGACAGTATCCTGGGCTTTAGTCCTATGACTGCTTGACATCTTCATAGTGAGCACAACAGACTGTGTATGGGCCAGTTGTGCACATATGACCATGTTGCAATATGTTCAGATATGGACTACCTACACAAGGCTCGTCCAACATTGCTAGTGTATTCCACAACATGGGTGGACATTGGCAAACACTAGCGATGTTCCCTAGGCCATTTCTGATGCTAGTCACAGGGTGTGTTTGTCCTTCGACACACATTGTAACTGGAGTTTGCCATGACATATGTCATGGTTAGTATACTGTGCCTCTGTCTACCTCTGACATAACAGTGATACCCAGGGTAGCCTACCATCTCCCATACACTCATCAGGATGCCTCTTGAGGGGTGTCGATATGTGGCTCTCAGGCTGACCTGTACCAGGAGTTTACTGAAGTGTGGGGGTGCCTTCTGTGTTATGGATCATTCTGTACAGCTTGTCCTATGTATGTCAGTGCTGGGGTTCAGGTCTCTCATGTGCATAGCTCACTGCCATTCAGATTGTAGAAGGTGCAACATGTTCATTCATTCCAGGTTGGACATGGCTTCATACATCAGGCACAGTTTTCCTGTAGCTGGGAAGGATGGCGGTGTGTGGGGCTACAGTTTGTTTACTCAGGCAACACATGGCATCTGTTCATGCTCTTTGCTACCCCTAATGGGGTACTGTTGTGGACTTTACAGTTGATGGAGATGTCTGCTGCGGTATATCCCACAGGGGCTATTGTAGTCAGTTGTGACGCTGATGGAGGATGGCTGCAGAGCCACAGTGAGTTCCCCTTATCTACATCTGCCAACCTTCATGTTTGGGTGAGTATATGGTACATGTTTCTGCGAACACTACAGCCACATGTTTGTCCAGTGCAGGATATTTATCACCTTTTGTACCCAGGTCTCACATTACATGTTAGGTACCTCATGGGTTAACACCTGTGTGGTAATTTGTGGGCACTTACTGTATATCCATGGTGGTTGTCTATACACAGTTCTACAATTAGCTTGTGACATGGCTATGGCTACAGTTGTCTGTTTGTAGGTGACCCTTTTGTGGGTTGCTTGTGTCAGCTGGGGGTTGGATATGGTGGGCTGTTTGTACTCCTCTGCATACATGCTCAGTCACAGTCCTTCCATGTTGGCCTATACCTATGGGACATGTATACAGAACGGGGGTGGGGGGGCCAAGACCAGGCCTTGTGGTATGCCACTCATATCCGCTTTGTAGTCTGACATGGATGCGGCATGTCTGACCATGTCAGTTCTGTCCTTGGTCTGCTTTGCAACCCCTCTACTGACATAGGGGTGTATATTTAAGCTGGTGAACATATCCATACTGAACTCGTACGGTATTGTCTAGAAGCATGTGCATGGTCCAGCTACGCTGTGTGGACCACATAGCCCTCATCAATGACCTTAATGACTGCTTCAAATGGGTCAGACATGTTTAGGGGCCGGTTCTGCAGTTACAACAGCCACAGTGTGTAGGGTCCAGTATCAGTAGGTCCACAATAGCCTTCTGTCTGTGGTACATACTGATCCTTTTCATAGCTGTGCAGAACAAGCTTGTCAGGATCCTGAGGTGGTAGTTTGGAGTATCCATTTAGGCAACACCTTTGTTGTAATGGACCACTGTTGCTGTACACTGCTCTTTGGGTACATATCCTGTGGTAAGGCTGACATTGGGCAGTAGTGTGATTTGGCATTCCATTATTCTTGGGGTCCATGTTGGCCTCAGCACAGGACACCATCACATACCTTTGCTGCTGTGTGTTCTGCTTTGCAGATGATGGCTGTTACCTCAGCATCTGCAATGTCAGGGGACCATCTGCTGGGATAGGTATTTTGCACTCGGGGGAGGAGTGTTTGCACTACACCTGACAGGTTGTATGTTAGCAATATGTGTGTGTTTGGTATGTTGTTTGTAATATCTGTGTGATTTGGAGCATATCTGTGGATGCCCAACATGGTTCCTACCATCAGTTGGGTAAGCCTTGTGATTATCCTTAGTGTCCTGTACATTTTGTATCTTCATAGGTTCATGGGTTCATAGTAGGCTAGACACCCTAGGCCATTAGTAAGCCTAGCTAGAGTGTGTGTGTCTTTCGCCACCCCTTGCTATGTTCATTTATGGCCATTTATGAGGTTCTTCACTGTGCCTCTGTCTGGTCGTGACACAGTGGGGACCCCCATTATACATGTACAGTCATCCATCCACTTGGCAATATTCCTGTTGAGGGGTGTCAGTGAGGGGCTCTGCCTACCATGGATTGGGATCCTGTTTCTGGGTGTGGGGAGCCTATGGGTTATGTATCTGTCCCTCCAGCACATCTTATTTCATTATGTGTTGAGGTTGACATTTGTGACTCTCACAGCACCAATGGCTTTGATTTCCTGTGGTGTAACATGTCCATTACTCCTGTGTTGGACATGGCCTTGTACAACAGACATACAATGCCTCTGTGTAGGCAGTGTGTGACTGCAGTCAGCTGGGGAGTCTACAGCCAGGCAGCATATGACATATATTTCACACCCTTTATCCTGTTGGTGGGGTAACTATGAGGTCTTCCGAACCGCTGCAGGTGTCACGTATGGTACATCCCATATGAGTCATTGTACTAGATTATGGGTCTGATAAGGGAACAGTACAGCGCACAGTGACCTCTGTTGATGTTGATGTGAATCCTTTCATGATACGGTGTCCAGTATCAACAGTCTTCATAGCCACATTGGCATTGTGGGTGTCACATGACAGATTAATGTTGACCTGTGTCCCTAGGTCCCTGATTACTCCTTGCATACATAATGGTTTGTCACCTATGTGGTACTTTGTGTGTACCTTGTCTGGTATTTGGTGGGACATTCATACTGTCCAGTGTCTTCGGATGTCTGGGTGGAGTTCTTGTGTGTGAGAGTGTGGTCTGTCGCATGCTACAGACTGTACAGCAGTTTTGACTACAGTTATGTGCACATGGGTGGTGTCTGCTGCTTTGTGCATTGGCAGTTACCTGGCAATATGGCTGTCTGTGCTGCATATGGATACTCCCCCTCCTTTGATGTTTTGGTGCAGGTGTTGGGGCCATAACACATGATATGTGGTATAACCTAGTAGTGCTGGTGTGCTATCACTAGGCTTGCAGCAGGCTTCTGTCACTGGACAGACATCAATGTTCTCCATAATGGGAAGTGCCTCAGGGGCATGCATATTGCAGTTTACACATCTGGCATTGGTCAGCATTACCCTTATGTTTCCTACCACTTATGTTTTCTAGGGTGGTGGGTAGTCTTTTTGGCCTTGCCTACATATGGCTCTATGGAGGCGGCAAAGGCCTTATCCAGTATCCAGATGCACATCGGTAACAGCTGACAGCCATCCCTGTAACAGCAGCATGGCTTGTCATGCTTGACATCTCAAGCAGACACACATTAGACCCTTTTGGACTGACAACTGTAACTGTGTCAGCTGTTAAACATGAGCATTCTGTGTTTGTACTGTGGCATCATTCTTGGTGAGGGTTGGATGCTGCACGCAGCCAGTGTCATCCCGCCCTGGGGTACATACTCAGAGGGACCATCCATGTCTCTTTTGATGTTGACCAGGGAGGTACATCTCAGGTAAGTCACACCAGCATGGACATTGAGTGCATCATATTTCTGCTTGCTTTGGGGTGACCTGCGTACTTGTGTTATGTGGCATTTTGTGGCAGCCTACAAGCAGCTTACTCTACCCTTTCCCTTGTTCAGTCTGGTGAGTGGGACAGCTGTTTGTCTGCCTATACAGACACCTATTACGACTGTATCAGGCATGTTGATTCTCCTTCTGGCCTGTGACTGTTTGGCACACCAGCTTTGCGTACTATTCATTGCATGTGCTATGTTTGAAGGTTGTGGTTGTTTGTGATCTACTTTGGAGGCTTCTGTTGGTGTGGTGTGTTTGTACTCAAGGCCTCCGGTTATATTTGTCTGTGTTTATGTGTTTGGTTTACAGTTGTGGTAGGTCTATGTTGGACTGGGTTTGTGGTGTATGTGGTTACCTTCTCCTCCTGACTAGTGTTGACAGTACTGAGTTGTTGGAGCTCAACCTCTGGTTTGGATACATGGATGCATCTATCACATATATTTGTATTTATTGGGGGGTGTTGTGGTTGTCTGTGTACTTGGTACTGGTGTCACATTGCCTCTGGATTCACAGATTATACTTGTTGTGGCTGGACTTAGTGGATAGTATGTGTGGACATATGTTGTTGCCATACTACTGGTCAGTGATTACTTCCCTTTTTATGTTTGCTCTATCATGTGGTAACTTCCTCATTCTCTTGCATGGTTTGGTAATGGCTGGAGGCCAGCATGCCAGATGCCTGCGTGTATGGCATTGTGTGTTGTTGTTATTTGTGATTGCATACTCCAAGCATTCCTGGCTGTGTTCATGGAATGCCTGTATAACATGTTCTGTGGTGTGTCCCATATTCTGCACTTGCACAGGGCCTTTTGTGGATTCAACATTGGTTTTGAGGGCTGCAACCTATACTTTACACATGTTTTTCACTGTGGTATTCTGGCCAGGGACTGGGGTCAGGGTATGTATATCCAGTGTGATTACTCTATGGTCTGGTCTTACCAGTGAGGGGTACACTTCTCATCTTGCCATCCAGTACACATGTTGCTGATTATCACATCCAGTATGCTTACCCCTCTTGTGGGAGTAGTACATTGTTCCTGGGCATTTTGGTTTATGGAATCTGGGTAATTTTCTCCTACTGTGTTGGTGCTAGTACAATGCTACCGATGTATGTCTGGGTATTTTCAGTCAAGCAATATAATGTGGTTTGGGGGGGCTTGATATATTCATGTATTCCGACATAGGCCAGGTGCTGTTCCTGGTATTAGGACAGTAGTCTGCAGCAGGCTATATACTGCGAGGCAGTTTTAGCCATTGGTATTTGACCATGGCTATTCCATGCTGCTTCTTGTTGTGGTACCAACATGGGGGTGTGGTTATCCTTGCCATTTCTTGCTAGTCACCCTCCTTTTGTAGCTTGTTCCATGTTTTAAGGCTGTACAGCACAGTATGAGGTGTGACCTGGTAGTGTTAGGGTGCTGATGTGAGCCTTGCCCAGTTCTCTATTACAGGACTGGTATCTACATTCTCCATACTGTGTGCGTTTACACTGCACACATCTTGCTGTTTATACATCTGTCATTGGGTTGCATTACATCTAGGTTCCTATCCCTTGTAGAACCTATGAAGGTGGGTTTGTGTTTTGAGACTTACCTATTCAGGGCATGCTGTGGGTACTGACCCTTTGCCGGTATCCATGGGGCATGGCATGATAGGTGCACGCCACCCCTAGCAGGTGGTGCATCATGTCAAGCTCCGCATATCTTCCCAGCCTGAAACACATTGGCTCCCCTTTGACTGACTGCATTACTTCAGCCAATTATTGTACTTGATCTTCTTGTCTTCATAGTGTGGAATTATGCTTGGTGAGGGTGAGATGTTAGGCAGGGTCTTCATGTTTGCATATACTAGATGGTGGTACATTGCTTAACACATGGCAATCATGCCTCAGGTGGTGCTGCAGGGCTGCCTCTGTCGGATGCACATACTACACTCCCTGTACATGTTTGAGAGCAGGTTGTGTCATGTTAGGCATCCCTGTTACTATATGAGTGAGTCAGAGAGGGGTATCATTCCCAGGGTTCTTACTGAGCCAGTGTATGTGCTATGCATTGCCTCTTTGCCAAGGCCAGGGCATACTGGGCACGCCTCCTTCTGCCTACTGGGGCAGGCTCAGGTTGTTCCTCCTCCGAGTCACGCTCTGCCTGTGATGGCCTTGGCAATGGTGGGGGGCTGTTTGTCCCGGCCCTATGCTGGTCCTGCTGCAGCTGTTTTCACAAGATCATATTATGTAGCATAGCACATACCATGGCAATTTGGGTACATGTAGTTGGTGTGTACTGCAAGGCTCCACCAGATGTGTCCAGACACCGGAACCGTGACTTGAGCAGCCCAAACACACGCTCTATTATATTACGTGTTTGTGCGTGTGTCTCATTATGGCGTTCCTGTTCAGGTGTGTGTGCGTTTCTGATGGGTGTCATCAGCCACGGCTCCAGTGCATAACCTGCATCCCCCACTAGGTGTCCATGTGGGATGTCCCCATTGGCAAATGTCTGGTACAGCTGCGTCAAATGCCAGATGTGGGAATCTTGATAACTCCCAGGGCAGCCAGCACACACATTCATTATTATGCCCTGGGCATTACACATGACCTGGCAGTTGATGGAGGGGAAGCCCTTGCGGTTAATGTAGGCCCTACCCCTCTCACCGGCTGGTGCTTTGATGCGTATGTGCGTGCAGTCTATTGCACCCAGTACCTCAGGGTATTCCGCTATTTGCTGGAAGAGACGCATATTGCTGGCCAATACCTCATGGGCATTGGGGAAATATACATGATCACCGACATGTGCTGACATGGCATCCAGGAACTGGTGCAGTACCCTGGAGGCTGATGCCTGTGATATCCCCATCATATCGCCAGTTGGTCTCTGGAAGGTACCTGTTGCTAGTATTCTTAGGCCAACACATACCTTGGTTTCCACTGGGATGGGTTCCCCTCTGTTGGTTCTGTGTGTGAGGTGTGGCCTGCACAGCTCAACTATTTGCTGCAGGAGCTCTCTGTCCACTCTATAGTGCTCTACTATCTCCAGCTCATGTAACCTGTGGTAGGTGACCCTGGGCCTGTACACTCTTCTCCGTCTCCTCACTGTGGGTTGTCTGGCACCATCTGCATTGTCACCACCCTCAGCAAGTCGCCTATGTCTCATTATGACAGCTATGGCAGCCCCTAACATTTCTGCTCTGAGTTCAGCTTTTTCAGTTTTCACTTCTATTAGCTTACTCCTGTCTTGCAGTGTCTCTTAAGGGAAACATCCTGCACTACTGTTTGCAGAGTTTTAAGTGCTGGGCTGGGCTTCTATTCTGCCTGTGTAATTGCCTGCTTCTAATTGTTTTCACCTGCTTGCTTCAGCAGTTATCCCTGCTAGCTTCCTATTAATTCTGTTGCTTCCTTTTTCCTCTCTGTTTCCTCGGGGGGGAGCAACGTGCATACTATCTGAAACACGCTCACAGTGGCTTACACGCGAGCACACGTGCTTACACGGTTCAGAATCTATTTATTCGGGTTAAAACACGCGTACATCCACGCAAACACTGTTACACGTCTGCCAACAGCCTCCAACATGCTCAGCCTGCCCTACACGCGCGCACACCCGCACAAACAGTGTTAAACATCTCCCAACACGCTCCCACATGCTCAGTCTGCCTTACACGCGCGCACACTGTCCTACTCGCGCTTCATGGTGCGCACACGTGCGCATGCACGCCCAGCAAGAAACTTTGGTGTAAGTAACAGTGTACACCTTCCATTTCTTGACTTTCCATGACTTATCTAGTGGCACACCTCTTTCCATGATCTGTGCCTGTCATCTGTCATGTTACACTGGCCTCCAATGAACTGCATTTCTTTCTACCATTCCCCCCTGTGATGTCACCTATCTCCTACTCTATTCCTCCCCTTATGTATCTCTTACACTACTCAGACTGTGCTCATTTGCTATGTGACTGTGAGATTCAGTATCCGCACCCTAATTTACATGAGATTGCCTACTAATGCTTAGTTACATGTCTTAGACTCAGCTTCCCCCCTTAGCAACCACTACACGGTGGCCATGTTGGTTTTGGTCTGCTGGTCCCTGCATTGTCATTCCATGTATTGCATGAAACCCACATTTGTGGGTTTATAACCTTATTTTTTATGTTTTTATACAGCGCAGCCCGTTTGTGCGGGAAAAAATTATGATTTTATCATTTTGGCATCGGGTTGTATTGCCAATGGCCACATATTTGTATTCAGTTAGTATTGCAGTTCAGCACTGTTGCTGGTATTCATTCAGTTAAACAGTCAGGGCTCTGCATCTGTTTAAATGAATGAGTGACAGTCAACCTATCAACTTCAGAAGATCTTTGAATCAGAGTCTGTTTTTAACTTAACTGCATTTTGAAGGCTGCCTTTCTGGGGGACAGACCAAAGTTACAAGTTACTTAGCTACTGTTCTCCACAATAATCTTTTTAAATTCAGTATTTTATGGACAACACAGGACTTTCTTACATGTTGAGAGCACATCAAAATGTTGCAAATTATCAAACTGCACCATATATTTTATGATCATGCTACAGGACTGAAAAAAGTAGCTGAAGCAGTCACCTCACCTGCACTAGAAAACAGAAATGACAGAGTACATGATGCCTTTGGAAATAATTTTGTCCAGAAACTGAACTCTGAAGAGAAATTGAATCAGGTTACTTCCAGAGGTGTACAGATGCCAAATTATCTATATGGCTGGTGTGTTTGTGAGGACAGGCATCTGTTCAGCTCCCAAATGATTGTTTAGAGACATCTTATATGACAAAGAAATTGTGCAGAGTGAAGACGTTCTTTGCAAAAATAATAAAAACAATGGGAATTTCTTTCCAAGTTAATGAACTGGTACTACAGTATGGCACTCTTAAGGAATTGCTACTGCTGTTTAATACTGCATGAAGCATGCATTCACTTAGGAGCTGGAAGATTAACCAGATGCTTATATTACACAGCAATAAAAAAACTTATATTTTACCCTGTCTTTTTAATTGGGAAATCCTACTTCTTTTTACATACAGTTAAGATTCACAGTCATAGAGCTTAAGGATTGCAACTGCACAACTTTACTTGCTGTAGCAAGGAAGATATTAACATTTTGGGTCATAGCACACATCATAGATAGCTGCAGGCATAAGAGGGAGGATCATGCTGTAAGAGTCAGCAGCGTAAATGTAAGGACTATGCTCTATGTGCAAAACTGTTAACTTTGATTACATTATTGTAATGGCTTGGAGAGAGCTCAGTTTACTGGGCAGTGCACTCTGTACTGATTACAACAGTGTTGGTAATTCAATTGACTTAGAATATCAAAAAAATGTCTACAGTTCATATTACATTTCCTGACAGTTTCAACCAGCCCTGCCATTTAAGTAACACCTTCTCGGCTGTATTAGGGAACAACATTATGTCGTCTTCTTGAAGCAAGTAGAGTACAGTATTGATTGTTAGTATGTTATATGGTGCTATGGGGGAGAGGTATGCATATTTACCAGTGCACCTTCCAATAGAGCAATAGCAGTGATTCAGTATACACGTGCTCTTCCTTTGTTTGCATGACAGTATTGGCATGAAGACAGTATACATAAGTAAGATGGATGTGAAGGTCAAAGCTGTGAGCTAATGCCCTCCATGTTATGGGGTGTGGATGAGGTCCTCTATTTGAAACCATACCTAATGAGTAAAATATAGAAACCATGGGTTACAGTTTCTGTGGTGAGAAATAAATAAGTGTATGCCAATAGCAGGAGATTGCAATAGACTTGTTGCATTCAGTGCAGAAACACTAGACAAAATTAGATGAAAGATAAACACTAAATACTGTTTTTGTTCAGTATTTAGGACCACTGCAGGGTGCATATGTGAGGGAGTGTGTGTGTCTATATATATATATATATATATATATATATATATATATATATATCTACACACACACACACACACATATATATATATATCTATATATATATATATATATATATATATATATATAAAAACATACATATCGATAGATGGATATAGATATAGGTGCATGCATACAGAACGTCACACACACACACACACACACACCCACACACACACACACACACACACACACACACACACACACACACACACACACACACACACACTCTTACTAAAATAAAACATGACAAAAAAAAGGCAATCATCTAGAGCACTTCAATACTAACCAAAATAAGTAAATACAACCAAAAAATAAGTACCTTTGTCTTTGTTCAGACTACTCTAGAAACAACTTATACAGCTTACAGAAAGAGAACATGAGAAGCTTTTAGCATGCTAAATAGTAGCGTCTATATCATAACATTGAAGATGCAAACTATCAAACGCTCACAAGAGCGAAAATGTTGAAACTCGGCTGCACCCCCCCCCCCGCTAAATATATATTCCAACTCCGAGATCGCACTAGAGTGAGGAAAGGGCAAATATCCCACTCTTCACTGTACTGTAATCTCAAAAATGGACCCTTGACATTTCGGCACTTTCGCTGTTGTGCAGTTCGACATTTTTATTTTTCGATAACATGATATAGATCCAATTAATATGCTACCCCCCCCCCAAATGTAGTGTGTACCGCAAACATAGATATGTCAACTTCACGGTAGAACAAAATTTGAAAAAGAAAGAAATCTCCTGACAGAAATGGATTTTTGACAGCACACATTGAAGACTAGGGCAGTAACAATTCCCTCTAATACATACCAAACATATTAAAAAAAAAAGAAAAGAAAAGCTAACGTACAACAAGTAGCTGAAAAATAATTTACAACAGCAGAAAATGGGCTTCAAATATATACCTCTACAATTACCATACGTTCTGCAACTGAGCAATCATATATTACTGACATTGCGGAACTGCGCATTAGCAAAGTTATACCAGTATAAAAACCCTTTGCACAAACCAGAGTTTGTGCTACTTGGATACATCTAAAAATATCTATATCTATATCTTTATGTATATCTATATAGATATAGGTATAGATATATATGAGTGCAGTAGCTATAGTCAAAAACTTACTCACAAAAATCAAAATCTAAATTGATTAATCTAAAGGGGCCAAATGTCAAAATATAGAAAAAACAAAACAAAAATATTTTTGCCAGCAGCATTTGGGGGGCAAGCCCCCCTGCACAACAGTGAGGGAAGGGCAAATTCCCATTCCCTGCTGTACTGCTACCTTTCACTAAGTAATGCCAGAGTTACATTATATTATTTATCACTTGGCTGTGCTCCATTATAATGTGCACCATTCAGATCTCTTCAGTGATATTTATATAGTTTACAATTAATAATCTGTTTAGATGTTTACAGTTTGTTTTCTTTCTGATCTTCCAATTAAAATGTGGCACAGACCAGACATCAAACCACTTAACAAAACAATAATAATAATAATAATAATAATAATAATAATAATAATAATAATAATCTTCTTCTTTTGGCTGCTCCTGTTAGGAGTCGCCACAGTGGATCATCTGTTTCCATTTCTTCATGTCCTCTGCATCTTGCTCTGTCACACCAACCACCTGCATGTCCTCTCTCACCACATCCATAAAGCTTATCTTGGGCCTTCCTCTTTTCCTGTTACCTGGTAGCTTCATCTTTAGCATCCTTTTCCCAATATACTCTGCATCCCTCCTCAGCACATGTCCAAACCAATGTAATTTTACCTGTCTGGCTTTGTCTCCAAACCTTCCAACCTGGGCTGACCCTCTAATATACTGATTCCTAATCCTGTCCATCCTCGTCACACCCGGTGCAACCCTTAACATCTTTAACTCTACCACCTCCAGCTCTGACTCCTGCCTTTTTGTCAATGCCACTGTCTCCAACCCATATAACATAGCTGGTCTCATTACCCTCTTGTAGACCTTCCCTTTCACTCTTCCTGGTACTCGTCTGTCACAAATCACTCCTGACACTCTTCTCCACCCACTCCACCCTGCCTGTACTCTCTTCTTCACCTCTCTTCCACATTCACCATTACTCTGAAATGTTGATCCCAAATATTTAAACTCATCCACCTTCAACACCTCTACTCTCTGTATCCTCACCAAAAACTAAAGGATTTTTCAGCAAGCATGTCAAAAAAATTATGAAAATCTGTATGTGCATCTTACAATATTAGTTGTTACCACAGTAACCATTAGAAATTTTGGGACCCACTAGATCAAGTCCTGAAGAATGGAAACTGAATGGCTGAAAATATGGGCTTAGATATACTGTCCAAGATTGGCATTTCCTAGCATTTTCCCTTTCTCTGAGGCATGGTGATTTTGGAGTTGGTACATATAAGTTAAAGGGGTGCCTCCCTGCAAAAAACAGAAGTTTAAAGGAGAAGAGCGATGTTCGAGATTCACTCTACTCCCGTACATTTGATCTTTCTTTTCTGTTTGTTGGCACTCAGCATATCAAGGGCTAACCTTTCACTACAGAGCCTGCTATCACAAGGAAGGGGCTCAGAGAATAGTTGTGCAATATCTTAATGACTGATATAACACCACCTACATAAAAAATACATAAAAATACCATAACTATATTTAATAATAAGGTAGATAATATTATTCCCATTAGGAAATTAACTGCCTTTATATTTTTAATTTAATTTGCCTGTAATATCACTAGCTGGGTCAAAAATATCAAAAGAATAAAATAAACTGAGCTGGATGCTTACAAGAACTAACCGACATTAGAAGGAAAGACTGTTTTAAAAAGATTTCAGATTCTTTAACAAAGGTGTCACTCGACTTTTGTGCTCTTCTTTAACAGAAGCAGATCAATAGCTACAGACTCAGTCAAAAATAATGTTCTTTTGATTTTTTAGGAACTCTATAAAATATCCTAGGTTTCTAGGGGACAGCTGATAAAAGAATGGGTACTACACAAAGCATTAGAAAAATTCAACATGGAAGGACTATGTCAATGCTTCGGCATTTTATACATAATCAAAGTGGCAAAGTTTTATGAAAGGAAAACAGGACAAGTTTTTACTACTTATGTGAATGTCTCATAACTTGTACTACAACTACAAATAAGATGTCAACAAACAAAGCTATCCGTAGTGTGCTTCACCCCATCATCATCAGACTGGCTAGAAAATCCTTATTTAGAATTTCATATGTACAGTTGTATTTGTGATTGTTATAACTAAGGAAGAACTTGTCTTTATTTACAGAGATAAAACAATGCCATTTTGATGAAAATATAATCATAGCCCACAGACAAGCACAACTAATCAGTCAGCCCTACTTAAACCCTTATGGTCTCTTTTTATTTGACATTTTATTACAAATTGGAAAAGTATGTGAGGAATGAAAGGACTAGGGAGTGCTAACGAGGTGAAAGAGGAGAAAACGCATCAGCCATAGCTAAATTGTCATAATGAAATATAATAACACATGGGATTAAATGCAGTCATTGTAATTTTGAAAAATATGGTACAATTATCCAAATGTTTATACGTGTTAATATTCTTATTGCAACACACATTAGTGCATACAGTTATCAGTGCTTGGCTCCAACTTAAGCTAGCCTCTCTTTGAAGAGCAGTAGCTGCTTTTTTTTACTGTTAGTACCATTTCGAGTAGCAACAGCAAACATGTTCAGGGATGTGATTAGGATAAGGTTAGCACCCCATATGAGGTGGCAATGGGTATATATTGAGAATTCATCTGACAGTACAGACAGTCTTTAGAGTAGATCATAAACATATGTGGCCAGTTCTCCCAGTTATCTAAACTACATCTCCAACATTGGCCAAAGCACCCAGATAACATATGGGCTACTTTAAGAGAAGAACAAAAACAGAATGAAAAATAGACCAATTACATAGACATAGACTGGCAGAGAGCAGACAAAACAGCTGCAGGGAATTAAGGACCTCTCTTCATTATGGGCAATGTGTCACTGTATGACTGAACCCTTTCCCTCAGTCATGCTAGAACTCCATGCACAACACTGCATGCATATCTGTACATGAATAAGATATGACACTTCTTGATATCCTCCCTTTATAAGTACTTCTGACAAAATCCCTGTAACAGAAGCCAGTAAGGTACCCTATGTATCCCCAAGCACCTACAGCTGCACAAGTTTTCATAAACCAATCATATGATAAGCAAAGCAATCATCAGAACCCACTAACATTCATCTGAATTACTGAAAATTCTGTAACTTCCCTATGTCTGATAAGCTGCAAACCAGTTCTTAACATCACAGTAGCAAAACTTTGTAGAAATTGTTTATTAGTGCTTGTTTAACTGTGAAACCCAAACTGTAAAAGTACACTAAACGTAGCATTAGCCCTTTTAATGTGTCTATTTCTGTACGAGTGTGGTGCCCAATGAAGCACATGCTAGCATTTTGTTTTCTGGAAGGCGAGAATAATGGTTCGGGGCAGAAAAATAAAAGGCTACCATAAAATGCTACTATCTTTCATATATTTCACAAGCCACCTTCCTGTCATATCAACACAAGAAACTAGGATACCAGCTTCCATTCCTTTTTAAGGATCTGGTAACTGGGGGAAGCTGTAAGGAAAAAACATGCAAACTCTGATACCAAATCTTTCAAGTCTGCAGCAGGACATCGAGTTCCATCTCTTGTCTTGCTCTGTGTCTTCACACTTACATTGATCTGGGGCTTGGAGTGACACCAAAATAAGTTAGGTGTTTCTCTGCTAAACTTCTGTACTTGATATTGAGTAAAGGAAATCAAAGAAGAAGGCAGAGTGGACAGTGATTAGGTGGCCCACACTGTAATAGTGAAGTCTTGTAAGTCTATTGCCTGCCATCTATACAACCATCCTGTAGTAAATTTCTGGGGGTCTACTTTGGTTTACCGAAATAACAGTTAACTAAAATTTAAAACATCAAGACGACAACAGCAAAACATTGCTATAACAAAAGTTTACATCATCGAAACTCATAACTCTGAAAAAACAGCTGCAAATGTTAAACAGGACTTTGTTGTTTGATGTTGCGTCTTTCGGCTTTTCCCGGTTAGGGGTCGCCACAGCGGAACTCCGGTCCGCTAATGACTGGCAGTTGATTTTTACGTACCGAGTTGCCAGCCCTGACGCACAACCTTCAACGAAGGAACGCCCATTCACGCATGTCTCCACGCAGAAGGACGCTCTAGCTGAGAGTCGAACCGGGCAGCTTCTAACTGTGAGGCGACAACGCTACTGCAGCAAAGAATTTTAATAGAGATCGTGGTTCAGTGAGGATCGGGAAAGGCACCCTTTTCCCTACTGTAGTATGATCTCAAAGTTTGTATATTGGTATATATAAGTTGCAAGGGGGGGCAGCAGCCCCCTTAATGAACTTAAAAGAAAGTTGTATTGATGGTAAGAAGAACAATACCTTCATTGTTTCCTTTGAGTGATTTTGAGGCTGAAATTGCTGCATGTTTGCCCTAGTATTATTAATTTAAAGGGATATACACTTATTTCTACTGAGTAAGTTTACTTGTAGAAGAATATTGTATTGAATGTGCTTGTTTCACACAGGAATTTAATCAGAATCCACTAAGCACTTTTAACTTGATAATTGTTTTGGGAAAATGATAACGGTGTTGTTCTATTTATCTTTAAAAGAGTGCGTAGGGTGTCGGGAGTGGTATGTAACATCTGCAGATGTTTTTTTTTTTTTGGAGTTATGAGTTTCGATGATGCAAAATTTCATTATAGTGATGTTTTGATGATATTAAATTTTGGTTAACTGTTATTTCGGCAAACTAAAGTCGCCTCATTTCTGGACATAGGGTCATCAGGATAAATTTAAACGTTGCTTAAAGTGTTTGTATTTTGAAAAATTTGTACCTCTAGTATAATAAACCACTGGGCAAACAGATTTCAGAATGAATGCTGTACCATTTTGACTAGAAAAAGTACATCAGATGGCTGTGACCTGTGATGCAGCAGGTCCCTTGCTGGAGAAGATTAAAGGTATTAAATGCAAAGAAGTCCGAAGGAATTTTTTTCATACCAAGGAGATTCCTGATATGCTACAGCAGTGGTTCTATAAACAGAAGAAACAGTAGTAGAGAAAGCAGTCAAGAATGATGGTGCTGCTGGTATGAAAAATTTTGTGAAAATTATACAAGGTTAAATGGACTATAACTAAGGTACCCTGGTAAATCATATTGAGAGCTTGGATGGACCTAGGATGAACACCATAGTTATCAGAAGTCCAAATAGTGAATAATAAGAGCAGAAAATTATTTTTTGAAACTTTTTTTTATTATCAATCACAAATGATAATATAGTATTTTGATGGTATAATAATAGTCCACAATAAATTGTCCTACTGCTTAAAGTGTAAATGAGTAATCTCATCACTGTTTTTAATCAAGTGGCCTCCTTCTCATAAATAAGTTTAATTAGTGTTTAAAAGTGATATCAAGTAATAATGCTCATGGTCAATCAGATTCCTGTCTAGCAGTTAACACAGAAGGATTAAGGCTATGAACTGGTTTCTGTGGTGCAAGGTTTGACTCACTCGGTGTTCTTTTGCCTGTTAACTGACCTTGAGCAAGTTATATAACCAGACAGTGCTTTCAGACACTTGGGTAATTTGTGCTGCATTCTGTAATGCTCTTTGACTGTATGCCTAAAAGCTGTGTATAAACTTACGAACTTGCAGGAAAGGACCCTAAGGAACTCCAAAGGGAACCCATTGAAGGCCTTAAGGTTTATTCATATTCTAAAACATTGCAAAGGTGATGCAAAAATCTTCTCTATCTGAGGAGATAACTAAAGGAATAGAGTGCCTGCTGAAGCTCTTTAGAGGTAACACCAAATGCTGACGAGTTTATGTACTGAACACTTTCCAAATTATCTGAAAATAAACAAAGTAATTGGCTAGAAGAATGCACCCTTATCTTAGATATTTGATGTACTAAATCCTGAAAAAAATTCATGGGTATGCCAATAGCCACAGCTGTTCAAGGATTGCTATAAAGGTTATAAACTCATCAGACCTAAAACTTTACACTGGGGACATGTTAATATGGATGGCATAGAGTTTAGACTGTGTGAATGCATTAGTTATCCAGAATGGCATCTGACAAGTTGAACAAGATGATGCCTGTGACAAGTTACAATTTCAGTGAATAACAAAATTCATGCTTCTTAAACTCTGCAAGTAAATCCCAAAATTATAGCTCTGTGAGTGCAATGGGAGGAGAAAGGTGAAAGGCAAGTTTCTTTCTGAACAGAGCTTCTAAATCCATATTAATCAATGGTGAAGCGATGCTCGTGAGAGCAGTAACAGTTGAGTAAGGCTGATTCCTGTAAGCAGAATAATTTAGGAAGAACAAATATTAAGGGTAGAAAAGGATATTCATAGATTCTACATGCAAGCAAGTCCTCAGAAAATAACAGTAGTCTGAAGAATAAAAGAAAGAGAATTTACCTATAAAAGGAAATGTTTGGTGCACTAGTAAAGAAATTGCTAGAAGTGCTTGAAAGGAAGATAGCTAGTCTTATGTACCTGACATTTCTAGGGGCACTTGAGATAGAGGGAAAAATCATTTTTAAAAGTGGCATAAATTACATGCAAGAGGGAAAAATCATTTTTAAAAGTGGCATAAATTACATGCAAGATGGACTCAGAGGGGTGACAGCCATAAGAAACATGTAAAAGAAAGCCTGTTGACAGAAATCAGGATAGAGATTGGATGGTACGGCAAACATTCCGTGATAGTCATTTTTGTGAGGACTGTGAGAAAACCTGGAAAATGCTGAGGTGAGACTTACATGAGATTAGATAATGTTTCAAAGATGGGGAAGAAGGTATGTGCTGAGACAACTGTTGTGGGGAAGGGAAGATAATGAAGGCGATGCCTCTATACAGTGAAAACAAATGCTTATGTTGATTTAAGATAAGTAGTAACATCCCTGTGATTTTTTAATGTAATGGTCTTTTATAACGCATGCTGCTTTGGAGATCAGCTCCTAATCTTTGATATTTTGCAAATTAATACTATATGTTTGATATAGTTAGATGTACAAATATTTTTGTTATATCTTTTCAATGGACACTGGCAAGTCTATGGCATACAAAATGTTTCATTTGGACTACATCTACGAAAAAGTAAAATTTTGCATTTCAATAGTACAGATTTATTCAGAGCTTCATTGTCCCTGAATTGGACACCTATGACTACAAGACCTTGGATTGCTTCTAAAACCATATGTGGACCTACAAAGCTGATATTCATTTGTTTGTACTTGTTCTGTCTGAGTGCTATGTAACAGTTATGTTCCCTTCTGTTCTCACTTAGAACTTTGTGATTCTTTCCCTACTCCTTCCCATATACTATGGATCTGGCATAATGGATAGGCACTTCTCTGTCATCTCTGTTTCTGGCCTGGTAGACATGGGCATCCTGAGGCAATGTGGAAGCTGCCTCATGTTCATTGACAACCACTTAATTTTAGAACAGACAAACACAGTGTGTGAGAGATTTAGATACACAATGCTATTGGAGGCAAAGCTCTCACATATGCACATGAATAATGCAAACCAGGTTATTAGTGTTACAGCCAAGACACTCACTATCAGCCTTAAGGAACAAACCCTTAGACCTATATATGTGGAGGTATCAACTTGTAATCTAACTAAACCTCCAAGACCTCCTGAAAGCATCTCTCAATGGCCCCATACCCACTCTAAAATGACAGTTCCTCACACAACACATGACACTGGAAATCATAATAGTCCCACTTCCAAGCTTATAAGGCAACACACCACACAGTCAAATATCCTAGTATTTGGGGATTCCATTGTAAGACATACTGGTGTCCCCCTTACCAGGATAAACAAGGAGAAGATCACAGTGAGCCGTCTGTCTGAAGCCAGGACCCACCGGATCACGCACTCACTTAGATCTTTAAACCACAAGTACCAGTATGACACTGTCATAGTCCATGTGGGAGTAAATGACCTAAGACATACCTCTCTTGACTATATGATGAGAGACATGATGGAGTTCTCTGAATATGTGTACCAGAAGGATATGAATCTAGCCTTGAGTACATCCTGCTTTCTTCAATGATGATGCCACAGTACCAGCAAAAAATGATTGATTTCAACAATTGCCTTAGTTTCTGGTGTCACAACAATGGGATCCAATATCTGTCAGCCTGGGGAGACATGATCAAGAAACCATGATGCTTTGCCAGAGATGGTTTGCACTTGCCACCAATTGGTTTGTTGATACTGGCATAAACATTATCTATCCCCATCATGCTAAGCTGTTATACCCTCCAACATAACAAAAATCACTCAATACAACCTAAAGGTACTGCTGCTCAATAATAGCAGTTTAAATAAAACGGCAATCCCTGGAACCACTCCTAACCCTTGAGAATGCAGACATATGTGCAGTCACAGAAACATGGTTCAGAACCATGAAAAGTACACGGACTATCAAAGGCTACAATGCCTTTCATTCATTTTGATCCCCTCAGCTCAGGATAAAATAAAGGGAGGAGGTGTCGTAGTGTTCATTAAGGACAAGTACATTGCTGGACTGGTCCAACAGCATGACTTGCTTGAGCTGTTCCATGCCACACTAACCATATGTGCAAGTCCCTATCATATCCTTGCTAAATACAAATTCCATAACATGAGTCTGGAAACCCACACCTCCTTCCTAAGCCTACTGGAATCTTTTAAAATTCAGCCTAACACCATACATATGGGTGATTACTTACTCCTCCATAAACTGGGAGACTTATATAACCAATAATTCACTCACTCAGAGGTTTTTGGACTTCATCAATATAACTCTCTGGAGCAACTAGTTAGCTCCCCAACCAAAGGTACAGATATCCTCAACCTGGTATTCAAGAACATGGGGGGGGGACTGCTTCTTCCCATGCATTAACATCTCCCTGGTATGATCTGAGCACATAATGATCAAATTTAGTATTAAAACTAACCTAAACCCCCCATCAAACTCCATAACTGCTAAGAGCTTTGCTAAGGCCAATTACCTCAAACTAAGCAAACATTTATTAAACTTCCAAGCTCCTCCAAACCTGGCTGACATTGTGGCCTACTCTGAGCTGTACACAAAAGCACTGTACAACCACATTCATAGTTGCAGTAACTGTCTAAGTCAAACCTATGATTACTGGCAAAAAATAAACAACCCTGGTGGACCTCCTGCCATAAATAGGCTATTCAACAAAAGGAAAAAAATCTCCAAAACCAAGAAGTAGCAGAAAAAGAAGTGCAAAAAGACACTCACCAGTTTAAATAAACAAATTATTGAGCTGGTCAAATTTGCCAAAGCAACTCATGAGGCAAAGGTAGTCTCCCAGCTGAAAGATAACCATAAGACATTTTTCAATTATGTTCGTAACATAAGGGGAAATGCTGAGCAATGTGCTGAGCTAATCATGAATGGCAACACTTGCACCCTGCCTGAAACTATAGCAAACCTGCTGTCTGATAAGTTCAGTTCAAATCCACCCCCCTGTCACCTCCTATCACAACCAAAGACATACGTACATCCACCACCTTACCAGTCATTATGAGGGAACAGGTCCTTACTGCACTAGCTAAAGCCAAAAACACAGCCTCCATGGATCATGACAACATTCCAGGATGCTTTTTATTGAACTTAAAAGAGACTTGATCAGGGTCACTAGAAACTCTCTTTAACCACAGCCTGCAAATGGGTTTTGTCCTAGAGGAAGCGAGGACTGCAGCAGTCATCCCTCTGCACAAAGGGAGCCCATCAACTGACCCAGGGATCTACAGACTCATAAGCTTGACCAGACTTATCTGCAAGGTCATGGAGAGAATTATCATGGATCTGATCAATAACAACATAGTAACTCTCCAAACACTGAACCAGACCCAATTTAGTTTTGTCAAAGGGAGGTCTTACCTGCTAAATCTGGTGGACTTCTTTGAGAAAGGCACCAGGGCCACGAATGAAGGCAAAATGTTTCACATTGCATATATAGACCTGCCCTAAGCCTTTGACACATTCCCCCACTCTGGGATCATAGATAAACTTGATGAGTTAGGCATAACCCCCTACATCGTCAGATGGATAGCCAATCAGCTCACTAACAGGGCACATGCTATCCAGATAGGTGAATCCACTTCTGATAAGAAACCTGTTGCTAGCAGTGTCCCACAGGGCTTAGTGCTGGGATCCCTCCTGTTTGGTATATGATTCTCTGAACTGAAGGCCAATGTTAGGGGCCTCTAGCTCACCAAGTCTGCTGATGACAGCAAGCCGGGAGCAATCAATGAACCCCTAAACAATGTTGACATCCTACAAACAGGCATAAAAATGACAAACATCTGGTGTCAAAACTATGGTTTTAGACTAAATGCTAAAAAATGCGTACTTATATCCTTTGGTAAATCAGATATCCCTGCTAAGTATAATATTGATTGCACACCCCTAAAAGTAGACCCAGTGGTGAGGGACCTAGGAACATAGACAGATAGTAACCTAAACTTTGACTACCAGGTAGCTACGGTAGTGAGGAAATCCTTCTGTGGGGCTCAACTTATAAGTAAAGGCATGGCATCAAGATCAAAGGACGTCATAGTGCCATTGTACTTGGCCCTCATCAGGCCCGTAATCGAATACAATGCTCCCTTCTGCATGTATCTAACCAAGAACTTACACCAAATGGAGTGGCTTCAGAGGTTTCAACCTAAAAAATTACAAAGTGTAAGTCACACTTCTTATGCAGACCAACAAAAGGCCCTATCCATTTACTCTGTCTCATATAATTTATTGAGAGGGGACTTACGCCTGACTTACAAGGCATTCTCTGAACCAGCCCTGATAAAATGTTACATATTTGCAAGAAAAATTATACAAGGGTTATGGGTTCCATGGACCTGAACCTTACTTGTGACTCTAACAGAACATGTTGAGAGACAGCTTCATATCGCAATAGCTACCTCATATATGGAGTAAATTTCCCATCTTTGTAAAATAAAATCCAACCCACACTCTTTTCAAAAAGAATTTGGATAAATGGATAAGGAAACATAAATTCACTCCAGGGGTACTCTCCATGTCCCTTATGACTCAGGGCTCCAACACACAAAGATCCACTACCCTGATACTACCCTGTCCCATACCTGAGGAATTAAGATATACTATTGCCATATCCTGGGTATTTTTGGCTAGTCTTGTAAAGGCTCTTACACCATTAGCCTAGTAATCACCTATGAACCTATGAATTTATGAAGATGTTGGAGTAGTACGGGTAGGTTTTTAGATTGTTTGAGGCGTCTACCAAATGACAATGGGTCTGGAGGATAAAATATGCATTGTATGTTTATATACTATTACAGCAGTATATGAATATTGGCATTCAGTAAGACTTTGTATGTAACAATCTATGTATGATATAATAACATAACAACAAGAAATTATTTGTAGCAATCTGGCAGAGAATACTATTGAACAGTGGGGATCAAGCTATATCTTTGTAAGTGTTAAAGGGTCTGTATCAATTGCTGTATTGTTATATGTTGAGTGTATTTAAAAATTCACAAATATTGTAAGTTAAGAACAGATGACTTCATTGCAAGTAACCGACTGCTTGTGATGCAGTCCTTGAGACACCTTCTTGAATAATGGGGTCCATCTGTAAACAGGAACAGATGAGCTTGGTTGAAAAGAAGGGAGTTATTTGTGTGTGTGCTGGGGGGGGCTGCTTAAAGTTTAGTGCAGTCACTGATTCCATACATTATGGGATGAATACCATAAGAAACACTGTGCAAGATATTGGAGTGGTAGAGTTTTAAGTAGGTAGATGGAAAATCTTTTATTTTTAAATAAGTAGAATGAAAAATCTTTTTTATTTATATTGACAGTTCAGGGGAAGTGTTAGGAAGATTTTAAATATGTGTAGTTGATGTTGGCTCACAGTTTAATCTTAAGCTATTAGTGTTTAGTTGAAGCAGAACTGAAGAACTTGCGTTCATAGGTTGGTACTAGGCTATCGGCCCTAGGGCCTACACAAGCCTAGCCAAACAATTCCCTTGATATTTCTTCCCACAATATTTACTTCCCTGGACCCCTGTCTAGCAGGGCAACTGACATGATCCCTGGGGTGAATTTCCTATCGCCCATCCAATCGTCAAGGTTCCTTTTGAAGAGGGTCAAGGAGGTGCTCTGCTTGACATGTATGGGCAGTCTATTCCAGAGTATGGGGACTCTCTGGGTCAGGAACCTATCCCTCCAGCATGTTTTGTTCATTGTGATAACAAGGTGTAGATCCCTGGAGTGTGTGAGTCTGAGGGATTGGGATTTCTTTAAGTGGAGCATGTCCAACAGCTCAGGGTTTGACATGGCCTTGTATGTTAAGCAGAGATCACCTCTGAGTAGACGATATGCCACAGAGTATAGCTGGAGTTTTTTTTAGACAGTCAGCATAGGATATCTGCTTTAAGCCTGTGATTCTTTTAGTGAGGTATTTCTGCAGACTTTCCAGCTGTTGCAGATGTCTTGTGAGGTACATACCAAATGGGGTGTTGTACTCTATAATGGGCCTAATGAGGGATGAGTACAGTGGGACAATGACCTCCTTTTTTCTCGATGAAAAGACCTTGGTGATGAGGTGTGCCACATAGAATGATTTCCTGACTGTTGTGGCGATGTGGTTATCAAAGATGAGACCACTGTCCACTTGTGTCCCTAAGTCTCTCATGACACTTTCAGTGTTTAGTGCACTGCCACCTGTGTGTTAATTCATGGGTACATGTTTTTTCCCAAAGGGGATAACTATACATTTCTTGGCATTAAGCTTGAGCCCATGGCTCTGGCACCAAGCATCTGTTTCTGTAAGGCCCTTTTGTAGAATATGCACATCATTTGGGGTTTCAGTAATGACTTCCAGTTTGCAGTCCTCTGTGAAATTTGTTAGCCAGAGTCCCTTATTGTTGGCCTGTACTTCAGAGAAGTAGATGCCACACAAGACAGGTTCCAGGATTGAACCCTGAGGTACTCCACTTGTCACTTGTCTGCAGCTGGATTTGGAGTCTGCTACTTTTACAGCCTGGGTTCTGTCAGTAAGTCAGTTGGCAACCCATCGAGTGACGTAGGGATTTATGCCCAACTTAGTAAGTTTATCTATGATTCCAGAATAGGGGATGGTGTTGAAGGCCTTGGTGAGGTCCAGATAGGCTGTGTGGACTGCCCTGCCCTCATCCACAGCTCGGAGACTGATTTGAAGAAGTCATTCAGGTTCAGGAGACAAGATTGGCCCTTCACGAACCCAAACTGAGTGGGTTCCAGTGTTTGAAGGTTGCCAATGTCTTTGTTTATAACTTCCATGATAATGCGTTCCATGCCCTTGCAAATCAGGCTCGTTAGACTGATGGTGCGGTAGTTCCAGGGATCCAAGGTGGATCCCCCCTTGTGGAGTGGGTTAACTGTAGTTATGCGCCACTCAGTGGGCGCGAAGCTTGAGGTGAGGCTATGATTAATCATGACACTTAGGTGAGGTGCCAGTTCATTTTGTAGTTCATGTAGTACACAGCCCGAGATGTCATCTAGTCCCATGGATGCTGTATTATTAGCTTTGGAGAGTGCAATTTCTACCTATGTGGCTGCGATTACTGGAATTTGGCAATCTTTTGGTATTGAAATGGACCCTTTAGGGGGTGAGAGGGGGTGAATTTGGCACTAAATCGATCTGCCAGGATATTGGCAATAACCTTGGGATCAGTATATTTAATGCCATTCTGTTGTAGCTCAGAGCAGATCTGAGTGTTGCCATTTAGATTCTTGACATGATTATTGAATGCCTTATGGCTGTCTTTGGAATCTTTGACAATTTTATTTTCGTAACTAGCTTTGGTGGATTTTTGAGGGATCTCAGCTTCTTACTGAGGCTGGTAAGGGAGTTTTTGCATCCTGGGATTTTTCCTCTTTTCTGCAACAGTTTATTCCTTCTGTTGTATAGTTTGTTTATGGCAGAGGACTACCAGATTGGCATCCTTTTTTTGGAGGAGAGCATCTTGAGTGAGTGTGGATCTTCACCTTCATACTGGGTGTGAGGGTGGATATATGGCAGGATGAAAGGAACAGCATTGGAGGTCTCACTTGTGGGGGCTGTTTAATATACAGCAGAGAGGTAGACAATTAGGAAAGAGTAAAAGGGCAAGTGATAATGGTCAGTAAGATTTTTAGCCTGAGGTGGAGTAGAGTCCAAACACTGGATCCTACCCAATTCGACTTTAAGAGCAGATCTTGCCTCTTGAACCTGGTCAATTTCTTTGAAACAGTCACCAAGGCCATAGACGAAGGGAAGGTAGTCCACACAGCCTACCTTGACCTTGCAAAAGCCTTCAACACAATACCCCACTCGGGCATCATAAATAATGTCACCAGCTTAAATATCAACCCCTATGTCACAAGATGGGTTGCAAACTGGCTTAGAGATAGAACCCACATGGTCAGAATTGCAGGTGCCATGTCAGACTCTAAACCAGTTACAAGTGGCATCCCACAAGGCTCAGTCCTGGGACCTCTCTTGTTCGGTATATATTTCTCTGAGGTACAGGCTAACACAGGAGGACTATGGCTGACAAAGTTTGCAGATGACTGAAAACTGGGGGCCATAATCGACTTGCCGGCTGACACAAGCATCCTCCAAAAAGGTCTCACAGAGACGGATAACTGGTGCCAGAGCCATGGCCTAAAGCTAAATGCCAAAAAGTGCATAGTCATCCCCTTTGGGAAAAACAAAGTGCTCACAAATTACCACATAGGTGGTAATCCATTAAGTACTGAAGAAGTAATTAGGGATTTGGGAACCCAACTAGATTGCAATCTCTCCTTTGACAATCACATTGCCAAAGTGGTTAGAAAGACATTCTATATAGCCCACCTTATCACAAAGGGGTTCACATCTAGATCAAGAGAGGTCATTGTGCCCCTCTACTCATCACTCATCAGGCCCATAATTGAATACAATGCCCCATTTGGGATGTACCTTACCCAACACCTGCTACAACTAGAAAGACCCCAAAAGTACCTCACCAAGAGGATCAAGGGACTCAAACAGATGCCCTATGCAGTTAGGCTAAAGAAACTCTAGCTCTACTCAGTTGCTTACCGCCTACTCAGAGGCGATCTGTGCCTGACGTATAAAGCCATGTACAACCCAGAATTAATGGACATGCTCCACCTCAAGAAATCCAAATCCATGAGAACTACATGCTCCAGTGACTTAAACCTCAGCACAGAAATACATAGAACATTTTGGAGGGACAGATTCATATCCCAGAGGCTCCCATCACTCTGGAACAAAATCCCAATCCATGTCAGACAGAGACCCTCAATGACCCTCTTCAAGAAGAATCTTGACGTTTGGATGGGAGATTGTAAATTTACCCCTGGGATCTCTTCTGTGTCACTGCCAGACAGAGGCATGGTAAACTAACCTTAAATGGGCTATCTTCTGTGACCTACTATACAGAGGCACAGTCGACTAATCTAAGAAGGGTGGCAAAAGTCAAACTCACTCTGGCTAGGCTTGTAAATGCCCTAGGGCAGATAGCCTAGTATCAACCTATGAACCTAAGTACTGAGTATAAGGAGTTATGGCAGAGAGGTTTGCACAGCATCTAGGACTGAGAGAGCACTTAGTGGTTTTGTGTTTATAGGGATGGCCTACAGTCATAAAAATCTGCTTGAGCTGTTCAGAACATTTATGCTGAAACAGTACAGTCAAGAATCCCCTGGGTCTAGCTGTGAAGGAGAAGTAGATAGTATCAGGTCAGAATAGAAGGAGATGAAAGTTGAATCTTGGAATGTGGGGAATTAGTAGTCCAGTTATGAGTATGGGAGATTTTTGCTAAGTTGATGGATGAAAGGGTAGACATAACTTTAAGTGCAGGAGTTTAAATTAAGCAAACAGCTGGTTGGCGTCTTCAAAAAGAAATTATATTGATGGTATGGCATGGACTGTTTTAAAATATCAAAGCAGAGAGTAGGGATTTTCATAAGAAATACTTTTGAGTAGGTATGAAAGTGGTGTGATACAGGAAGAGAGGGAGGTGGTTGCTAGCATGAGGACTCTATGAGGAGTATAGGGTTGTATGAGAACTATATTACGACTCAAAAGAAGATAGGGAAGAGGACTGTTAATTGCAAGACAGAAGGCGCGATACTTTTGGAAGGAGATTCTAAAGTGGTGTTGAGGCCAAAGTTATACAGAGTGGCTGAATTTCATAAGCATTGTCAGAAAGCTTTAAAAGATAGAATAGAATAGGGGCTTTGGATTTGGTGGACATGTCGAGGAAGAAGTGGAAGAATTTGAGACTGTTTATGTTTATTAAGGATGAATGTAGATAAGCTAGTAGCTTAGACAGAAATGTAGTGGAGGGAGATGCAGAGTATGATGTGAAGAAGGTGAGAGCATTGCATTGGTGTGTATCAGATCATACCATGGCATTGGTGGTGCAAAGGTCAGGTGATGGTTAGCACATATTTTTGGAGGAATCTTGGAAAATATAGAAAGATGAGCAGAGAAAGTGTTTGCAGGACATGGGTGTACTAGTGATTTGAGGAACGATAGGAATAAGGAAGGAAAGTGAGAAGAAGGCAGTGGGCAGGAGTGATAGCTGCATGGTCTATGGAAGTTACTGTTTTTGGTGTGTCTTATGAACAAAAAGACATGGGTGAAGGCAGTGGAAGTGGATAGGAATTACCAATCAGCAAGTGGAATGAGAGAGTAATTTAAGGAGGATGCAGCAGAATGGAGGGGAGACATCAAAGAAAGGAGAGGTACAATATGTGAGCTGATTGGGCAACTGAAGTCATTAAAAGAAACAAGGATAAAGGCAATTTTAGTGAACTAAGGTGCTCAGTTGTAGGCAAAAGGTCAAAGGTAAAGCTGTTAGTGTCGAATCTAAAAGAAGAGCGGAAGGACGTCTGAGTGGTGAGACTGAAGAGAGTTGATGG
This sequence comes from Protopterus annectens, assembly GCF_019279795.1. Taxonomy (NCBI): domain Eukaryota; kingdom Metazoa; phylum Chordata; order Ceratodontiformes; family Protopteridae; genus Protopterus; species Protopterus annectens. The sequence goes on along the minus strand of NC_056734.1, from coordinate 227,897,863 downwards.
AAAGATGGTGTTAGTGAATAAAAAGATATGAAGTTTTTTTTAGAGAAGTTTATGAGAATCTGCATAACAAGTCATAACATCAAAAAGCAAAGAGAGAGAGAGAGAGACAGAGAGATGGGTTTGTAGAGTGGTGTAGAAGCATGTGGGAGGAGGCGGGCAGAGTGTTATTGTACAGAACTTTTGGCTTGAGGATAGATGTGGTGGTATTAGTCATATGACAAGGAGTAAAAAGGGGATATGATTATTTTTCAATTAATTTTTATAAAATGGTAGATCTGTAGACCACTACTTGAACTTATTAAACAAAATACTGAAGATGGTTTGGGTGTCAAGATCTAAAGAAAGGGAACCCAGAGTATAAAGGTTTTTTATTCCAAATGTCCTAGTGCAACATGGATTATTACTAACAAGAGTTTAAATTCTTTGCTTGGAGTTACTCTTACCTAAGATGTTAGGGGAGGTAAGACAGATTTCATCAAGGGGTGATCGTAGCTAAATTTTGTGACATGTGTAGAAGGAAAATGATGTCTATTGATGTGCAGACAGATTTTGATACAATTAATTGGTTCTTTTTATATAAAGAATTAGAATAGGTGGCTGGGTGAGGCAGATAATTAATTTGGTGAGGGCTTTATATAGGAAAGCAGGGAGTGGGTACAAGTGTGGATTCATGGGAGTATGGTAGATATAGCCTATTCAGGGAAAGGGATTAGGCACATTTGTCCTCTCATCCCAGCACTTTTTTACTAGTAATGGAAAAGCTAGCACAAAACATTAGATAGATGATGAGATGGGGTGGGGGGTAAACAGTAGAAGCTCATTTGCACATTTCATCCTGTTGTTGGACAATATGAGGCAAATCTTGCTCCAGCTACTAGAGATATTTGATAATTGTGACAAAGAGTCAGGGATACATTATCATCCTTAGAGGTTACCGGTTATTATACTTGGCGGAATGGACAGTTACTTTAAGATTTCCTGGTAAAATGGGGGTTGTAGCTCATAGATAGGTTATTTCCAATAGTAAGGTATATTATAGATAATAGTTAATGGATCAGGTGAGCAAGGTGCTATATTGATGATCAAGGAAAGTGGTATCAGAGTCTGTGAGTTAATGAGAATAATAGGATTACCTCTGGTTCTGTATGTGTTGAGGCTTATGGACAGCCCTCTACATGATCTGTGCTTAATAGAGATCCAGTGGGCTTAGGATAGGTATTAACAGAGGGGAAAAAGAAAGAAATGAGAACTAAATTTCACCAAGACGTGTCTATTTCTTCTTATTTTGGTGTTGTTTCCATTCCTTTTGCCTTGTTTCCCAATTCTGTATAACACTTTTTTGAATCATCAGTAAATTGCTTATTTTGTACACTTGTGCATTTAGTCTTACTCAGGACAGACCTCATTCTATCTTTAAAGTATAATGAAGATGTTACCCAACTACTTCAAAGGGATTTCTTTGACCCTGTCTGCCTTTCATAAATCATCATAATAGCAATAATAATAATAATAATAATAAGGCTACCTGGTGTCATCATCATCTTCATTATCTCAATGTAACATCAGAGTTGTCTGTGTACATCAGTGCTATGTAAAATTTTGTAGTCTTGTTTAACAGAGAAGCCAGGCAACTGGAGGTAATGACTCAAATGCCAAGGACTGTTGTAGACTTTCTAATCCCTGTATGTCTTCTTATGTAACTGATGGTATGTGTTCTCCTCCATCCTCTTTTCCTAACTTTTTAATTAGGGTGTCAGTGGAACAGATACATTACCTGCCTCCATCATTACCATGCAGTCTTTGGCTGTGACTCCCCTGAAGTTCAGACACCACATGTGACAGTGCCAGTGATATATAAGGAATACAGATAAATCGTAATCCATTTAAATAAATACCATCTTATATTTCTCTAAGAAGGCAGCCAAAAGAACATGACATATATTAGATCATAAACATACATGCAATGCAATATAATATATCACATTCCTCAAATAAATGGAAAAAAGATGAAAGCTATGCACATTTACTAATCATTTGGTTTTAGTCAAAGCTTTTATTGCCGTATGAAAGTTTTACTGCATTACTCTCACCTTGTGTTTACAAAAAATATGAGTTTTAGGGTAGAGAGTGTCATATAACCTATAAAGTCTTAATTTTTCTCTTGCGGTACTATTAGCATTCATTTTGTCACATAATCTTACTTTTTAAATCCATATGTTATGCTGTTTAACTGAATGTTAATATTTTTGAATTTCTAAATGTATAGTCTCTAAATATACATTTGTACAAGAAATATTTAATGAACATTTATTTATTCCATTTGTTTAAAATTTTAATAATATAATCATGTTTGTAGTCCTAGTAGATGTCATGATTTTGGCTACATTTCATTTACTTTGCAGTAGATATAATTGCTTTGCAAATCTTATCACCAAAACCATCTAATACGTTTTGTTGTATTTTTTCACACTGAAAGACAAATTATGATAGATGCTGGACAATGATATTTTAAGTGAGTATATTTTATTTTATTATTATTATTATGTAGAAAAGGTTTAAAAGTAATTGTATTATTTGTTAAGATATTTCTATAACATAAAGCAACTCATGTTTGCAGTGGAATATTCATCCATGCAAATACAATGCATGGCAAAACATATACATTTTGTTTAATCTTCTTCTTTTGGCTTTTCCTGGTTAGGGGTCACCACAGAGGATGATCTGTCAGCTCATGATTGGCAGTGGAGTTTTACAGTGTTGAGTTGCCAGCCTGGCACCCAGCCTTCCACAGAAGGCACACACATACTCACACTTAGGGCCAATTTAGAGTGTCCAATCCACCTACTGCATATCTTTGGGAGGAAACTGAAGTACCTGGAGAAAACCCACACAACCACAGGGAGGACATGCAGACTCCGCACAGAAGGCACCCCAGCCAAGAGTCAAACCAGAGAACCTCTTGCTGTAAGGTGACAACACTAACCGCTGCACCACCGTGGCCGCCCTATATACATTTTGTGTAATAATCTCTTGAATTAAAAAAATGTACACATTTAGAATAATTAATGTTTAATCTAGCCAAAATTATCAGTGATTTTAGCTGCCAAATATTATTGATAATTTAAAGTAAAAGGAGTACAACAGGGATGATTGTTAGTGCCCATGCTCTTTTTCTTAGTCATAGAACCTTTACTGACCTCTCTCAGGTTGTCATTAGAAGTTCATCAGGAGTGTAGTCTAACACCTGGCATGAAGGGAGGCCTAACACTAGCTGATGACTTGCTGGTAATATGGCAAGACCCCATGAACCAACTCCCCGATTGACTAGCCTCTTCTTTGAGGCTATATGGTAAATCCAGGTAAGTTAATATTAATTGAATGTAAATGGATCTATGTCAGTGTATCAAAAAACTGTATTGTCAGAACTGGTATGGTTAACAATGCAGTTAATCAAAACACTGACATAAAGCTAGCACAACACCCATCAACAACACAATGTTTTTTTCTGGTGGGGCAAGCCCCCCTGCAACCCCCCACTAATTATTCATAGCAACTTCAAGGTCTCACTACAGCAGGCAAAAGGGCAAATTCACTGATCCCAACAGTACTGTGGTCTCACTCAAAATGCTTTGATGAAACAAATTCTCAACCATATGGGTTTCAATAATTTTATTATTTGATAACACATCAGGTGTATGTCAATTTATCATTTTTCCTTAAATCCCCCATATTTCACTTATAGGGGTGAACTTAGCCTTTAATCTTTAAATTCCAAAACTTTGTAATATACAGTGTATTCACTAAATTATTGACATTAGTTGACAAGAATGTAATTCCCAGACAAGTTAGCCTTGATCAAAATGGTCTTATACCCTAAAATCCTTTACCTTATGCAAAGTTTATTTATCTGCATAACTCAAATAACTCATACAATTTGGGATAAACAAATTTTAAAATGTTCTTTGGTCACTAGTAAAATTTACAGTCTGTGGAATGGCACATTATGCTACAGAGGAAGCTGGAGGCATCAGGGTCATACATTTGCATTTAACATATTTGATATCAGTAGTGCAATGTGGTGTATGGGCAGCCATGGTGGTGCAGCGGTTAGCATTGTCGCCTCACAGCAAGAGGTTCTCTGGTTCGATCCTTGGCTGGGGTGCCTACTGTGTGGAGTCTGCATGTCCTCCCTGTGGTTGCATGGGTTTCCTCCAGGTGCTCCGGCTTCCTCCTACATCCCAAAGACATGCTGTAGGTGGATTGGACATTCTAAATTGATCCTAGGTGTGAGTGTGTGCATGTGTCTGCCTTCTGTGGAAGGTTGGGTGCCAGGCTGGCAACTCAACACCGTAAAACTCCACTGCCAATCATGAGCAGGCAGGTGATCTGCTGTGGCGACCCCTGACTGGGAAAAGCCGAAAGAAGAAGAAGTGCAATGTGGTGTATATATCTCTTCTTCCTACCCTCCTCATACTTGGATCGAGTAAGTGGCAGATAGCATACTCCCTTCTCTGTGGCCCACCTTTTGCAAAGGGGGCTTGGAGCATTTACTTATAGTCCATATACTATACATGGTGATATTATCAGAAAATGAATTGACTGTTAGTGAACAGGTGACAAATCTTTCTTTTATGGGCCAAGTCTTCTTGCACATTTCACAATAAAAGTCTGCATACACTGTAGTTCAGTTAAGAATATTTTATTATGCATAGCAGAGGTAGACATCAACAATATCAAAATCCAATCACACTGTCGCCAATAACAGTGCTAATAAACTGAAACAGACTGAATTATAACGTCCAAAGCTTCTGCACGCCTTCTACTCACTGTAAATGCTGTCAAAAATATCTGAATCAAATCTTATTGGTTCCAATACCAGTGCTTATAAACTGAAATAGACTAAATTATAATGTCTGTAGCTTCTGCTATCATTTAACCAGAATTATTCCTTGCCTCCTGAATAATATAATTAATAGTCTGGAATAGTGATTGTTTGACTTGTCTTTTGCACTCTCTGCTGAGTGCCTGTACCAAACTTCTGAGGACTGCACTGCAATGACTTTCTGCATATCAGTCCAAACCAATTGGCTGACTTCTGTGTCTGAAGTATCTCTCCTAAATAAGGTTAAAACCAGGTAAATTTCCTACAACCTCTACATGCCCTCCTTTACCTTGGTTCCCAAGCTTTGCACCATCCAAACAAGATCTGGTTTTACTCATTGTACTGAACATTCTGTTAGCACATTTCATTCTTATTTGAAGGTTATTTCTCAGAGCTAATTTGTATTCTTAAATGAAACATTCCTTTCTATTGAAACTGCATGTAAAATGAAAAATGGAGATATATATCTGATTTAATACGGCTGCATTTCTTGGCCTATGCAAAGAGAATACTGTGTTTATATCTAACAAACTACATTTAAGTGAAACCTAATCTTGCAATACAGAACTAGTAAAATTACTTAGAGAAAATTGATACTTTTTCTTTCTCCTTATACAGCCCATCCAAAATTTGGTAGCCTTCTTCCTTCATTTCTAACATGTGTGGAGGAAAATGGGGCTGATATACTCTTCTCAACTATATGTAGACATGGAGAGGGAGGTGTATATTGTTCTATTGCAAAATCACTCTCTTCCCTGACATCATATTTTGCATTTTCGTTGGCTTGCCTCCTTGCTCAGCCCATTCATTTGTGTTTCTCAGCTGAAAGGATCAATTAGACAGCCAATACTGAACCTCTTGCTCAGCATGGCATTACAAATGGAGAATTTGACTGCAGGAATTCCCCCTTATTATTAGGATCTAGTTGATCTCTATTTATAATCAACAGGAGGTTTTGTAGAAGAGCAACTAAGAGGAAGTGGAACTCAAACTCATCCTTAAAAATTTGAAACCTCTTCCCCCAAATGGAGGCTATGTGCACGAATATGTTTTCATAGATTCTTTTTAATCCTGGTATGAATGGGTCTATTAGACAGCGCTGGAGATGTTTGTACACAGATATAAGTCCTTCTTGTTCCCTTATCATGTGAAGTTGTGACAACTGTATTCATTTTGGATGGATTTTTGGACTCATATGGAGAAGGTATATGACACAGATTTAGATCAAATACCAAATTTGATAGTATATGGCTTCAATCCAAATAGCTACACACTCACAATGCTGAGTGTTTTGATGTTCAACCCCCACCCCCTCCACCATGAGGAATTTTGGAATATTTTTAATTAGATTTAACAATCTAAATGAAAGATAACCTAATGGAAATATTTTCTAGCCTCATATAGAATTGTTATGGACTATGACTATCTTACTAGATGGCATCATTGTAACTGTAGTTGTACTAGCATTTGTCTTGTTTGGGTGCAGCATTACTATATTACATGACTCACTTTGACAGTGACAAGTCTTATGCCTTTCCACTTGGTCTGCATACTTTAATGAACATTTTTGTAAAGTCTTATCTGGTTATTTGTTCTAGGTTTTGTCAATTTATAAACAATGTAAATAAGACATTGATCATTTGAAAAATATAGATAAAGACAAGACATGGGTTATCTTTATAATGCTCATTTTTAGTGGAGAAACCATGTAAGAATTTAAAATGTGTATTTTCATTGTGCAAAAGAAGCAGTTTATTTCATGACGTCATTTGTTGTATGCAGATTGTAAACATGATTGTTTTACTGTCTCAATAAAAAGATACAAGCAAAATAAATAAATAAAAATAAGTTGATATAGCAATGCATTTTTTCTAACTGCCAATTATAAATATTTATACAAACAATTTTAGGAATCATTGGATCATTAACTTGATACATTCTTTTCTCTCTCTGAGAAATTAAATTATCTCAGGGAATGCTTAGGAATGATCTTCAGCAAATAAACATTTTCAAAATTTGTTTGAATCTATTTTACCAATAACATTCTGGAATATTCAATACATTTTAAATTAAAAGCTATTAAACAATAATAGTTTTACATTTTATAAACTGCATCCTTCCTGATAAAAAAAATTTCAAATTAAAACAGTTTTTGTAATAGCTTGCATTGTGACATAGAGATATTGTATCTGAGCACGTGCTATGCAATTAGTTTAGTTTGAGTAATACCAATGGAATACCTTAATCTTATTTACTGTTGCAATATCACTATAATTACAATAATTAGCATTTAACTGAAAAAAATAGTCTTAACGGGGTGAAAAGTGCATCTAATACCTTCCTGGACAAAAGTGTCATATGATTTCCAAACAATGCAGTAAAATACTGTATTTTTATGAGTTAATTATATACTGCTTATAACCACTCTTAAGAAAAACAATATATCTTTTATATTTTTCACTCTAAATATACCATTATGAAATGTATTAACCAAGATATTACACAATCCATTTCATAATATTTTACAAATAAATATAGTCTACATTATTTAGAAACAATGGCTCCCACTTAGACTGTTATTACTCCTTTTGTATATATAAACCTAATAACTTCACAAATGTTGTCTCTAAGAGATCCTTCATATAATCATTCATTTAGCATTTTAAGAAAAAACTTTCTTTTTTAATGCATATCTTTGTATTCAGTATATTGAATACTGTTAAGACCTAGTGAATAATTTTTTGCTACCAATATCAAAATATTATTTAACTCACCAAATGTAATGACTTTAAGTATCATCTCATTTTTCTCTAACAATGTATTTATTGATCATTACATTTTAATGATGGGGTGTGACTTATACATATCCTCAAGAAATTTTCAAATTTTTATAATGTCACTTTTAGTAAAAATCTGAATTCCTTTTATGTCTTTTAAATATTTAATCAAGCAATTTCCTTTTTTGCTTATTTTACTATAGAAATGTGACATTTCATATTTCCCTGTAAAACATATCTTTCTTTATGTAATTAGTTTATAAATACTGATACTGTCCTTATTCCAGAATAATCTGCTGAGTGTAAACACTATTCATAAGGTGCCCATGCATGTGAGTGTATGCTCTGTTTTACTGTTGCATTATATCTCTCATAAAACATGTCTTGTACTTATTTTTATCCATAATCCACCATAAAGTCCAAGGTATACACAAAAGAGCCACAGTATTGAATTGCTTCCACAATAAATCATTTTTTAATTTCCATGTTTTTTTCTAACATCCAACCAAATACATCTTTAATGATTTTTTTCTTCCAGCTAGATATAATATAGTAAGTCTTATTTGAAATAGAGATATCAACATGGGCAATAAAAGACAAGACTGGATTTCTCTAGTAGCTAATCTAAAACAATACTACACCAATGTGGCTAGATTCATGACTAACAAACTATACCTAACTCACAATTGCATAGACCTAAAAACACTAACCTGGCTCTAACTTCCCTACTATCTATCTTATACTCAGCTTGGCTTAGTCCACTAAATAATACATACTCAATCTGCATGCCCAGACATTAGTCCCATTCTCCATTATTATCTTCCAAGCCACCTCTTCAAACAAATGAGAAGCAAGTCCTTGCCATCTGCAAACCTTAAAAAAACAGTTGGAGTCAATCTACATTCCAATTTTTGGCTAAAACCAAAAACACAGTTCCAATTTCAATTAAGTCTATTCCTCACCTCTGTCAATCAAAACCATTACTAAAAGATTGCCTCTGTTTCTCCTGGCTATGTAATTGCTGCATACAAGAAGTTAAAACCCCTTTAAAGCACTATTAAACTGTTCACTCAGTGGCATACTGCAATACTTCTCTGTCTGCTATGCAGTACCATTTCTATTATATGTAAATATATTTCTCTCCTTCTCTAGACTGTACAGATTATAACATCCATTAACCGATTTTTATCCACTAACTTTGTTTAAATTTTACAACTGACATCATACCATATTATAGATATCTGGCAAGCTGTAAATTACTCAGTGTAAATAATTGTATTGAAAATTGTCTCAAATTAACTATTAGCCAAAATAGCCATGTCTGCACAATATTGTTCAATATAATGTCTCAATGTAATTTATTTGTGAAGTTTTTCTCCTTGGGTATATGATAAAAATGGCATGTGTGCTAGTCAGACATTCCTGTCTAAAAAAATGTCAAACAAAAAAAATAAAAATTAATTATAATAGGTTAATGTTAAATCTTCTCTATATATAAAATACATTATAATTGGTTAATATTAAATCTTCTCTATATGTAAAATAGTCAGTTTCCAAATTTCCACTTTAATACCTATATCTACACTTTTTTTCTTGTGATAACTATTCAAATTTTATAACTCCATAAGCTTAAAATCATTTCATATTTTACCTAATTTTTTTTGTTAAATGACAATTTAAATATTCCAAAATAATATGCATATTTACCTTCATATGAGCCTGCAATTTTTAAATAGTTCTTCTCTACTTTTTAAAGTAATAGGACAAATTAGAATATGTTCTGAATTAAATGTGTGGAATCTAACATCACATACAAAAATGCTACCATATTTACCAATAATAACATCTAACATTAAAAAGAAAACTCATATAAAACAATTCCACAACAAATATCAGCCACAAATGTCCATAGAACTTTATACTCCCATCCATATAATGCTTGCTGCAATTGCACTACATCTAATTTTCCAATATCAGGTAGGCAAAATGAATCTATATCAATATTATTACAAACTTTCATCATGGTGCATCATCACTTTTTTTTTATTTATTATACGGTTAACATTTATACAGCAAAATAAAAGTAATCCCTCCCTTTTTAACAGTGTTTTTGCAACTTGTTTTAATTTCCTTTTTTACTCATTTTTCTATCGTATTCAGTTTTATATCATTAACTTCATTAGTATCTGTGTAAAGTTTATCACTCAGTACTATCCTTTTTAATCTCATCATCATCATCATCATCATCATGAGTCTATCACACTGTGTTTTGTTTTTTGTCTTCACAATCTTTACTTCAGAATGCCAAATTTTTAACTTCACCTCCTATCTTTATGAGATCAAGGTTATCATTTTCATGATTATGACTGACGATCAGCAATAATTATTGTTTTACAATTTCTATAATTTAAGGAGAATCAAACCAAAAGTGTCCAACACACTGACATTTACTACAAAAAAGTTAACATATTTTACAGTACATCCAACTTATCTTTATTTAGAACATTTTGCTTTAAGGCACTCATTAAAAAGGGATGTTAATTATACACAAAAATGTCTTAACCTATCTTCTATGAATAACATAAGCTTTATGTCTACTTTTATGAATTTTACTAGCTATATAACAAACATCAACACCATACATTTTGAGAGTAAAATGCTTCTTAACATCATGGATATTTTCACAATATAAAGAAACAGAACTATGTGTATCACCACAATCAATATAAGCAGTTCAAAGTTGTAAAATAATATGGTATTTTTGAGAAACATTGACACCAGTAATATTATAGTTTACTCACAGGAAAAATAATTGTTTTAGATCACACCTATTAACAAAAGCTTCTGCAATCAAAACAGTCTCAAATGTCAGTTCACACAATGTAAGTTCACACAATGTATTCTTTCTCACATATATGAAAGCATAAACAGGCTTTTTTTTTTAATTATAGCCAACAGTACAACTATTCTGCACCATATTTTATACCTGTCAGTAGGAAATCTGTCTTTAAATATATCTCTTGGACTGTCAGTCATGTAGAACAAACAGATAGTCAGGACTGATTTCCTATACAATCTTTCACAGCCAGGACATAGGAGGGAACTGCAAAGTTTGGATTCCAGAACTCCTGTCTTTCAGTCCACACAGACACTCATTACCAAACAGAATATGCACTCATGTACAAGCCTTTATTTTTATCTGATGTCATCTTCAACATAACTCCTTCTTGCATTTCAAGCATACCAATAATTGGATTTCATGATATAGCATCTTCTTCAGCAGGTTCTTCATGAGGTTTCTCTGCAGTAAGTAAATTCTTAAGTTTCTAATCTGACAATTCACCTTCTGTCACATAAGTTATGCAGTGTCATTTGACCCTTGCACATTTTAAGTGGCATTCTTTGTCATGTCTTTACCATGTTTATAATAAATAATGCAGCCATCCTATGTCCTGATGCAGTTTGACCAGAATTAAAAAGAGTATGGCAAATTACTTTGGGTCTACCCTGAAAAGAGAGCAACTAGTCTAGTGGGGATAACCCAGTCAACAAAAGATAAACAGAAAATAGCTGCTCTGCATATTTATAAGCACTCTGAGCATTTCAGTTCATAAGAAATGTCTGATAATGCAACAGCAAAATAAAACATTTTATACCAAGTAAAATGTAAAAAAATCAAGATGAAATAATATTTTAAACAACTAGTCTGTGTTATCTTTTCTTCTTTCCTGTTAAAGTAGAGATACTGCCTTTTGTCTTATGACATACTTTTATAGGAAGCATTTGATTATAACTGGCTACAATTACTTAATTTATAGTATATGTTATTCATGAAATGCTGCTGTAAAAATATAACTCAAAATAATGGACTCCTAAATACAATATATTTCTGGTCTTATTCAGTTTGAAAGATGCTGTAGAAAAAAGTATAGTTTGGGATTCATTTGAGATTACTTGGTTCTGGTTTTCAGTTTGGGAAGGTCCTTCATAATGAGGTGCAACTCCAGTTTTTAGTTACTATTAGGTATCAGGTTATTTTGTAGAAAAGAAACAGCTTCCTCCAGAGTATTACAAGTTCAGAAATATTGTCTTACCCTTTTCATGACAGAAAAATGACTTTCAATTTATAAGTTAATTTTTCCCACTGTGGTTACAGGAGAGCTGCTTAAAATCTGCTATTTCAATTCTGTCTCTCAAGAAGTGACTTTCTTAACTTGTTATTATGCAATATTTACTTAGAACTATACTGTAAGTTAAGCATTAATTTGCATCATACTTGTTAGCATAAAAAAGGGCTTAAACATTTTTCTTGGGTAAATAAAATAAAAAAAACTTTCTTTAAATAAACAACAGAACCACATTTCAATCATGTTGTTATAGTATGGTTTTATCTCCATAGTAATTCACTTGGTTAAATCCAAGTTGCTCTCACACCACATTTTCACATGAGTGCATACTCTTCCATTCAATCTGTATTTGCTTTTGCTTGCACGGGTACTCTAGCTCAAGCAAGAATTACGCTTTGAAAGCAAAACAGCCACGGGGAAAGAGTATGAGTAACTGGGAGTTTTAAGGTTAGGTTTAGGGAGCAATGTTTAGTAACAGATTTTACGAGAAGTGGAAACTTTAAGTTCTGGGTAGAGGATGGAAGTATGATGAAGGAGCAAATGAGAGCTTTAGTTTTAATGAGTGAGGTTTCACATTAGATTTAGCACATGATGGAGGTTTTAGTTTAGGGAAGAAAGTTTAGTATTAAGGAGCAAGGGGGACTTTTATGGTTAGAGATCAAAGATTGTGATTCAGGTTAGGGAACGTTTGGGACATTTAGAGTTAGGGATTGAGAGAGATGTTTAGTGTTAGGGAGGATAGTTTGTTATTAAAGTTAGTGATTAACTGGGACTTTTAAGGAAAGATTTAAAGTTGTGGACAGGTATGCAGGTGTAGTAGGAATAAGCTGCTGACAGGTTGAGTACTTGTTCTGAATAAGAACCAGTGAGCAGGTAATCTGCAAGCTAATCACATATAATCACCTGTAGCTGATCTGTCAGTGTTAGGAATGGCTCTTTTATTGTCCAGTTGATAATATAAAACACTTGCGAATGTCTGCATTCTATATTTTCCACAATGCACCCATCACAATTTCTTCACATTTTCATGAGTTTTTATTTACTTCTACATAACTGTAACATATATTTCACATTGCTAAATTAGCTAAGTACTTTGTTTCAATGTGTACAGCAAATCTTTCTCAGAATCTGTCTATTATTGTACAACTCAGAACGTGCATTGTATTGTATAGTTTCATTACAATTATACCACCGTAATGAGCATGGTGTTTCTTCTTGTCATGTTCTTCATTTTTCTGCTTACTGGTAATCTTCAATTTAGCCACCACGTACACTCCAGACTGCATATTAATGCCAGATTGCATATTAATTCTGTTCTTTATTCCCTCAGTATCTATATTATTTACAATTACATTGTAACATATTTTTCTGTATTCTCATATTTGCACTGTTCATTTTCTCAAATCTCATTTTTTTTTAATTTGCCCAAGTTAAAAACCTCCGAATGTTTCTGACTTTTAGCCATAATAAATACCATATTAAGGAATCCTATTTCTCTTTGGCGCTAACCATAATATAATATAAATTCAGAAGTTAAAATTAACAATAGGACTAAGCATGCTGGTACAGCATGTCTCTTCATCCAGCAAATGGAGTCATCTTTTCCCCATGATGATGAAAAGAAAATAGCTAACATTTTGATCTTTAAACATTCCGATATAGCATAGACTCTTGCCAAATAATCCCACAGCCTATCAAAATTAACTTTCTTAGAATTATTTTTTTCTTGTAAGATATACTAAAGGTACTCCTTGTTTGCTGTCATTTTCCAGTTTTCATAAATCATGTCCTTATTCTCTAATATACTTCCTTTTCAATCCACATGCTTTTTTTCATTGTTTCACATTTTCAACAAAATCTTTCAATTTGTCATGAGTAATAGCTAAGCATACTAATTTCCATTTGATTTCTAAAATTCATATGGCCTGTTCTACTAATTTTTTGTCTTCTACTGGGGTCTATATTAGAACATCGAAAGTTTAATGGTTCAAATCACTAAAGGTCAACTTTTAATGATCAAACCATTAAAATTTCGAATGTTCCGAAAAAAAAAAGAAAAAAGAAAATCTAAAGGGTGTAGGCAGGGTGGCAAGCCCCCTGTACCCCCACACCCCCGCTACTTAAATATACCAACTCTGAGACAGCACTACATTGAAATAAATGGAAATCTCCCCTTATGGATATTTATGTTTACCCATTCGATGTTCTGCATTTTCGCTATTCTCGTGTCGACAATGTCGGATTCGACATTGTCAGCTTTTGAGAATATAATAGGTAACCCTTCTACTGCTGCAGTCATATAATTTGCATATGACATAATTCAAGCATTTGTATCCTTTACCAAATTCACATACCTTACTTTATATATCCTTAGACAAATTACTAATACTAGTCAAAAGTATTACATTTATTGGACAAGTGCCTTATTCAGTTCATCATATTGATCTCTTTACAAAACATTGAATTAATAAGGAAATTAAAAAGTATATCTTTCTTATAAATTTATTACCAGAACAATTCTGTAATATATTTTCTGTAACTGCTTATTGGCCAGGAGATGACATTACTCTTCCTTTTGTAAGTACACTGACAGAAAGTACAATTTTGTAGGTAACTTACCATAATGGTAGGTGTTCAAACAGGTTCACTAGACAATCTCAAAATACTGACATGTCGAATTTGAGTAATTTGAGGCTGAATAGTCCAAAGTGCAGTTACGCGAAACTGCACTATCTCGAATGTGGAAATATTGAATCTGCTGTTGTAGTGTCATGTTCGTGATGTGCAGTGCTGTTTGTGGATTTAGCTGGGGATTCGGGTAAGTGGTGTTTATGTAAGGGTATTGGGTAGGGATTTTAGTGTGTGTGTGTGTGTGTGTGTGTGTGTGTGTGTGTGTGTGTGTGTGTGTGTGTGTGTGTGTGTGTGTGTGTGTGTAGTGGTGTTTTTTGTGTGTTTGTGTGTTTAATGCAACCTTGGAGTTAGTATATATAAGTAGGGGGGTCTGGGGATATAGCCCCCCACATGGGGGGTGCAGGGTGGCTTGCCCTCTGCTTTTAGGTAGGATAGGTGTGTTTGTATGTTATGTTGTGTTTGTGTGTGTTGTTTTATTTGTTGTGCAGTTAGGTAGGTGTATGTGTGTTTGTGTGGTGGTGTGTGTGTGGTATGGTCACGATTTTCATTTTCGCAGTTGTGGGTTTTCGGGTATGTGGAATTTCGACTATACAGTCTCGAAATACTGAAATTTGACTTTTCAGTATTTCAAGATTGTCTAGTGAATCTGTTCAAACAGATCATTGCTGTAGTATTCCTTACACCTGGGATTTATCTGCTAAAATATTCATATGGGCAGCCAATGTGCAAAGCTCATATTTCCTCCTTCCTTCTACTCTACATACTCTCTCTTAGCATGAGATAAGGGTGCACAGATGTGTAAAAAGTATTGTAGGCTTTCTTACACCTTCAATTAGAGACTGAAACCTAGACCTCTATGTCACATTCTAGAAAACGAATATATGGTGGAAAATAAATAAATGGATTAGGATACCCAACCCTGGCTAAAGAAGGTGACCGCCAAGGGAGATGCAATGAAGATAAGTGTATTATTGCAATAATGATTTATTAGAACATCTATATTTATGGTAATTTATCTACACTGTTGTGCTATTTTCTTGTTCAGATCACTGCTGGAATTCCTCCTCATGATTCGGATGATTCACAAAACTGAGGCAGAATGGTGGGTGGTGGGTGAACCAGAGTATAGGATACCTTGTAAAAATGACTCGGTAAATTCAGTTCTGGCAGAGAAAACATCCAGCCTGTTCTGTTTGGTAAATGTGAAGATGAAGTACTCCTATGGTGTACAAGTACTCCTATGGTGTACTTCATTTAGGACTGTTCCTGAGGCAGCAAGTGCATTGGTAGAGTGGGCTTTTATATGTACCAGTAACTCTTGTCATAGCTGGAGGAAGATAAGTTAACAGAAGTATAAAGTCCTATCCAAGTACAATGTGAGTTATAAGTGGGCCTCTGAGTACTGAAGAATGCTGTCTTCCCTATTCTGAGAGTTGGGGTACAAAGAAGTGAGCTGAATCATTTGGTTAAGAGTAAATTCAGAGACAACCTCAGGCATAAAGGAAGCATTGGTTCTGATGCTTAACATGTCCTTGTAAAAGGCTAAGAAAGGCAGAATACATACATACAAGGGCCTAACAGTCAGATCTAGCAGAGGTTAATAATCCCAACAAAGCAGTCTTCCTGGTTAAGAATTTTGGAGAAAATTTAGCTACTGGTTCAAATGGAGCTTAGTTTAGCTTTTCTAAGACAATAATATAAATCCTATGAAGAACCACCCTCTTCACTGCTGGCCTAATGTGAAGTAATACTTTAAGAAACTGGATAACCTGAAAAAAAGAGAAGTTAAATGGAGCTCCACTACAAATAAGCAAAAAAAAAAAAAAATAAATAAAAATAAATGGCTGAAAGATGTACCTTGACAGAAGTGCACATTAAGCCACAATGAAATAAATCTCACAGGTAATGCAGACCCAGCTGTTACTCATGCTTGCAATGGGTCCTGCCCTTTTTTTGGCAGCAAAGAATCTTTTCCATTTAGATAAATACAATTTCCAGTAGTTACAGGGATCTCAAACTAATAGTCCTCAGCCCTCAAGCAGCCCTCAAACCAATATTATTATTTATTCATTCTTTGTTGACCAGGTTAATTCCATTAGGTTAGTAGCCTCTTTTCATGGAAGACCTGAGGTGATATTTATACTATTGGGGGAAATTTATCCAGGGCATCAGGGACCTTCCCCAATTCATTTTGATGGGCTCAATTGGGTATTTTACATCCACCTAAGCTGCCACTAGTTCAAGTAAGTGGGGCTTTTGTTTAACATCTCTTCCAAAAGAAGGCATCCCTATGCTGCATTGCAGTATCAACAGTTTTTTTTTTTTTTGTGTTTGGAAGCAAAAAATATTAATATGAGTGAATCCCCATGGGTGGACTATTTTGTAAGAAGACTTTAAGGTGTGGCATTCACTAAAGAGGGTATGTCCTGAATCTACGGTATTCTGTTTTGAAAGAATATCTTTGCTTGGAGGAATACATTTTATCAAATGGCTAAAATCCAATTTATCAAGGCCAGCCTGCAAATGGAGTAAGATTTTGTTCCCTCTTGTTTGTTTATATACCATATCACAGTGGTGCTGTCTGTCACCACCTGTGACTTGCCTGGAGTCCAAAGCTGGTTTAGTGCTTTCTGGCTACTGATAAGAAGCATTACCTCAGTGAGATTAACAAGTTTGTTTATAGGTTCATAGGTCCATAGGTTGTTACTAGGCTAATGACCACAAGGGCCTTTTTAAGCCTAGGCATGCATTCCAAATCTTTGACAAGTTCTGATATCCTTGATAAGTGTAAACAGGGCTTTTGGAGATGAACCATTTACAAGCTAGCCCCCCTGCAACCCCCCACTAATTATTCATAGCAACTTCAAGGTCTCAATACAGCAGGCAAAAGGGAAATTCACTGATCCCAACAGTACTGTGGTCTCACTCAAAATGCTTTGATGAAACAAATTCTCAACCATATGGGTTTCAATAATTTTATTATTTGATAACACATCGGGTGTATGTCAATTTATCATTTTTCCTTAAATCCCCCATATTTCACTTTAGGGGTGAACTTAGCCTTTAATCTTTAAATTCCAAAACTTTGTAATATACAGTGTAGTCACTAAATTATTGACATTAGTTGACAAGAATGGAATTCCCGGACAAGTTAGCCTTGATCAAAATGGTCTTATACCCTAAAATCCTTTACATTATGCAAAGTTTATTTATCTGCATAACTCAAATAACTCATACAATATGGGATAAACAAATTTTAAAATGTTCTTTGGTCACTAGTAAAATTTACAGTCTGTGGAATGGCACATGCTACAGAGGAAGCTGGAGGCATCAGGGTCATAAATTTGCATTTAACATATTTGATATCAGTAGTGCAATATGGTGTATGGGCAGCCACGGTGGTGCAGCGGTTAGCATTGTCGCCTCACAGCAAGAGGTTCTCTGGTTCGATCCTTGGCTGGGGTGCCTACTGTGTGGAGTCTGCATGTCCTCCCTGTGGTTTCATGGGTTTCCTCCAGGTGCTCCGGCTTCCTCCTACATCCCAAAGACATGCTGTAGGTGGATTGGACATTCTAAACTGGTCCTAGGTGTGAGTGTGTGCATGTGTCTGCCTTCTGTGGAAAGTTGGGTGCAAGGCTGGCAACTCAGCGCCGTAAAACTCCACTGCCAATCATGAGCGGACAGGTGATCTGCTGTGGCGACCCCTGACTGGGAAAAGCCGAAAGAAGAAGTGCAATGTGGTGTATATATCTCTTCTTCATACCCTCCTCATACTTGGATCAAGTAAGTGACAGATAGCATACTCCCTTCTCTGTGGCCCACCTTTTGCAAAGGGGGCTTGGAGCATTTACTTATAGTCCATATACTATACATGGTGATATTATCAGAAAATGAATTGACTGTAGAGTATTGGAATGAAATGGAAATAACTGGAAGAAGCTGGAAATAAATGTCTTTACCTTTTAATTACCTGGAACTGTAGTGAACAGGTGACAAATCTCTCTTTTATGGGCCAAGTCTTCTTGCACATTTCATAATAAAAGTCTGCATACACTGTAGTTCAGTTAAGAATATTTTATTATGCATAGCAGAGGTAGACATCAACAATATCAAAATCCAATCTCACTGTCGCCAATAACAGTGCTAATAAACTGAAACAGACTGAATTATAATGTCCAAAGCTTCTGCACGCCTTCTACTCACTGTAAATTCTGTCAAAAATATCTGAATCAAATCTTATTGTCTCCAATACCAGTGCTTATAAACTGAAATAGACTAAATTATAATGTCTGTAGCTTCTGCTATCATTTTACCCAGAATTATTCCTTGCCTCCTGAATAATATAATTAATAGTCTGGAATAGTGATTGTTTGACTTGTCTTTTGCACTCTCTGCTGAGTGCCTGTACCAAACTTCTGAGGACTGCACTGCAATGACTTTCTGCATATCAGTCCAAACCAATTGGCTGACTTCTGTGTCTGAAGTATCTCTCCTAAATAAGGTTAAAACCAGGTAAATTTCCTACAACCTCTACATGCCCTCCTTTACCTTGGTTCCCAAGCTTTGCACCATCCAAACAAGATCTGGTTTTACTCATTGTACTGAACATTCTGTTAGCACATTTCATTCTTATTTGAAGGTTATTTCTCAGAGCTAATTTGTATTCTTAAATGAAACATTCCTTTCTATTGAAACTGCATGTAAAATGAAAAATGGAGATATATATCTGATTTAATATGGCTGCATTTCTTGGCCTATGCAAAGAGAATACTGTGTTTATATCTAACAAACTACATTTAAGTGAAACCTAATCTTGCAATACAGAACTAGTAAAATTACTTAGAGAAAATTGATACTTTTTCTTTCTCCTTATACAGCCCATCCAAAATTTGGTAGCCTTCTTCCTTCATTTCTAACACGTGTGGAGGAAAATGGGGCTGATATACTCTTCTCAACTATATGTAGACATGGAGAGGGAGGTGTATATTGTTCTATTGCAAAATCACTCTCTTCCCTGACATCATATTTTGCATTTTCTTTGGCTTGCCTCCTTGCTCAGCCCATTAATTTGTGTTTCTCAGCTGAAAGGATCAATTAGACAGCCAATACTGAACCTCTTGCTCAGCATGGCATCACAAATGGAGAATTTGACTGCAGGAATTCCCCCTTATTATTAGGATCTAGTTGATCTCTATTTATAATCTACAGGAGGTTTTGTAGAAGAGCAACTATGAGGAAGTGGGAGTGCCCCTTATGGAAACCCAACTCAAACTCATCCTTAAAAATTTGAAACCTCTTCCCCCAAATGGAGGCTATGTGCACGAATATGTTTTCATAGATTCTTTTTAATCCTGGTATGAATGGGTCTATTAGACAGTGCTGGAGATGTTTGTGCACAGATATAAGTCCTTCTTGTTCCCTTATCATGTGAAGTTGTGACAACTGTATTCATTTTGGAGGGATTTTTGGACTCATATGGAGAAGGTATATGACACAGATTTAGATCAAATACCAAATTTGATAGTATATGGCTTCAATCCAAATAGCCACACACTCACAATGCTGAGTGTTTTCCTATTATTAGCCAAGAAAGCTATCATTCGATGTTCAACCCCCTCCACCATGAGGAATTTTGGAATATTTTTAAATAGATTTAACAATCTAAATGAAAGATAGCCTAATGGAAAAGAAAGAAAAACTATTTTCTAGAGAGGCGGGCCTCATATAGAATTGTTATGGACTATGACTATCTTACTAGATGGCATCATTGTAACTGTAGTTGTACTAGCATTTGTCTTGTTTGGGTGCAGCATTACTATTTTACATGACTCACAATAAGGATTTTGACAGTGACAAGTCTTATGCCTTTCCACTTGGTCTGCATACTTTAATGAACATTTTTGTAAAGTCTTATCTGGTTATTTGTTCTAGAGTAAGGTTTTTGTCAATTTATAAACAATGTAAATAAGACATTGATCATTTGCAAAATATAGATAAAGACAAGACATGGGTTATCTTTATAATGCTCATTTTTAGAGGAGAAACCATGTAAGAATTTAAAATGTGTATTTTCATTGTGCAAAAGAAGCAGTTTATTTCATGACGTCATTTGTTGTATGCAGATTGTAAACATGATTGTTTTACTGTCTCAATAAAAAGATACAAGCAAAATAAATAAATAAAAATAAGTTGATATAGCAATGCATTTTTTCTAACTGCCAATTATAAATATTTATGCAAACAATTTTAGGAATCATTGGATCATTAACTTGATACACTCTTTTCTCTCTCTGAGAAATGAAATTATGTCAGGGAATGCTTGGGAATGATCTTCAGCAAATAAACATTTTCAAAATTTGTTTGAATCTATTTTACCAATAACATTCTGGAATATTCAATACATTTTAAATTAAAAGCTATTAAACAATAATAGTTTTACATTTTATAAACTGCATCCTTCCTGATAAAGAAAATTTCAAATTAAAACAGTTTTTGTAATAGCTTGCATTGTGACATAGAGATATTGTATCTGAGCATGTGCTATGTAATTAGTTTAGTTTGAGTAATACCAATGGAATACCTTAATCTTATTTACTGTTGCAATATCACTATAATTAAAATAATTAGCATTTAACTGAAAAAAATAGTCTTAACAGGGTGAAAAGTGCATCCAATACCTTCCTGGACAAAAGTGTCATATGATTTCCAAACAATGCAGTAAAATACTGTATTTTTATGAGTTAATTATATACTGCTTATAACCACTCTTAAGAAAAACAATATATCTTTTATATTTTTCACTCTAAATATACCATTATGAAATGTATTAACCAAGATATTACACAATCCATTTTATAATATTTTACAAATAAATATAGTCTACATTATTTAGAAACAATGGCTCCCACTTAGACTGTTATTACTCCTTTTGTATATATAAACCTAATAACTTCACAAATGTTGTCTCTAAGAGATCCTTCATATAATCATTCATTTAGCATTTTAAGAAAAAACTTTCTTTTTTAATGCATATCTTTGTATTGAGTATATTGAATACTGTTAAGACCTAGTGAATAATTTTTTGCTACCAATATCAAAATATTATTTAACTCACCAAATGTAATGACTTTAAGTATCATCTCATTTTTCTCTAACAATGTATTTATTGACCATTACATTTTAAGGATGGGGTGTGACTTATACATATCCTCAAGAAATGTTTCATATTTTTCATAATGTCACTTTTAGTAAAATCTAATTTCCTTTTATGTCTTTTAAATATTTAATCAAGCAATTTCCTTTTTTGCTTATTTTACTATAGAAATGTGACATTTCATATTTCCCTGTAAAACATATCTTTCTTTATGTAATTAGTTTATAAATACTGATACTGTCCTTATTACAGAATAATCTGCTGAGTGTAAACACTATTCATAAGGTGCCCATGCATGTGTGTGTATGCCCTGTTTTACTGTTGCATTATATCTCTCATAAAACATGTCTTGTACTTATTTTTATCCATAATCCACCATAAAGTCCAAGGTATACAGAAAAGAGCCATAGTATTGAATTGCTTCCACAATAAATCATTTTTTAATTTCCATGTTTTTTTCTAACATCCAACCAAATACATCTTTAATGATTTTTTTCTTCCAGCTAGATATAATATAGTAAGTCTTATTTGAAATAGAGATATCAACATGGGCAATAAAAGACAAGACTGGATTTCTCTAGTAGCTAATCTAAAACAATACTACACCAATGTGGCTAGATTCATGACTAACAAACTATACCTAACTCACAATTGCATAGACCTAAAAACACTAACCTGGCTCTAACTTCCCTACTATCTATCTTATACTCAGCTTGGCTTAGTCCACTAAATAATACATACTCAATCTGCATGCCCAGACATTAGTCCCATTCTCCATTATTATCTTCCAAGCCACCTCTTCAAACAAATGAGAAGCAAGTCCTTGCCATCTGCAAACCTTAAAAAAACAGTTGGAGTCAATCTACATTCCAATTTTTGGCTAAAACCAAAAACACAGTTCCAATTTCAATTAAGTCTATTCCATACCTCTGTCAATAAAAAACATTACTAAAAGATTGCCTCTGTTTCTCCTGGCTATGTAATTGCTGCATACAAGAAGTTAAAACCCCTTTAAAGCACTATTAAACTGTTCACTCAGTGGCATACTGCAATACTTCTCTGTCTGCTATGCAGTACCATTTCTATTATATGTAAATATATTTCTCTCCTTCTCTAGACTGTACAGATTATAACATCCATTAACCAATTTTTATCCACTAACTTTGTTTAAATTTTACAACTGACATCATACCATATTATAGATATCTGGCAAGCTGTAAATTACTCAGTGTAAATAATTGTATTGAAAATTGTCTCAAATTAACTATAAGCCAAAATAGCCATGTCTGCACAATATTGTTCAATATAATGTCTCAATGTAATTTATTTGTGAAGTTTTTCTCCTTGGGTATATGATAAAAATGGCACGTGTGCCTAGTCAGACATTCCTGTCTAAAAAAATAAAAATAAATTATAATAGGTTAATGTTAAATCTTCTCTATATATAAAATACATTATAATTGGTTAATATTAAAGCTTCTCTATATGTAAAATAGTCAGTTTCCAAATTTCCACTTTAATACCTATATCTACACTTTTTTCTTGTGATAACTATTCAAATTTTATAACTCCATAAGCTTAAAATCATTTCATATTATTTTTTTTGTTAAATGAGAATTTTAATATTTTAAAATAATATGCATATTTACCTTCATATGAGCCTGCAATTTTTAAATAGTTCTTCTCTACTTTTTAAAGTAATAGGACAAATTAGAATATGTTCTGAATTAAATGTGTGGAATCTAACATCACATACAAAAATGCTACCATATTTACCAATAATAACATCTAACATTAAAAAGAAAATTCATATAAAACAATTCCACAACAAATATCAGCCACAAATGTCCATAGAACTTTATACTCCCATCCATATAATGCTTGCTGCAATTGCACTACATCTAATTTTCCAGTATCAGGTAGGCAAAATGAATCTATATCAATATTATTACAAACTTTCATCATGGTGCATCATCACTTTTTTTTTATTTATTATACGGTTAACACTTATACAGCAAAATAAAAGTAATCCCTCCCTTTTTAACAGTGTTTTTGCAACTTGTTTTAATTTCCTTTTTTACTCATTTTTCTATCGTATTCAGTTTTATATCATTAACTTCATTAGTATCTGTGTAAAGTTTATCACTCAGTACTATCCTTTTTAATCTCATCATCATCATCATCATCATGAGTCTATCACACTGTGTTTTGTTTTTCATCTTCACAATCTTTACTTCAGAACGCCAAATTTTTAACTTCACCTCCTATCTTTATGAGATCATGGTTATCATTTTCATGATTATGACTGACCATCAGCAATAATTATTGTTTTACAATTTCTATAATTTAAGGAGAATCAAACCAAAAGTGTCCAACACACTGACATTTACTACAAAAAAGTTAACATATTTTACAGTACATCCAACTTATCTTTATTTAGAACATTTTTGGTTTAAGGCACTCATTAAAAAGGGATGTTAATTATACACAAAAATGTCTTAACCTGTCTTCTATGAATAACATAAGCTTTATGTCTACTTTTATGAATTTTACTAGCTTTATAACAAACATCAACACCATACATTTTGAGAGTAAAATGCTTCTTAACATCATGGATATTTTCACAATATAAAGAAACAGAACTATGTGTATCACCACAATCAATATAAGCAGTTCAAAGTTGTAAAATAATAATGTTTTATTAAAAACAAAATAATGTTTTATTAATTATTATTAAAAAATATAATAATAATATGGTATTTTTGAGAAACATTGACACCAGTAATATTATAGTTTACTCACAGGAAAAATAATTGTTTTAGGTCACACCTATTAACAAAAGCTTCTGCAACCAAAACAGTCTCAAATGTCAGTTCACACAATGTAAGTTCACACAATGTATTCTTTCTCACATGTATGAAAGCATAAACAGGCTTTTTTTTTTTTAATTATAGCCAACAGTACAACTATTCTGCACCATATTTTATACCTGTCAGTAGGAAATCTGTCTTTAAATATATCTCTAGGACTGTCAGTCATGTAGAACAAACAGATAGTCAGGACTGATTTCCTACACAATCTTTCACAGCCAGGACATAGGAGGGACCTGCAAAGTTTGGATTCCAGAACTCCTGTCTTTCAGTCCACACAGACACTGATTACCAAACAGAATATGCACTCATGTACAAGCCTTTATGTTTATCTGATGTCATCTTCAACATAACTCCTTCTTGCATTTCAAGCATACCAATAATTGGATTTCATG
The DNA here is from genome assembly GCF_019279795.1 of Protopterus annectens. Lineage (NCBI taxonomy): Eukaryota > Metazoa > Chordata > Ceratodontiformes > Protopteridae > Protopterus > Protopterus annectens. Next base: position 227,873,028 of record NC_056734.1, on the reverse strand, counting down.
ATATAGCATCTTCTTCAGCAGGTTCTTCATGAGGTTTCTCTGCAGTAAGTAAATTCTTAAGTTTCTAATCTGACAATTTACCTTCTGTCACATAAGTTATGCAGTGTCATTTGACCCTTGCACATTTTAAGTGACATTCTTTGTCATGTCTTTACCATGTTTATAATAAATAATGCAGCCATCCTATGTCCTGATGCAGTTTGACCAGAATTAAAAAGAGTATGGCAAATTACTTTGGGTCTACCCTGAAAAGAGAGCAACTAGTCTAGTGGGGATAACCCAATCAACAAAAGATAAACAGAAAATAGCTGCTCTCCATATTTATAAGCACTCTGAGCATTTCAGTTCATAAGAAATGTCTGATAATGCAACAACAAAATACATTTTATACCAAGTAAAATGTAAAAAAATCAAGATGAAATAATATTTTAAACAACTAGTCTGTGTTATCTTTTCTTCTTTCCTGTTAAAGTAGAGAGACTGCCTTTTGTCTTATGACATACTTTTATAGGAAGCATTTGATTATAACTGGCTACAATTACTTAATTTATAGTATATGTTATTCATGAAATGCTGCTGTAAAAATATAACTCAAAATAATGGGCTCCTAAATACAATATATTTCAGGTCTTATTCAGTTTGAAAGATGCTGTAGAAAAAAGTAGAGTTTGGGATTCATTTGAGATTACTTGGTTCTGGTTTTCAGTCTGGGAAGGTCCTTCATAATGAGGTGCAACTCCAGTTTATTGTTACTATTAGGTATCAGGTTATTTTGTAGAAAAGAAACAGCTTCCTCCAGAGTATTACAAGTTCAGAAATATTGTCTTACCCTTTTCATGACAGAAAAAAGACTTTCAATTTATAAGTTAATTTTTCCCACTGTGGTTACAGGAGAGCTGCTTAACATCTGCTATTTCAATTCTGTCTCTCAAGAAGTGGCTTTCTTAACTTGTTATTATGCAATATTTACTTAGAACTATACTGTAAGTTAAGCATTAATTTGCATCATACTTGTTAGCATAAAAAAGGGCTTAAACATTTTTCTTGGGTAAATAAAATAAAAAAAACTTTCTTTAAATAAACAACAGAACCACATTTCAATCATGTTGTTATAGTATGGTTTTATCTCCATAGTAATTCACTTGGTTAAATCCAAGTTGCTCTCACACCACATTTTCACATGAGTGCATACTCTTCCATTCAATCTGTATTTGCTTTTGCTTGCACGGGTACTCTAGCTCAAGCAAGAATTACGCTTTGAAAGCAAAACAACCACGGGGAAAGAGTATGAGTAACTGCGAGTTTTAGGGTTTAGGGAGCAATGTTTAGTAACAGATTTTACGAGAAGTGGAAACTTTAAGTTCTGGGTAGAGGATAGAAGTATGATGAAGGAGCAAATGAGAGCTTTAGTTTTAATGAGTGAGGTTTCACATTAGATTTAGCACATAATGGAGGTTTTAGTTTAGGGAAGAAAGTTTAGTATTAAGGAGCAAGGGGGACTTTTATGGTTAGAGATCAAAGATTGTGATTCAGGTTAGGGAACGTTTGGGACATTTAGAGTTAGGGATTGAGAGAGATGTTTAGTGTTAGGGAGGATAGTCTGTTATTAAGTTTAGTAATTAACTGGGACTTTTAAGGATAGATTTAAAGTTGTGGACAGGTATGCAGGTGTAGTAGGAATAAACTGCTGACAGGTTGAGTACTTGTTCTGAATAAGAGCCAGTGAGAAGGTAATCTGCAAGCTAATAGCTGTAGCTGTAACTGATCTGTCAGTGTTAGGAATGGCTCTTTTAATGTCCAGTTGATAATATAAAACACTTGAGAATGTCTGCATTCTATATTTTCCACAATGCACCCATCACAATTTCTTCACATTTTCATGAGTTTTTTATTTACTTCTACATAACTGTAACATATATTTCACATTGTTAAATTAGCTAAGTAATTTGTTTCTATGTGTACAGCAAATCTTTCTCAGAATCTGTCTATTATTGTACAACTCAGAACGTGCATTGTATTGTATAGTTTCATTACAATTATACCACCGTAATGAGCATGGTGTTTCTTCTTGTCATGTTCTTCATTTTTCTGCTTACTGGTAATCTTCAATTTAGCCACCACGTACACTCCAGACTGCATATTAATGCCAGATTGCACATTAATTCTGTTTGTTATTCCCTCAGTATCTATATTATTTACAATTACATTGTAACATATTTTTCTGTATTTTCATATTTGCACTGTTCATTTTCTCAAATGTCATTTTTTTTTTAATTTGCCCAAGTTAAAAACCTCCGAATGTTTCTGACATTTAGCCATAATAAATACCATATTAAGGAATCCTATTTCTCATTGGCACTAACCATAATATAATATAAATTCAGAAGTTAAAAATTAACAATAGGACTAAGCATGCTGGTACAGCATGTCTCTTCATCCAGCAAATGGAGTTATCTTTTCCCCATGATGATGAAAAGAAAATAGCTAACATTTTGATCTTTAAACATTCCGATATAGCATAGACTCTTGCCAAATAATCCCACAGCCTATCAAAATTAACTTTCTTAGAATTATTTTTTTCTTGTAAGATATACTAAAGGTACTCCTTGTTTGCTGTCATTTTCCAGTTTTCATAAATCATGTCCTTATTCTCTAATATACTTCCTTTTCAATCCACATCCTTTTCATTGTTTCACATTTTCAACAAAATCTTTCAGTTTGTCATGAGTAATAGCTAAGCATACTAATTTCCATTTGATTTCTAAAATTCATATGGCCTGTTCTACTAATTTTTTGTCTTCTACTGGGGTCTATATTAGAACATCGAAAGTTTAATGGTTCGAATCACTTAAGGTCAACCTTTAATGATCAAACCATTAAAATTTCGAATGTTCAGAAAAAAAAAAGAAAAAAGAAAATCTAAAGGGTGTAGGCAGGGTGGCAAGCCCCCTGTACCCCCACACCCCCACTACTTAAATATACCAACTCTGAGACAGCACTACAGTGAAATAAATGGAAATCTCCACTTATGGAGATTTCTGTTTACCCATTCGATGTTCTGCATTTTCGCTATTCTCGTGTCGACAATGTCGGATTCGACATTGTCAGCTTTTGAGAATATAATAGGTAACCCTTCTACTGCTGCAGTCATATAATTTGCATATGACATAATTCAAGCATTTGTATCCTTTACCAAATTCACATACCTTAATTTATATATCCTTAGACAAATTACTAATACTAGTCAAAAGTATTAGATTTATTGGACAAGTGCCTTATTCAGTTCATCATATTGATCTCTTTACAAAACATTGAATTAATAAGGAAATTAAAAAGTATATGTTTCTTACAAATTTATTACCAGAACAATTCTGTAATATATTTTCTGTAACTGCTTATTGGCCAGGAGATGACATTACTCTTCCTTTTGTAAGTACACTGACAGAAAGTAGAATTTTGTAGGTAACTTACCATAATGGTAGGTATTCAAACAGGTTCACTAGACAATCTCAAAATACTGAAATGTCGAATTTGAGTAATTTGAGGCTGAATAGTCGAAAGTGCAGTTACGCGAAACTGCACTATCTCGAATGTGGAAATGTCGAATCTGCTGTTGTAGTGTCGTGTTCGTGATGTGCAGTGCTGTTTGTGGATTTAGCTGGGGATTCAGGTAAGTGGTGTTTATGTAAGGGTATTGGGTAGGGATTTTAGTGTGTGTGTGTAGTGGTGGTTTTTGTGTGTTTGTGTGTTTAATGCAACCTTGGAGTTAGTATATATAAGTAGGGGGGTCTGGGGATATAGCCCCCCACATGGGGGGGTGCAGGGTGGCTTGCCCTCTGCTTTTAGGTAGGATAGGTGTGTTTGTATGTTATGTTGTGTTTGTGTGTGTTGTTTTATTTGTTGTGCAGTTAGGTAGGTGTATGTGTATTTGTGTGGTGGTATGTATGTGGTATGGTCACGATTTTCATTTTCGCAGTTGTGGGTTTTCGGGTATGTGGAATTTCAACTATACAGTCTCGAAATACTGAAATTTGACTTTTCAGTATTTCGAGATTGTCTAGCGAATCTGTTCAAACAGATCATTGCTGTAGTATTCCTTACACCTGGGATTTATCTGCTAAAATATTCATATGGGCAGCCAATGTGCAAAGCTCATATTCCCTCCTTCCTTCTACACTACATACTCTCTCTTAGCATGAGATAAGGGTGCACAGATGTGTAAAAAGTATTGTAGGCTTTCTTACACCTTCAATTAGAGACTGAAACCTAGACCTCTATGTCACATTCTAGAAAACGAATATATGGTGGAAAATAAATAAATGGATTAGGATACCCAACCCTGGCTAGAGAAGGTGACCGCCAAGGGAGATGTAATGAAGATAAGTGTATTATTGCAATAATGATTTATTAGAACATCTATATTTATGGTAATTTATCTACACTGTTGTACTATTTTCTTGTTCAGATCACTGCTGGAATTTCTCCTCATGATTCGGATGATTCACAAAACTGAGGCAGAATGGTGGGTGGTGGGTGAACCAGAGTATAGGATATCTTGTAAAAATGACTCGGTAAATTCAGTTCTGACAGAGAAAACATCCAGCCTGTTCTGTTTGGTAAATATGAAGATGAAGTACTCCTATGGTGTACAAGTACTCCTATGGTGTACTTCATTTAGGACTGTTCCTGAGGCAGCAAGTGCATTGGTAGAGTGGGCTTTTATATGTACCAGTAACTCTTGTCACAGCTGGAGGAAGATAAGTTAACAGAAGTATAAAGTCATATCCAAGTACAATGTGAGTTATAAGTGGGCCTCTGAGTACTGAAGAATGCTGTCTTCCCTATTCTGAGAGTTGGGGTACAAAGAAGTGAGCTGAATCATTTGGTTAAGAGTAAATTCAGAGACAACCTCAGGCATAAAGGAAGCATTGGTTCTGACGCTTAACATGTCCTTGTAAAAGGCTAAGAAAGGCAGAATACATACATACAAGGGCCTAACAGTCAGATCCAGCAGAGGTTAATAATCCCAACAAAGCAGTCTTCCTGGTTAAGAATTTTGGAGAAAATTTAGCTACTGGTTCAAATGGAGCTTAGTTTAGCTTTTCTAAGACAATAATATAAATCCTATGAAGAACCACCCTCTTCATTGCTGGTCTAATGTGAAGTAATACTTTAAGAAACTGGATAACCTGAAAAAAAGAGAAGTTAAAGGGAGCTCCACTACAAATAAGCAAAAAAAAAAAAAAAAAACAAATGGCTGAAAGATGTACCTTGACAGAAGTGCACATTAAGCCACAATGAAATAAATCTCACAGGTAATGCAGACCCAGCTGTTACTCATGCTTGCAATGGGTCCTGCCCTTTTTTTGGCAGCAAAGAATCTTTTCCATTTAGATAAATGCGATTTCCAGTAGTTACAGGGATCTCAAACTAATAGTCCTCAGGCCTCAAACAGCCCTCAAACCAATATTATTATTTATTCATTCTTTGTTGACCAGGTTAATTCCATTAGGTTAGTAGCCTCTTTTCATGGAAGACCTGAGGTGATATTTATACTATTAGGGGTAAATTTGTCCAGGGCATCAGGGACCTTCCCCAATTCATTTTGATGGGCTCAATGGGGTATTTTACATCCACCTAAGCTGCCACTAGCTCAAGCAAGTGGGGATTTTGTTTAACATCTCTTCCAAAAGAAGGCATCCCTATGCTGCATTGCAGTATCAACAGTTTTTTTTTTTGTGTTTGGAAGCAAAAAATATTAATATGAGTGAATCCCCATGGGTGGACTATTTTGTAAGAAGACTTTTAGGTGTGGCATTCACTAAAGAGGGTATGTCCTGAATCTACGGTATTCTGTTTTGAAGGAATATCTTTGCTTGGAGGAATACATTTTATCAAATGGCTAAAATCCAATTTATCAAGGCCAGCCTGCAAATGGAGTAAGATTTTATTCCCTCTAGTTTGTTTCTATACCATATCACAGTGGTGCTGTCTGTCACCACCTGTGACTTGCCTGGAGTCCAAAGCTGGTTTAGTGCTTTCTGGCTACTGATAAGAAGCATTACCTCAGTGAGATTAACAAGTTTGTTTATAGGTTCATAGGTCCATAGGTTGTTACTAGACTAATGACCACAAGGGCCTTTTTAAGCCTAGCCATGCATTCCAAATCTTTGACAAGTTCTGATATCCTTGATAAGTGTAAACAGGGCTTTTGGAGATAAACCATTTACAAGCTAGGGCATGGGAAATGAACCATCTACAGGTTGCCAGTGTCAATTGGAGACACAGGTGCTAAACCAGGGATGAATTTCCTGTTCCCTATTCAATAGCACAGGTTGCACTTGAATTGGGTTAGGGAGGAACTGTGCTTCACATGAATGGGGAACCTATTCCAGAGACAGGGTAATCTCTGGGATGCATACCTGTCTCTCCAGCAGGTCCTATGTATACCACATGCAAGTTTTAAGTCTTTAGAACAAGTAAATCTGGTGCTGTTTGTTTTGCAGATATGCAGGCAGTCCATCAGACTGGGATCTGTATATCAGACATAGATCTCCCCTCAATAGACTGTAGGAGACAGAATACAGGGATTGGGCCTTGAGGCAGTCTGCATTTTACTTAAGCCCTGATTTGTTTTAGTTAGGAACCTCTGTGGACTTCCAGTTGTTGGATATACCAAAGGGGGCAGTGTACTCAATGATAGGTCTGATGAATGCCAAATACAGTGGAACAATGATTTCCTTGGACTTAGATGCCATACTTTTCTTTATAAGTTGTGCAACATAGAAGGATTTCCTCACTACTGTAGACATGTGCTGGTCAAAGGCTAGATTACTATCTTTGTTTCTTTGTTGTGTTCCCCATATTCCTTGTAGTTTGATGCCTTGGGATTATGCTCTTATAGGTTGGTACTAGGCTATTGGCCCTAGGGCCTATATAAGCCTAACCATAACAATTCCCTGGCTATTTCTTCCCACAATATTTACTTCCCTGGACCCCTGTCTAGCAGGGTGACTGACATGATCCCTGTGGTGAATTTCCTATCTCCCATCCAATGGGCCAAAGAGGCACTCTGCTTGACATGTATGGGCAGTCTTTTCCAGAGTCTGGGGAGTCTCTGAGTCAGAAACATATCTCTCCAGCATGTTTTGTTCATTGTGATGACAAAGTTTAGATCCCTGGAGCATGTGGCTCTAAGAGATTGGGATTTCTTTAAGTGTAGCATGTCCAACAGCTCTGGGTTTGACATGGCCTTGTATGTTAAGCAGAGATCGCCTCTGAGTAGACGATATGTGACAGAGTATAGCTGGAGTTTTTTTAGATGGTCAGCATAGGGCATCTGCTTTAGGCCTGTGATTCTTTTAGTGAGGTATTTCTGCGGCCTTTCCAGTTGTTGCAGATGTCTTGAGAGGTACATAGCAAACAGGCATTGTATTCTATAATGTGTCCAATGAGGGATGAGTACAGTGGGACAATGACCTCCTTTTTTTCTGGATGAAAAGCCTTTAGTGATGAGGTGTGCCACATAGAAGGATTTTCTGACTGTTGTGGTGATGTGGTTATTGAAGGTGAGAACACTGTCCACTTGTGTCCCTAAGTCTCTTATCACACTTTTGGTGTTTAGTGTACTGCTACTTATGTGGTAATTCACAGGTACATGTTTTTCCCAAAGGGAATAACTATACATTTCTTGGCATTGAGCTTGAGCCCATGGCTCTGGCACCAAGCATCTTTTTCTGTAAGGCCCTTTTGTAGAATATCCACATCATTTGGGGATTCAATAATAGCTCCCAGTTTGGAGTCATCTGTGAACTTTGTTAGCCAGAGTCCCCTAGTGTTGGCCTGTACTTCAGAGAAGTAGATGCCAAACAAGAGAGGTCCCAGGACTGAATCCTGAGGTATGCCACTTGTCACTTGTATGGAGATGGATTTGGAATCAGCTACTTTTACAGTGTGGGTTCTGTCAGTAAGCCACTTGGCAACCCATCGAGTGACATAGGGATTAATGCCCAGCTTAGTAAGTTTATCTATGATTCCAGAGTGGGGGATGGTGCTGAAGGCCTTGGTAAGCTCCAGATAGGCTGTGTGGACCAGCTTACCCTCATCCCCAGCTCTGGAGACTGACTTGAAGAAGTAATTCAAGTTCAGGAGAAAAGATCGGCCCTTCACGAACCCGAACTGGGTGGGGGCCAGTGTTTGAAGGATGCAAATGTCTTTGTTTTATATGTTCCATGACAATACGTTCCATGGCCTTGCAGATCAGGCTCATCAGACTGATGGGGTGGTAGTTCCCAGGATCCAAGGTGCATCCCCCCTTGTGGAGTGGTATAACTGTAGCTGTGCACCACTCAGTGGACACGGAGCCTGAGGTGAGGCTATGATTAAACATGACACTTAGGTGAGGTGCCAGTTCATTTTGTAGTTCATGTAGTACACAGCCCGAGATGTTGTCTGGTCCCATGGATGCTGTATTCTTAGCTTTGGAGTGTGCAGCTTTTACTTGTGTGGCTGTTATTACCAGAATTTGGCAATCTTTCAGTATTGAGATGGACCCTTTAGGGGGTGTGAGGGGGGTGGAATTGGCACTAAATCGATCTGCTAGGATATTGGCCATATCCTTGGGATCAGTATATTTAATGCCATTCTGTTGTAGCTCATAGCAGATCTGAGCATTGCCATTTAGATTCTTGACATAGCTATAGAATGCCTTGTGGTTGTCTTTGGAATCTTTGGCAATTTTGTTTTCGTAACTAGCTTTGGAGGATTTTATGAAGGATCTCAACTTCTTACTGAGGCTGATAAGGGAGTTTTTTGCATCCTGAAATTTTCCTGTTTTCTGCAACAGTTTCTTCCTTTTGTTGTAAAGTTTGTTTATGCTCTCCTAGCAAAGTCTGAACATCTATTGCAATGTTCTGACATAGACTTAGAGTGGAGAAGGGAATTCACACATATTGGATACAGCTCATTTGGCTCACTAAATAAATTTGTTTCTCTTGAAGGTGAGAATTTCAATCCTCAGAGTGAAAGAATGGAAGTGTTGGACACATACTGACTTGTGATACTACTGCATCTTCCCCATGTGGAGTCTAGCATGTGGAATCATCAGAATGGATGAGGTCATAAATCCTAGGTCTCCAAGAAATTCCTTTGTTCAAGTCATTTGTTGTTGTTTTGACAGATTTAGGAAGTAAAGCTGATACTCACCTTGTCTTGTGGAAGAAAGGAAGGGAGGAAGGCCATTATTAGGTAGGGATGTAGTGGATGTCCCAAGAATACTACTCTTTATGCAAGTTCCAGGGCTGACATTTTGAGGAGCAGATGAAGAATATTCTTGGTAAATTCTAAGACTGTTTACATTTCCATTAGGCACAGAGCATGAATTAGACAATCTTCCATCCTAAGAACAAATGTGAATGCCATTGAATCTGCAGTAGGCCATTACTGTGGAAGGTATTTGGTAAAGACTGTTGGAGTGGTAGAGTCTAAATGATAAAGGAGTAAGTTGATAATATAATACCAAAGTAAACATTCTTTAAAAAGGCCTGTGATTCCTGTGAATGGGAAATTGAATGGAAACATCTGTTAAATTTAGAGTTGCCAAACAAGCTTGTGGAGAATGTAGGAGAAATAAAGTTAGAAGAATTACAATTTTATACTCATAAAGTTTTTATTAATTTTCTTGAAATTTTAACAAAGACTACTTGTAGATTATCCAAAAGAAATATCAGTATGTAAATAATAACAAGCGTGACAGAATAGTTATATTATATCCATTTGCCTTAGTAAAAATTATAAAATAAACCAGTCTAAGTCAAATATGTAGATATTTTAGATATAAGTTTATCTTTCATCTTCTTGATACCGAGCTTTCAAGAAGAAACTGAATCCATTCTCAATGTTTTGATAAGATGAGTTACCTTCTTCCATGGATTGTTGCTCCATTTCTTAGGAATAATCCTTGACTCTTTTACTTTTACTTACATCAACGCTGTTTTGTTTAGATGGTTCAAAAATTCTTGAAAAGTAGGTTCAGATTTGGAAAGCCATTTCATAGAAATACATTTTCTAGCCACTGCTATAATCGTCCATAGCAAATATAAATATTTCCTATTCATTTCTAGTTTTTCAGAAACATTCAGGAAGATTAAAGATTTTGTTAATACAAACGTGTCTGAAAATAAAGCTTGCAAAAAATTTCTAATGTCTTCCTAATATTTTTTAAGTTTAATGCAATCATGGAAAATGTGTATCCAGTCTGCTTTACAGGTTTGCAAACATCTCCAACAAATTACACTATTAGAAGAAATAAATTTGCTGAGTCTATTAGGTGTATAAAATGATCTGTGCAGAAATTTCCAAGTACATATTCTCCAGAATTGAGTGTTAGATGTTAATTTAACACAGTACAATAGATTAGTTTTGTTTTCTGGAGTTAGATTATTTGAGTACCCTTTACTAATGAAATTCCAATAATTTTGCTTAGGCTTAACTTTATAATTTATATGGATTTGAAATTGTGTTTTTCCAATTAAAGTTATCGTATATGATTTTGTATATAAATTTTATGAAGTCTGGCATATCTTTTAAAGGAGAACTACTAATTGTTCTGCACAAATCAGACATGTATAGAGTTATATTTTGAAATAATCAGTCAGATGAGGATAAATTATAAGTATTGGCTATTTGTTGACTATCAATTGGTTTTAAATCTTTAATACAGTGTTGCTAACAAATAAAATGTTTATTTTCTCATAAAATGAAAACATTTCTATGTATCTTGTTGAGAAAATCCTTTGTAGAGCCAAAAGTAGTTAGAATATTCATCCAAATCTTTATGGCTGGATTGGTTTGTGTCTTTCGGCTTTTCCCGGTTAGGGGTCGCCACAGTGGAACTCCGGTCCACTAATGATTGGCAATAGATTTTTACGTGCTGGCTTGCCGGGCCTAATGCACAACCTTCAATGAAGGAACGCCCATTCATGCATGTCGCCACACAGAAGACGCTCTGAGAATCGAACGGGCAACGTCTAACTGTGAGGCGACAATGCTACCACAGCACCACCACCGCAGTCTTATGTCTAGATTGGACATAATACATTTTTTTAAATATGTTAAAGGTATAGTTTATAAAAGTCAGGTTAGTAGGTTTTGTTCTGCTATATTGGATACATATACATAAAATATGTCATGGTGTATTATAATATCCATCTAACATATTTTTTATCAAAGAATTTTCATTCAAAAGAATAATAGTAAGTAATTTTTTCCAATTGGAGGAGTAGCTAGGGTCTATCCAATTGATAACAATTCTAAAGATGGAAGTTTTAATGTATGTTTCTATATCTGGAATGTTAATTCCTCCTTGTTCCCAGGGTCTGATATGATGTGAGATAGCTATTCTGTTTCTATTAGGATACCAAAGGAATTTTAATAAACATGAGTTTATTTTTTTAGTATAAGTTTGCCTGGAATCCTGGGAATAGCTTGCGCTATGTAAAGAATTTTCGGTAATAATATCATTTTTATTAATTGTAGTCTGTCTTCAAAGTACAGATTGATTTTGTTCCATTTTATGATATAAGTATTTAAAAAGTTTATGATATTGTTATAGTTAATATTTAGTATTTTTTCTATGTTATTACTTAAAGTAATACCGAAGTAATTTAGAGAAAGTACTTGTTTACCAATTATGTGATTTTCATCCACTAAAATGTTATTCTTTTTCTTCAACACTAGGTAATTAGATTTAGCTTTATTAAAATATAGACCTGAGACTAAGTGAAATTTTTCTACCTGAACCTCCAATTCTTCTAAAGATTCCTTTGAATAAGTCAATGTGAGAAGTACATCATCTGCGAAAAGCATAATCTTGGAATTATATTGTCCATGTATATCGATACCTTTTATTATAGTAAATAAATTCTAAAATGAAGCGAACACAATAAGAGCTGGCTAAATGGAATAAGTTAGTGCTATTTAATATAAATCACACTTTCAGCTAGAACAATGCCTAGCCTTCCTCAGACAAACAGCAAGACAACTGCTGATAATTCCTTTTAAACAGTCAGATGAATCACAACATCAGGCTAGGCATTGTTCTAGCTGAAAGTGTGATTTATATTAAATAGCACTAACTTATTCCATTTAGCCGGCTCTTATTGTGTTCCCTTCATTTTAGAATTTGTTAACTGAGTTTTTTGAGTTTTTGTCTTGGTGGTTTTCCGCTATGGCGAATGGGACCGGAGCGGCTTCACAGAGTTTGTTCACTCCAAATGAGAAAAGCATAACAGAAAATGAAGACGCAATTGGGAATCTTACCGCCCTTGTGCAGGTTCTCCTAGGACAAGTGGATTCCCTTGCACAGAAAATTGATTCTTCTGAGACCTCTTTTGTATCACAAGCTAATGTTACAGGGGTTAGACCTAACGAAGATGGTAATAATTCTACTAATCGAATTAATGATTCTAATGTAACAAATCATAACGAACTTCATGATGTGAGTATACTAAGGGATGGTAACGTTTCTAATGCTTCTAACGCCAATTCTGGTAATGTTTCACTGCATAATGCTGTTAACCGGAATGTTACCAATAATCAACCAGTGGCAGAAGCTCTGCTTAACCAGGACATTAGAATGTCGGAGGATATAATTCCTTCTATGACAACTTTTTTGAGTGACAATAATTTTTTTAATAACTCTAATTTTCAGACTATGTCTTCTAATGATACTAATGGCCAAGTTGGTAATGTTCTGCTTTCTCACATCAACGATTTTGACTCCAAGCTGTTTAAATGTAAAAAATTGCAGCTTGAAGTGTCGTACCTGCAGGAATGTACCCAGAAGAAAATTATTCCCAAAGGTTTACGACAGTGGAGATTTCTGGCAGGTTTGGTAGAAAACTCTGCTTTTCATCGTGAACTTTTAGAACTTTTTGATAGACAGGGGCATGAGTTTATACAAGCCCTTATTAACTTTTATAATAAAGATATTGTTTCTCTTAAAGCTGAGCTGGAGATACTAGAACATGAAATAAAAGTACATTGTGATTTCCCACTATACAAATATGAATACTGTAGGATTTTCACAAGTATTGAAGCAACAATGAACAAATTACTTATTACCAAGAAAAAGAAAATTACTAGGGACATCAACGATTATGCTAATAATAAGGCATATCCAAAACCTCTACTTGTTTCATCAATAAATCCTAATAATAACTATGATGCCTACCACGATAATGATGAACCAACAACAACTGTCACTTTTAATCATAATAATAATAATAACAATAATTTGACAGACAACGATGAACATGTACAGCCATTAAGGAGAAGCGAGAGACTCTTAAATAACAACTTTAACCAATGTGCAAATAATCGGCCGTCTTACAATAGGGAAGGTGCACATTCTAATAATACGAACAGAGAAGAGGGTCAGAACCAACAGGGTTTTCAAGGGGGTTCCGACACCCGACGGAACAACAGGCAGGTCAATCACAACCAGCAACCAAAGAACAAGAGAAAACAACGGAGGAAATAACCTCGATTCTGGTCACTGAACAGGAGCCTTCCATTTCAGTCAAAGAAATGCCCTGTCTTCATTTAAGTCATGAGGGTGATTTTACTATATATAATTACACCTCTTTAAACATTCAGCAGGACATGGTTGACTTTTTATCTAAGGGACTATATTTTGTCCCTGGAAGGTCCCTGGACATTACCAAAACAATAATGGACTTAAAAATCTTTGTTCGTAAGCTTAATCTTAAATTATTGATGGGCCCTATGCCTAGCTTAGTTAACACATTAAGAGTCTCTAGTGTTTTCAACCCTCCATTGCATCCTGGTTTGAGTACCTTTGAGCACATGTGTGAAATTGATTTTTGGGCTAGTAAAGAGAAACGTTTTCACATGTTTCATCCAGTTAAGCCTAACATTTCAAAGATGGAACATGGTTTCATTGATTTGCTTAAAGATTGTAACATCAGAGTCATAAGCCTGACAAAGGGGGAGGCTTGGTATTTATGGATCATTGTGCATATGTAGATAGATTGATGGAACATCTTAATACTCCTAATTACATTCAAGTAACTTTGAATGAAATTAATGGAGCCTATAGAAAGATCAAGTCCACTTTGGAAGACCTGCTTTTGGAAGGTTCCATAGATATGGACCTTTACCATTACTTAAATATGATAGCTCCCAAGACACCTGCATTATTTGGTTCTCCGAAAATTCATAAAGATATCAAGTCTCCTCCTTTTAGACCAATAGTAGACGGCCGTGGTTCAATTACATATGCATGTGTGAAGTTTGTTGAAAGCATGCTGAAACCATTCATTGAGAGTGAACCACAAATTTGTAAGGACTCGTGGAGTTTCCTTACTTCCATTAACACCTTGGAATATCATTCTGATGTATATTTTTTAACCATAGATGTAAAAGATCTATACACGGTTATTCCTCAGAGCTTAGGAATACAATGGGTAAGGGAATTCTTACACAGTAAAAAAGCAAATGATGACATCATTTATTTAATAGAGATTTTACTTGAAGTCATCCTAAAAAATAACTTCATGATGTTTGAAGGTATGTTCTTTTTGCAAAAATCTGGAGTTGCAATGGGTTCGCCATGTGGGAGAATAACTTGTTATTCAAGGATCCATTATTTCAAAATAACGTCACCTGGTACACTAGGTACCAGGATGACATTTTTTGTATTTGGAAAGGTGAACTGGCTATGATTGCCACTTTTATTGATAAAATCAATAATTCTACAAGTTTTTTAAAGTTCACGTACAACATAGGTGAAATTTCAATTAACTATTTGGACATCTTATTAGTTAATGATAAAAGTAATGGTAGGTACAAAAGTATCATCTATAGGAAACCGACGTATTCGAACAGCTTCCTACATTTTACTAGTAACCACCCCTACCACCAAAAAAGAGCGCTGGTTAAAGGGCAGATGGTGAGAGCTGCTCATATGATATCTGATGACTCAGACTTTGAGTCAGAATGCGATCACCTCTACGATATGTTCATTAAAAGAGGGTATCCGAGCAGCCTAGTTGATAACATAAGGAAGGAAGTTGTTTCTAAACGTAATATAGGTAAGTTTATGCCCTTACTTAGAAAACTAGATTGTCCTTTAGTTCGGGTTGAATCCAATGTAACAGATAATGTAGGTCTGGAACTCATAAACCAAAGTTTCAGTGATGTGAGTTACCCAACTAGTTTTTTATGTACATATTCTTTGGATTATTTGTCCATCAGGGAGGCTTTGAACAAAAATTGGGAGATTATCAAAAATGATGGAACACTATCCAACATTTTGGGCTTTAGTCCTAAAATAACATATAGACGGGGACACAATTTGAAGGCCCTTTTGGAAAATAACAAGAAATCTCATTCTGGTAGAATTAATGGGATGTTTAAATGTGGCTCTTGTCCTCAATGCAAACACATCTTGTCCAGCAACCAAGTAGTTATGGATGATAAAACTTATAAAATAATTGGTAAATACAATTATGAATCAAAAGGTGTCACTTACGTTGCATTATGTAACTCCTGCAATGCATTTTACATTGGAAAGACGGAACGACGTCTAAGGCAAAGAATATACGAACATTATTATGCCATAAGTAAAAAAGATTTAAATAATGCATTGGCAAAACATTGTTCTGCATTTCCAAGTCATGCTTTTAATTTTGTAGTGTTGCAACAGAGAGTTGGTAATAGTCGAGGGGGACCTTGGCAAATCATGTTGGAAGTAGATGAATTGAAATGGCAGATTAGAACAAGGGCATACAAGCTTCCAGGTATTAATGACAACATTTCGATTAAGTGCCTTTTGAGGCTTTTGGCTGTTGATAGATAATATTATTAAATATGAAAATTTTTTAGTACATGTTTTTAGAATATATTTATTTATATATTGCTTATAACATTTAATGTAGTTCAAGGTTAGGCACATCCAATGCAAAGCTTGCATTTTAATTGATTACAATGTTTAAAGAGAACCTAGTTAAACTAATTCATTTCACTGCATACATAGTTATGTACAGATAATATATATTTATTTTTAAGAATATATGTATTTTTAAATGTATATTTAAATACTTCTATTTCTTGTTTTTATGCTATTTAACTATTAAAATTCATAATTTTAGTTTTAACATCCCATGCTAAGGTGGTGTGTGAATCTGTCATCTAGGCAAGGAACAACTAATGTTAATTGATGTGATTCATCTGACTGTTTAAAAGGAATTATCAGCAGTTGTCTTGCTGTTTGTCTGAGGAAGGCTAGGCATTGTTCTAGCTGAAAGTGTGATTTATATTAAATAGCACTAACTTATTCCATTTAGCCGGCTCTTATTGTGTTCCCTTCATTTTAGAATTTGTTTACTGAGTTTTTTGAGTATTTGTCTTGGACCTTTTATTATAGGATTTAAGCGGATTGAAGAAGCAAAAGGTTCAATAGCTAGAGCAAATAAATCTGGGGAAATGGGACATCCTTGTTTTGTACCTTTTGCAATAGCAATTGACTCAGAGGTGAAAGGACCAAGTTTTACATATGCTACGTTATTTTTATAGATATTTTTTTATCAGTGAAACGAATGTGTGAGGAAATTCATAGAGTTCTAATATTTTAAATAAGTAGTCCCATTTTAATAAGTCGAAAGCATTTTCTATATCTAGGGCAATTAATAATGCTTTCTGACTATTTCTATTTAAGATGTCAGTTATAGTTAGAATTCTTTGAATATTATCATTAGTTCGCCTGTTATGGATAAAACCAGTTTGATCTTCATTTATAATACGGGGTATGATTTTTTTGATTCTCTTTACAAGGATTGACATAAATATTTTATAATCATTATTGAGAAGAGAAATAGGTCTATAGGAACTACATAATGTAGAGTCTTTATTTACTTTTATGATGGGTGTGTTTAAGGAGTAACGCCATGAAGGTGGAGTTGAATTATGAGTTTGGATTTCGAGTAAAGTTTCATGAAATAGTGAAAATGTGAAAGTTAAAACAATTTTATAAAGTTCAATTATAATAACATTGATTCCTGGAGCTTTATTGCTTTTGCTTTTCTTAATGTTTTCTGTAATTTCTTTATGTGAGACTTGTTTATGTAATTCTAGTTTTAATGTTTCTGGGATTTTCTTAATATTTGAAGAATTTGGATTTAAATTTGAAATATTACTGTGAGAATTTATAATTCAAAAGTGTTTTGTATAATGATCCTCGAAGGCGTCAAGTGTATCACCTATGTCTGAAACTTTTCTATTATTTTTCCCTCATGAAGAATGTTGATTATGTTATTTACTTTAGATTGTTTTTTTAGCTCATAAAGCTAAGTTATGAAAATGTCTACAAGATGTGGAATATGCATTTAATTTTAATTTTTCTAAAGCCAATTTAGTCTTGTGGGTTAGAATTTCATTATATTTTTTATTTAGTTCATCAATTATCATTTTATTATTAGGCATAGGTGTAAGATCCTTATTTTTTGCCTTTATTAGCTGTTTTTGTATATTATGTAGTTCTGATTCCCATTCTTTTGACTTATTTTTAAACCATGTGAGAGTTTTGCCATATATATATATATATATATATATATATATATAAGCTTTAAAAGCATCCCATATAATAACTATGTTTATCTCTTTAGAATAGTTTGTTTCTAAAAAAATGTAGTTCTGATTCTAACCAAGGTTTAAATTATCTTCATTTTGTGATATAAACTGGTATTCTTGTTATGTGAGTTAGTTTTTTAAAATCTGTTTGAAGTTTTAAAATGAGAGAATTATGATCAGATAAAGGGCAAGGGATTATTGAAAATTTTATTATTTTAGTGTTCAACTCTTGTGAGATAAATAATTTATCAATTCTAGTTTGTGTTCTAAATCTAAAATCTTGATGTGAGAATAATAGTGAATTATTTTCTTTGAAAGTGTTGATTAAACTAAGGGTTTCACTCCATTTTTGTAATATTTTTGCTATGGGAACAAGACGAAGATTTCTCAGATTTGTGGTCTCAGAATTGTTCAATATACAATTGAAGTCTCCTCCTACTATTATATTACCTTTGTATGAATTACTAATAAAGTCTAGATGTTTTTTAACTGTCTTTGTCCCTATGCCAGGAAACCAGTATAAATTCACCAATGTCCAAATTCTATTGTTAAATTTCAATGTGACTAATGCCATAAGACCTTCTTCGTCTTCGTAATTAAAGATAATTTGAGGAAAAATTATGTTTTTCTTCCAAAGAATCATTACTCCTCTAGTTTTTGATTTGTATGATGAATGTGATATCATTAAATATTCATTTGGACACCAAATATGTTTACCCTCTGTTTTGAAATGAGTTTCTTGAAAATAAATTACCTGTGGTTTATTTAATTTTAAGTACCTCAATAGATTAGATCTCGTCCTTGGATTATTCAAACCATTAACGTTAAGGGATAAAAATGACAGATCCCTACTCATTAACTAGATCTGTAAGACAAATATATAAATAGAACTCATGAATCTTCCAAAATATTGAGATTGCAGACTGTTTTTATCATCCTTAAATATTAATGTCAGATCGGTTACTTTTACTGAGAAGTATAAGTTATGTTCACACTTAGGCTGGTTAAAAAACAAGAACTTAAACAATACATAAAAAAACTATATATAACAAAAAATTCCAACATTTCAAAAAACTTTCTAATAACCATGGAATGTTAAACATTCCTAATCTGACAGCTGAAAGAATATCTATCAGATTAACCCTGATGCCTTAACAACAAAACTTTTTTTCTTGAGTTCTCTAAAAATTTACTGAAGTTCTTTTAAGTTTGCAATAGGTTATTATATCTCCAATGAGTAAAGAGTTTATAAGTCTCAACACAATTTTAATTAATATCAAAACATTTCAGTTTCATGTTTCATCACTTCTTAACTAATGTAATGTTTCTGTGGTCAAAACATTTGTGATTTTCTTTGAATTATAGCCAGTTTGATTTTAACAAGAGATTCTGATATGTGAATATAGTAACCACATAACCCTTATACAAATAATTCAGTGTGAAGTGGTTTTCCAAATGATATTCTATTAAATTAGTTCTCTTCTCTCTTTTTTTCCCTTCCCCTCCCACTCCGAGCTACTAGATCTTCTTAGAATGCGTATTTACTATAAGCTGTTTCCATGTTTACAGGGAAACTGAAAGATATATAGCTAGCAGAAATGGTGATAAATGAAATAATTTAATGAAAAACAAAGATAGAGGGTAACATACCCTACTATCTTTAATGTCCAAACCGGTTTTGGCTATATTAGCCTTCTTCATTGGAAACATCAGATAATCACTGACATCAGTATATATATCTCACAGCATATAGACAGTAAATTGGTTAATTAAAATTGGTTATTAAGACCAGGTGGAAATAAAGTCCCTAATTTGATGATCTATTTACGTTCCTTAAAATTCAATAGATTATGCCAACCCAGCTTGTCCCTACATTTACCAACAATACAATCAATGACCATAAATTTGAGAGAAGCAGAATTGTGTTTAACAACATGTTTATATAAAGGATTATTGCTGCGTTTATTCCTAATGTTGCTAAGATGTTCCCCTATCCTGATACGGAAGGATCTGGATGTCTACCCAACATAAAATGGTGAACATGTGCAAGTGGCTAAGTAGATGACCCACTCCATGTTACAATTGGCCCAAAAATTAATATTGAAACTCTCCAAAGTATTCCGACTAGTAAACTCCCTGGTGTGTTGGACCCTCTGGCAATAGGAACAATGGCCACATGGTATACAACCCAAAACTGGGCCACACCTCAATGTATGTTGAATGGAGACAGAGGGATTAAAACCCACCCTCTTATAATGGCTGTACAATGAGCCTTATGTCCGACCCCTCCTGAAAGAAAAAAAAAAACATTTGTCCCTCATGTAAGGGTGTAATTTCTCTTCTGTCCTCAAAATAGTACAATGTTTATTAATGATGTTCATAGATCCTCATGTGTTACGTCCATATGTAGTAATTAGATGAACTGGATCATCAGAAACATCCTTATGTTTGTCTTTATAACGTAACAAATCAGCCCTATTCTGATTAGAAGCCCAGTGGCAAGCAGAACTCACCGTACCTTGAGGGTAACCTCTCTCCAGAAACCTACATATTAAATCATTACGGGCAAACTCAAAGGTATGCTGATTTGAACAGATCCTTCTAGCTCTTAAGAATTGTGACTTGGGGATATTCTGGATGATATGTTGTGGGTGGAAGCTGGTGGTATGTAAAAGTGAATTGTATTCAGGAAATTTCCGATACATCCATGTCGAAAGAGTATCATCAGGATTCCTGCTAACCTCAACATCAAGGAAAACAATCCTTGTTTTATGATAGGTTACATTAAGTTCAATTCCCCACACATTATCATTGAGGTAGCAAACAAATTCCTGAAGATAGATTTCATCTGACTTCCACACCATCCAACAATCATCCAGATAACACCTCCAAATGCCCAATTCATCCATGTATATATTGTGATTTGGATTATAAATCATAACCTTCTCAATATAGGCCATAAAGAGGTCAGCATAAATGGGTGCAAAAGAAGCACCCATTGCTGTACCCTTAACCTGCCAAAAGCATTGGTCCTGGAAATAGAATACGTTACTAGTCAAAACATATTCAGCCAGGCATACCAAAAAGGTATTAAATCCTGGCTGGTACAAACCAGATCTCCCCAACTAATAATTCAAGGCCTGCAAACTTGCCCAATGTGGAATATCAGTATATAGAGAGGTTATGTCCAAGGTACATAACAACCAATGAAGCTCCAATTGTGTATCGCAAATGATGCCAAAAACTGAGTAGTGTTCTGAATTCTAGCTCTTATCAGAGGTAATAAAGGTTTTAGAAAATGTTACAAGGAAACTGGCCTGACACATTGTTCAACAATTCATTATCAACTCAACTATTACATTTAATTCAAAAAAGGCATACATTTTGTGAACTTCAGAGTGTATTCCGTCCCTTTGCTATACAATTAATTGTACATCTTTAACCACTCAAATCAGATCGCCTGTCAACTGGAACATAAGTTGCATTGCAACTAAACTAAAGCATTCCATCAAATAAAACTTTGCTTGTGTTTTGAGAAATAATGTATTATATGTAACATAGTGCATAGTTTCATCTTTTATTTCCCTTTACAAACAACAAAAAAGTCTTAAGCGTATAAAGATTATTTTGTAGAAAATAATGTATGGTAAAACCTGTGTTACCCTAAAAAGTAGGAGCCATCATCTAGTTGTCACAATCTTTTGCATATTATGCTCAATTCACGTTACATGTATTTGCATGCTTTCAGCTTTATATATAAAATTATATAATGGGTTTTACCTGACTTGCATAGCGCAAAGTGGTACTTAATCAGTCCTTGTCAACAACAGATGATTGCTTTGAAAAGGTGACCTTAAAAACAGTGAATGATATAGACAAGGAGCAAGTAATATGTACCTGTGTATCTTTCATTCACAGATATTGAGATAGGGTCACTCTTGCGACCATAATAATCCTGAATGTGAATTGTAATTTTCCTGGCAGATTCATAGAGTGTCTAGGTCTTTAGTGAATCTAACATAGCATACTGTCATTTAGTGGCTGTATGGATTTCACCGAACCCAACTACATAAAGTTTCCTTTAATAAGTGTAGATTTGAGTTATTCTGAGGGTGCAGCTTTTTGATCATTCTTTATTATTTATTTCTCCTAGTCTTTGAAATGTATTCTTATTCATAAGGTCAAAATTAATTAGATTAAAATTGTTTAATGTATTACTAACACATAGTTTATAGCACAAAATGCAGTGATAATGCAAGATATATGGAAGGGACAGTTAGTTTGAAAACCAAACATTAAAGTGCTAGAATTAGCCACACTCTTTATTTATTTGTGTGTGTGTATGTGTGTGAGTGTGTGTGTGTGTGTGTGTGTGTGTGTGTGTGTGTGTGTGTGTGTGTGTGTGTGTGTGTGTGTGTGTGTGTGTGTGTGTATTTATATACCAACTCAGTGATCGCCATGCCTTGGAGAAAATTGAATATTCTATGAAATAGAATCTTGAGCTTATTATGTGAAGTCCATCCTTTCAGCCTTTCACTCTATTTTATTTGGATCATGCTCTATCAGGTCTTAATATTTCAAATGCTTGTCCCTGTGGAGACACATGGCTATACAGTGGTTTTACTGAGATTATGACAAGTACAGAGAGAAAACTACAACACTTGCAAATGATAAGAAAGGACAGTGTTCTTTATTTACAGTGTCTGGCATATATAGCAAGCACAGCTAGTATCCATAATACTGGAAGTTGATAATGAAGGAACCTGGCAACTATACTGTCACAACAATGTCAGTGAACAAAAGAAAGTTGGGGATAATGTCTAAACAACTTTGTGTACAACCAAGTATTTGTACAATTATGTATGTGTGACAGTCAGAAGTAAGAGTGGATTAGTCACAGTCTATTTCTTATTACCTTCCAATTATCTCTAAGCTGTTCATCTTTTCCCATTCCTTTTTCTTGCCTCTCCCTTTTTATATCTCCTATTCAAGTATAAAGTATATAAATGTGTGCCTATCACTTTAAGAGAGATGAGGAAGTGTGTAAAATTATATACTCTGTGGTTTTACAGTTTTACCACAAATCCTTCTGACTCACAAGGAAGAATGTCATTTAATGGAAGGTAACTCATAGGGGATACTTGATTCAAGCAGAAAGTGAAGAGAAAAGAAGAAAAAAGGGGCATTGGTGTGGACGAGAGTATCATTCATCAGAAAGGGATCTCTGAATCAAAGCAGGTGAGAGAGTGAGAAATAGAGTGTCACACTAGCCGAAACCTACCATCCCATCCGATCCTTCCCTCCCCATCCTCCACTTTATTTTATTGACTCTTCAAAGCTACATGAACTTAATTGAGAAACCAAATGTAACTATTGTTGCTGTCTCCTACATTAATATAGCTGAATAGACGGTTTGAGCTTATGTAAAGTGATAAGCGCTTGGGCTCGTGGACAACACACTAAAGCTTTCTGACAGTTCTCTGGCTCCGAAAACATTGTAAATTCAAAAACACAAAAAATAACTGCAAATGCAGGAACATTAGCTATTTTTAAATACCAGCAAGCAAGTATCTTGTGTCTAATGTTATTTTAAAAGCACACTTCATCACTAAAAAAAAAAAAACTCATGTCTGTATGCAACTCATATGTCTCGCTTAACTGAGAGTACAGTGACAGCATATAAAGCTTTGCATTTTAACCAATTTACCCTCAACTCTCATAGAAAATTAATAAAATGTTATTCTCCTGTATCACATCCTTCCATTTCACTACTACAGACAAGCAATGAGGCAAAATACAATTAGACAGTTATTTTAAAAATTATTAACATTTGGAAGAATGTTTATATACTAACTACAAATGTCATTTTAGAGTGAGAGGAAATGAGAAAGCCAAAACCAAGCAATGGAAACGCTTCACACAGGAAACATATCTAGTAGGATCAAACAGAAAAGAAAAAATATTATACATACTTTTTTATTGTCCTTTTAGCAAGTGATTCATATTTTAGTTGATTCTTTGAGAGGAGCAGTAGAAGAAACATTTTTAGATTCAGTTCTTTTTTCTTTCTTTACATCAGTCCATGTATTTTTTTCAGGTGATCTTTTTTGGGAGGAAGTTGAAGTCCAGTCCATGTCTTCCGGAATTGCTATTATGTTATTGTTTTTAATGAAGGTGGTTGCTTCTTCAAGATTATTAAAATATCTCATTTCATTAGAAAAGAAAATCATTATTTTTGCAAGATATGTAAGTTGGGCTTTTATTTTGTTTGTTTAAGTAACTTCACCAGTGGCCAGGATTTTTTCCTCATTTCTAGAACTCTGGAGGAATAATCATTGTCAAATCTGATTTGTGAATGTTTATATTTCAGTGGACTTTTCCTCCATGCAGATTTAAGTGCAGGTTCTTTATCCTGGTAAGAGAGAAATTTAACCACAATAGATCTTGGTGTGGAGATGGATGAGGAAGGTATTGGTTTCCCTATAGCTCTGTGCGCTCTTTGTATACCATAGGATAAACCTTCCTTTAAACCTAAGATGTCAGGTAACCAGGAATTTAAAAATAAGATAATATCTTCACCTTCTGACTTTTCAGGTAACCCGAATATTCTTAAATTAGTTCTCCTTTCTCTGTTTTTCAGATCATCTAATTTATTAATAAGTCAGTTGTTTTGTTGCAGGATAAATTCAACTTGGGATTCTTCTTCTTTAAGCCTCCCTTCTATGTCCCAAAGTGATGTTTTGATGCCAGATAATTTAGTTGATGTCGTTGTAATAATTCTTTAAAGGTTTCAGTTTGTTTTTGACAGTTTTCTTTTAAATTCTCAAGTTTTTCTTTGAAGATGTCCATTTTCAAGGATAGTTCTTGTAATGTAGAAAACATCAATTGGATTTCTTTTTTCAGTGTTGTTTCTGAATGAGA
Organism: Protopterus annectens; assembly: GCF_019279795.1. Lineage (NCBI taxonomy): Eukaryota > Metazoa > Chordata > Ceratodontiformes > Protopteridae > Protopterus > Protopterus annectens. The sequence goes on along the minus strand of NC_056734.1, from coordinate 227,848,458 downwards.
ATTCTTTGAGGAACTCATTTCCACAGTAGAAGACTAAACTCCAGCGAATTCTGACAGGAAAATTTTGATGAATATCTCCCAAAGTTGGTGTGGTAACGGTAACGATAGATATCTCCGATACTTGATAGTTTTATTCAAGGATTAAATTATTATTTTCCTGTTATTTTAGAGTAATTTTGTGGAGCTCTGAAAAAGTGCTGCTTCCAGAATGCCATCTAGGCTCCACCTCTATGAATTAAAATGTTGAATCTTGGAATATGTACAAAGATGTATAAGCTAGTGAACTCTATAATGTTTCTCTCAGTGCCTTCTTTTCTGGGTACCATAAAACATTTTGAATAAAAACCCTTTTACCATTGATCTACAGCAAAGGTTCTATTACCTCTTAACAAGTAAATCTTAATAGATTGGAAGAATGGGATGGTGTTGCTTTTTGGGAATCTGTGGTATTCCTAAAGGTGTACAAAAAGATGACTGTTGGATTTGGTAGCCATGTCATATTATCCCTAGTACCCAAGAGACTGTTGTGATAGAGTCCCAGACTGTAATATAATATAGAGCTTTTCAGTAATTTTGGGGGGAAATAGGCCATAGTGGTTGTTGCAAGGGTACTCAGAATATTTTTTTTCTTTGTGAATTGAATCTTTATGATTCAGTTGTCTTTCTCTTCTGTTGTCTGGATTTATGTGGCTTATGGAAAGTGTCTTCGAAATCCAGGTACTGGTGACAGAAAAAAAGTTGTTTTATAACTTTCATACATTTTCTTCTTTCATACATCATTTTGAAAACTTTTGCCAAATGATTTGCCAAATGATTCACAAATAGCAGGTCTTTATTTAAGGGAGCATTTAGTAATTGAGAACTGACATCTTCTGCTAAGGGCTTAAGCCCTAGCCAGGCATGTCTCCTCATGATAGAGCCTGGGGCAGCTGCCATGGAAGCAGCATCCACAGCATCATGTGTACAATTTCTGGTGTGTTTAGCTACCTTCAAGGCTGAATACAGCATGCCAAGAAGGTTAGTTTTAATACCAGCATTAATTCGGTTAGGTATAACCTATACAGTATTATTCAGAATGGTTAGAAAGTATTTTCTCGTGTTAGTTTGACAGTTATTACCTGTGATAGATAAAGTGGTAGAGCTCTTAACCTTTTTGCCATATCTATTAAAAGCTCTGCTGTCTTTATCATTAGGAATAAAACCGGGAGTAGGAATAATCCTAGATCCCTTGTCTGAATCGAGAGAGAGATGACAGCTGAATTATCCATAGTGGTTTGTAATGATATTTATGACTGTCAGGAACTCTATCAAGTGTTTCTGGCATTTTAGTGGCATCTCCTAATGGTCCCAAAATAGTAAGGGCACTAAGAGAGTGCCCATATTTAAGAGTTCAAAATGTGTTCTCTAGATTTCAATGTTATTTGCCTTCCTGTTTAAAATAATTGTTCATCTTTGCAAGATATACCTAAAATAATTCTCTTTATTAGGTGAATCTGAAGGCAATGTTCTGACTTGAAAGAGGGACGGGGAAGGGAAATATGCTTACATGTCTCATTATATGTACAGAGAACACATCTATATGTATGGTCTTAGCATTGAATGTCAAAGGTCTGACTTCCTTTAGGGAGCACAGAACCCCCCCCCCCATTCTCCAAGAGTTAAAACTGTTCTAGGTTCTTTCTTCCCATCTAAATCAGCTGTACAGGTGGTCTGATCTGACATGCTGAACTTGTTTGCCATAGCAGCCTTCAAAAGGCAGCACTAGAGAGCCAAGTGAAAGAGGATAGATGGTCCAAAGGCTCTTGCCACCCCCAAAGTGCCTTTTTTAGGCAAGGCTCAAAAGTCAAACCCACCCCCATAGACAGCACAAGGAACAAGAAACTAAGGGTAATGCTGCTAAACGCCAGAAGTCTTAACCTCAAGATGCATGCACTCGAAGCTCTCCTCAGTATGGAGAACATCGATATCTGTGCAGTGACAGAAACCTGGTTCAAGGCTCCAGAGAGCACCCCAGCACTACCAGGCTATACCTCGTATCATGCTTTTCGGCCCCAAAACCCGGACTGAACCACAAAAGGAGGGGGAGTTTCCATATTTATCAAGGATATCCACACCTCCAGGTTAGTGGCATTGCACGAAGTATCAGAGACCATCCATGTGCAACTAACAGTGGGCAAGACTGCTTTTCAGTTTATAGCATCCTACAGACCACCCTCTCAAAGTCAGGAATCCCATTCGGCTTTCCTGAAAACATTGGAGAACATGAAGATCTCTCCGAACACCATTATATTGGGTGACTTCAACTACCCAAACATCGACTGGAAGCACTACTCAAGCCCCAGCACCTTAGCCCAAAGATTCCTGGAAATTATAAACTCAAATGCTATGGAACAACTAGTCACCACTCCCACAAGAGGGGACAACATACTAGACCTGATCATTACCAACATGGGGACTCTATGCTCCACACCAGAAGTATATCCCTCATTGGTAAGATCAGACCATAAATTAATTTCACTGGATGTCCACATCCCGACCCCACCCCCAGCCCAGAAAACCACAGTGAAAAACTTCTCAAAAGCGAACTTCTCACTTCTCAAAACTGAAGTGGAATCCTTCAAGGCCCCAGGGCCAGTGGAAACTACAGCCCAAACTGCAGAATCCTATATAAATGCATTCTACGGACATCTCCAGGAATGCATGGATCATGCTATCCCAAACAAAATCAAGACCCAATCATCCAAAGGCAGGCGTCCAGTCTGGTGGACCCCTGCCATAAATAAACTGTACAACAGAAGGAGGAAGCTACTACATGATAGAGCAAAATCCCTAATAGGGAAGGCATCTCTGATCAGTACTAGCAAAAAATTACGATCCCTCATAAAATCCTCCAAGGCCAGCTTCGAGAGAAAAATTGTACAGGACACCAAAGACAATCATAAGGCTTTTTTCAGTTATGTTAGAAACCTGGGATGCAACTCCCAGACTTGTTCTGAGTTGATTCTAAACGACAAAAAATACATTGAACCCACAGACATCGCCAATATCCTGGCAGACAGGTTCAGTGCAAACTTCTCCACCCCCCCCCAAAAGAGCAAGTATCTATCCCAGCAGAGGGCTGCCTCCCAAACATCTCAGATGCTCAGGTGAAGGCTGCCCTCTCCAAAGCAAAAAACAAAGCTTCCATGGGACCAGATGGCATCCCAGGTTGTGTCCTACATGAACTACAAGAGGAACTAATCCCTCAAATAAAACAGCTATACAATCTCAGCCTCACTACAGGATATGTGCCCACAGAATGGCGTACAGCAACAGTGGTCCCACTCCACAAAGGTGGAGCCTCTACGGACCCTGGAAACTATTGCCCCATAAGCCTGACTAGCTTACTCTGCAAGGCTATGGAGAGGATCATCATGGAGCTCATAAACAAAGACATTGGGGACCTACAGACACTAGATCCTACCCAGTTCGGCTTTGTCAAGGGCAGATCCTGCCTTTTGAACCTGGTTGACTTCTTTGAAACATCACCAAAGCCATAGATGAAGGGAAGGTAGTCCACACAGCCTATCTGGACCTTGCAAAGGCATTTGACACAATACCCCACTCGGGCATCATAGATAAGCTATCCAGCTTAAATATAAACCCCTATGTCACAAGATGGGTCACAAACTGGCTCAAAGACAGAACCCACAGAGTGAGAGTTGCTGGAGCCATGTCAGACTCGAAACCGGTCACAAGTGGCATCCCACAGGGTTCTGTCCTGGGACCACTCTTGTTCGGTATATACTTTTCCGAGGTACAGGCAAAGGTGGGAGGACTATGGCTCACCAAGTTTGCAGACGACTGCAAACTGGGTGCCATAATCAACTCTCCAGCTGACACAAACATCCTTCAAAAAGGTCTCACAGAGACAGATAACTGGTGCCAGCGCCATGGTTTAAAGCTAAATGCCAAAAATGTATAGTCATACCCTTTGGCAAAAACAATGTGCCCACAAATTACCACATAGGCAGAAACCCATTAAATACAGAGAAAGTTATTAGGGACCTGGGGACCCAAGTTGATAGCAATCTCTCCTTTGAAAACCACATTGCCAAAGTGGTTAGAAAGACCTTCTACATAGCCCACCTCATCACCAAGGGTTTCACATCTAGATCAAGAGAGGTAATCATGCCCTTTATTCATCCCTCATCAGGCCCATCATAGAATACAATGCCCCTTTTGGGATGTACCTTACCTGACACCTGCAGCAATTAGAAAGACCCCAAAAGTATCTCACCAAGAGGATCAAGGGTCTCAAACAGATGCCATATGCTGCTTGGTTAAAAAAACTCCAGCTCTACTCAGTTGCATACCGCCTACTTTGAGGCGATCTATGCCTGACATACAAAGCTATGTCAAATCCAGAATTAATGGACATGCTCCACCTCAGTAAATCTAAATCCCTTAGAGCCACACGCTCGAGGGACTTGAACCTCAGCACAGAAATAAATAGAACTTGCTGGAGGGACAGGTTCATAACCCAGAGGCTCCCTTCACTCTGGAATAGAATTCCAGTTCATGTGAGGCAGAGCACCTCACTGAATCTCTTCAAGAAGAATCCCGATAAGTGGATGGGGGATCGTAGGTTTGTCCCAGGGATTACTACCGCGTCACTTTTAGACAGAGGCACAGTAAACTAAACCTTAAAAAGGGCACAGTATACTCAAATCAAGGGGTGGCGTAAGCCATACAGAATCAGGCTAGGCTTATAATTGCCCCAGGGCAGATAGCCTAGTATGAACCTATGAACCTATGAACCAAGGGCTGCAAAAGTGCCTCAGAAGATTTGACAATATCAGACTGACAGTAAGACATAGAAACATGGTTAGATTCAGGCATCTGTTAGTTTGCTTTACATTTCTGTTTTAACTGAGTGATGACATCGGAAGACAATAAAGATACCAAGATACCAAGGCAGTATGAGTTAACACTGATGCTTTTTATTTTCGAGTCAACTCCACATAGTTTTAGGGTCAAACAGCTGACATTACATTCTGCCCCAAGATAAAGGAAACAACTTAAGAGGGAGTCCTTATATGGAATTTAATGGCCATAGTGACATAAAGTAAGTTTCTAACATTTAAATATATACTAGAGGAAGATTCACCAGTGATAGACTTAGGTCTGTGATACTGAGTCTGCAGTATTGAAGGTGACCAAAATGGATGTCTGAGTATATTGCTGATAGATGTCTACCTATGCAAACTAGTGGCTAGAAAGTTCTACATTGTTGCACATCCATACATCCCTTTAATACTAGCCTGCTGGCTTGTTCTGTGGGATGATGTAAGTTGCATGAGGAAGGAGACTGGCTGGACGTAAGGGTACATAGTGGAAAAGTCAGAGTTGTAAGAACTACAAAGTCACAGCTGTAAGAACTACTGTATTAGTGAGCTTAGGAAGATCATAGAGCATGACACTTAAGAGCAGTTTTGAGTAGAGAACACCTTTATATTATAGGTTTTCAGCAAGTATAGTGATGGGCTCTTGCATTCACTCTGTCAATAATTACTTATTACTCACAATATCCTATACCACCCTAACAACACCCCTATCCTCACTAATCTAATTACACCATATAAAAATCTACCTACACTACGCTCTGCTAATAAGCTTCTAGTTTCCTCAATTAAAGCTAACAACAAAGCCGGTGATTCACTTTTCTCAAACACTGCAGGGAAAAACTGGAATTGGCTTCCTTCTGAATTATCAACCCTTGCTTCTACTTCTCTATTTAAAAAACATCTTAAAGAACATCTGAAAACTCATTGGCTTTGTCCATGTGCTAACCCAGACTGATATCTTTTTCCCTTTCCTGCTCTTACCCCTATCCCTTCTCCTCTAACCTATGCCTCCAAATCTAGTTACTACTCTTTTCTTCGTAATATGAGGATAAAATATAAGTTCTGTCTCTCTTAACTGAGTCTTGCTCATACCTTCTAGTGTGTTTTGTATAATAGTTTAGTATAATTTTTACTAAAATTGTTATAGTTTATAATTTTATTATTATAATTGTTCGTTTGACCAATACCTCTGTATTGTGATTTTTCATGTCTTTTTACATTGTTAACTTTGTCACTGTTCATGCTTTGAGCTTTTCTCCCCAGGCCTCTACTGAAAATGGACATATATCCAGTTAGACTAGCCGAGTCAACAAATGTAAAATAAAATAAATAATAATAAAATAAATTCTTGCCAAAGAGAATACATTTTGTATGTGAGGTTTAAATAAGTAGGAAACTAATATTTGCTAAAAGCATCATAAGTGACTACACTGTAATATTTGTGTCTTTTGGCTTTTCCCGGTTAGGGGTCACCACAACGGAACTTCAGTCCGCTAATGATTGGCAGTTGATTTTTACATACCGGCTTGCCAGGCCTGACACACAACCTTCAACGAAGGTACGCCCATTCACGCATGTCTCCACGGAGAAGACGCTCTAGCTGAGAATCGAACCGGACAGTGTCTTGCTGTGAGGCGACAACACTACCGCAGCACCACCACACTGTAATAATGATTGCAAAAGCAGCCACACAGAGGACAGGGTAACTGGTTTCATAAGGGTATTATGAAAAAATTATAAGTACAATTTTGTCATTCAGTGTTATTACTACTAGACTGTGTTTTGGAACGAACAGCTTTACATTCTCTGAATCATATCTTCTACCTTTGAGTTCATTGTAGATCTAGACTATTAAAATCCATAACAAGAAATTTAAGAACAATTTTACCTGGATAACATTCACTAATTTTATTTATAATTGATTAGTTATAGGCTATGAAAAACAACATCTTGACTTTAACACCTGTCATTAATTCTGATCAGTTGTCTTCTGCTTTCTCCAAAAATAAAAACACCAGCTCTATGAATCCCAATGATATTATGCACAGACTATTTTTTTACATTAATACACAAGATTAAATGATTTTAAGGTAGATACACAAATGGATGATGTCTTTTATTATATGATAAATATCATCTATCGGTATTGTAAAAGTTTAAGGCAGATAAGCGCACTGCATGACATAAATCTAAGGCTGATCTTTAAAAATATTGAGAAAATAAATGTTCTTTGTTACCCCAGCCTCTTAAACCTATTTAAGAATTTTCACTGAAAGTATTACTACATTACTGGACCAGGTTGCCCCACCAAGTGAAATGCAGAAAGTGAGAGCTTTATCTACTTATATGGTCTGGAGGCATATCTCTGCTGGGAACGTGTAAGTTGATAGATGAGTAATACAGCAAGTTCCAACAGATGAGATAAATTTTGCTAAAACAGCCTTCACTGAATATGGCTTTTTCTCTTCCTTTTAGTACTTTTTGACTATATATATATATATATATATATATATATATATATATATATATATATACGTACGTATATATATATATATATATATATATATATATATATATATATATATATATATATATATATATATATATATATATATATACACACACACACACACACACACACACACACACACACATATATATATATATATATATATATATATATATATATATATGTATAAATTTGGGGTATGTAAGGAAGTACCACATAGAAGGCAAACAGGACTTTGCACTCCTGTAATAGAAAAAAAAACTGTGAGGTTTTCCAAAGTTGTTTCTCCCAATTTTGTTAATGGCATTTGCTCTAACAGCTGTCAATAGATTGATATTATTCCCTCTCTACCGCCATCACTGACAGTAAGCATTCTCACATTTCCCAGGCACCCACATAGAAGACCTCCACCATGTAGATACACATCTTGGCTCAAGGCTTTCACTTACTAGTCAGAAGTTTTGTTTCCTTCTTAATGACTTTTTATGATTTGTCCAACTGAGTATATCCACATAGTAAATTTAAAATTGAACAAAAACAAGGTGACCCTGCTCAATGTTAGAAGTTTAAATAATGTAATGTCAGAGTTTCAGGGTTACCTTACCTTTCCTTTCAAGCCATCTATATTTGAATAATTGAGGTTTGGATGAAGGACAGCTACACCTCACCCTCCTTACCAGGTGTTACACCTATTATCTACTGTGAACAACTAAAAACTGTGGTGGAGTATCCATATTTATTAGGCATACCATAGCCTCATATCAGACATTGCATAATACCACTGTAGAACTTTCAGAGGTCCTACTCATTGCTAATTATAGGTCCCATCCCATGTCCACTACAGAGCATGGGGACCACCTAAATCAGCTGTATAAGCTATCCATTAAAACTTTTTCTCAGTGATATTAGTTAACCCTGTACCAGCAGACAAAATTAAACAACTTCAAATAAATATTTCCAGATATTCATTGACTTTTTACATATAAAGACTTTAGTGAAGATTGTGAGATAGTCCCAGAGCCACCAAAGAAAGATTTTGATCTTGTTGACCTTATTCTTATAAATTGTTCCCCAATCTCCCCTACCCAACTTGTTCCTCCCTTCCTATTAAAATCTAATTACTTGGCAGTTACCATCACCCTAAACTCAGGCTGCTACGCACCCATAAGAATCCAACATATTTCGACATTATTGTAAAGCCAATGTGTTACTACCTACATATATCCTGGACAGGCACAACTGCCATGTTCCACTGAATAACTCAATTCATAATGTCATATATACTAGAGTCCATACCCATCTGCTACAACAATAGTTATAAATTCACAAGAAAGCCAATGAGGCAGAACAGTATTATAAAATAGCTCTATAGAAAAATGCAAAGCTTGTAATTCTTGGTAAGAAATTGTCTTTCTGACAGTATAAAAGCAATATAAAAGTGCTATGCAAAACATTCCAGAGTAAAGTTATACAGAGCAAAGCCAAAGACATAGAGTTACTTCCAGTAGTAAGGACAATCCAAAGGCCTTCATCAGCTACATTAGGAAACGCAGAAGTTTCACACACATCTGCAATGAGCATATCTCCAGCTGTGACTTCCACTCTGGGGAAAAAAGCTATAATATCTTTGTTGATAACATCATCTCCAGCTTCACACCCCCTATATAACCTATATCCTCTACAATTTTTTCTCAACTTTTACACTTGATATTATTCTTGATTAAGTGTCTTTTGCTGTCTCCAAAAAAGTAAATAAATAAATCCAAACTCCATCAATGAAAACAATATTCCAGTCTGTCTGCAAGTATCAAAGTCTACATACCCCAACCTGTCCTAACTCTATGAATATTAGTCTACCAAGCAGAGCATGAAAGACATCAGTGATCCCTAACAAGTAATATCTGTGGTCTAAGCCATTTTTCCTATCCTGACATAATAAAAAAATCTATTCCTCACTGAACCCAGTCTCTAACAGGTTCCCAGTGGGCAATCCTTGCCTAGTGTTTCATGCTATGAAAGAGCACTTACATTCTCCTTTGTTTAGACTCATAGACTAAATGTCTCCACTAATACCCACTCCAGTGACACAGATATCCAGTGTAATTTCAATTGCACATTCTTGAATGTTAAGTTTCTTACTCAAGGCATGCATAACTTTTGTAATAGACTCATTTGTCAAGCAAGGTACCTCCATGAAAAGCATTTAAAGCAAACTTTGACAACTGGATAAGTATATGTAAATTTATGCCTGGTATTAATGCTGATAATCTCCTTTCCAGAAAGAAATGTCTATGCTTATAATTACAGCGGTGATGTGGCTGAGCATGAGGCATAGAGAGAAAGAGCCTTAAATACAAACCAGGTGACTTGGGTGCAATTAGCAGCTCAGGCATCTGAGGAACTGGCAGGGATGTATGTGCCTGCCCATCCAGGGGGGAGGGCATTCACTGAGGACTCTACCTGAGGGGAGATCTGAGCAATAGAGAGGAGTTACCCTCAGACATTGTTGGTGAATGCAGGAGTGTGGTGGAGAAATAATGGCAGGACATAATAACCACCTCCCCACAGCGGAAGCAGTTGTTGGCCCCCACCCACCACAAAATGCCCATAAGATCCATGCTGGTACCATCTCACTCAAAGAAGTCAGGGAAGGGAGGAAAGAGGAGCAAAAATACCTGGCAATGGGGGGAAAACACATGGATGATTGAAATGAATGAAGCAGGGAGAAGACAGAAGTGGACAAATTGCCTCTCCAGTCCTAATAATAGTGGAGATTTATGAGCCTATATATCAATAAGCAATTTGTCTGTATGTAGAGTTAAAATGTTTAATTGAGTTAAAGCAAACAAAGATTAACTCATATGTGGTAGTTTTCACTCTTTTTCAGTTTTTGGTAGAGGGAATTAGGTTTTGATCATGACTGAAGTCCAGATGTATGCTGTCATAACATGTTGACACCTATTTTATAGTTAACGGCGAAATGTGCAAGCACTTTACATTGGCTTGAGTATTGATAAGTGCTTCATATCTATCTAAGATTGGAATATGATCATTTTCTAATAGCATATTTATCTATATCTATCTATTCATCTATGTGTTTTCTCTCTCTCTTTCTAAGTATATATATATATATATATATATATATATATATATATATAGATAGCTAGATAGATACAGATATATGCAATTTATGCAAGTAAAAAAAATGCAAATGCTTTAAAATGCATATATTTTTTAGAGTACCTGTAAAGAACATTAAAGTACTGTGTCTTTATGGTGCATACTTTGTCTTGTATACTCTATTATAATTGACTGCCTGTTTTTTCAATGTAAAATACTTCATGGGAATCCCATATGTCAATGCAGTTACAGTGCATAACAGTGAATGCTAAAAAGTGCAAACATTCTTTTTTTCTCTTTTCCTGGCTGCTTGAAAGGCTGCTGTACAGTGTGGTCTGGGAATTTGCTTTTTGTATATATAATTAGCAGAGGGTATTGGAGATGGTGGAGGACTGCATATTTGTGTTTTGTTTTGATCTACAGAGATCAATCTTTTTTTGCTTTGCATTTCTGAGAGTTCATTCTTTTAATGAGATAATTATTAATGCATTTAATATTGGAACCACTGCAATTAAACCGACCCTTGCTAACAAGTTTCCTATCAGTTCTGACATGCTAATGATAGGTACTATTTACCACATATGTGCATCTGTTTTGGATCACATGCACTTAAATGTTATGCTAATAGATCATTCCCATTTCAGACAAAAAGATCAATTTACACATTGGGACAACATTTTATATTTTAAAATTGTCATTTCTTTTCAATGTTCCTGAAAAGTTGAAATATTCTACAGGGTTTATTGGTATTATAAAACATTTATATTACCATTGTTTAATGTATGGTAACAGGTTAATGCTTTTCACAACACACAGAAGAGTATAAAGAGTATTAAAATAATTTTGACATTGATCTCCTTGATTATTTATTTTAGCCATAAAAAATATTCACCAATAATAACAGATATGGTAATTATTTTAAAATGATCTATAGTAATAAATCAGGCTAAAGTATTCACCAATAATAACAGCTATGATAATTCTTTTAAAATTATCTATATTAATAAATCAAGCTACAAGCCATCACTTACATGAACAGACATGTCATGAGCCATTGAATTCAAACTCATTCTTTGAACACATCAAAATGCCATTTATATTATTTATGCAGCTGGTAAGCTCTCTTGTACCTGTTATGTAAGGGTCTGTGGTCTGAAAACTCTGTCTTTCTTTACAATAACTATGGCATAACACAACAATGTGAAAAGAAGATTAAACTCCTTAAGACATTGTCTTGCAACAATACTTAAAAAAACAGCACCAATAGTCACACAACCACAATACAATCAAATGTGTTCCAGTGAAATGCAACCATGTTGCCAGTCAATTAAGTGTCAAAGAAACCCATGACACCATATTAAAAGATATAAAACTTATAAAGTTGTAAAATCTAAAATATTATTTTCATGTAATGCACTTTTTGCAATACCAAATAATAATCGGCCCATTACTCACACAGATTAATTATTATATGGGTTTGACTTTCTATCAGACTTAGAAGTTAATACTAACAAACCTAAGTCTGTAGCAATTAATTAATATCAACACGTGTTATAGTAAAATAATGATGCAAAGTCTAATGAAGTAAAATATCTTGCATTTCTTATAATTCCTAAAATACATTCTATTTGAAATTTAAATTACAACAGCATTATAAATATATTTAGATACTAGATGGTCAAGTTATTTATTTTAAAGAATCTTTATTTATTTAAAATGATTTTTTCTAGAATTATTGTCTATATTGTCCACATTGCTTCATAATGTTTTATCCAAGGCACATGCTAATCATATTAATAAATTCTATTAAATTTGTTATGGTCACAAAATGAAAATTAAGAATCAGATTTGAAATTAGAAAACAGGGGTACATGTTTTCCAATTATTAAGACAAATATCTTGACCTTTGTATTTCAAGTGGTAACATTTTGTATTGAAAGTTCTTTCAAAGAGACAGGCAAAGCTTTACATTTGTCTCTGTAAAATAATTTAAAATCAGTGATTATCAAATAAATTTGGATAATAAGAAAATAGTAGGGTGGTATTCAAAGTCAATGTACTTAGGGTTAAAGGCAGCTTGCACAGGTGGCACCTAAGCAACACCTGCAGAGGCAGAGGATTGACCAGCAGGCATCATGGGTATTGCAAGCTCAGGAGAAAAGGGCAGTTCTACAGCAAGCATTTTTCCATTTCTCTTATTTTTTTTTCTTTTTATATTCATAGGGTAATAAATATGGGAGGATAATTGCATTCATATATTATGTATTTACAAATAAGTTATGTATATGCAGGCATGTGCACCTAGATAAGTATATATCCATATGCACACATGCACACAGTAGCACATATGTAGTTTGCCTCAGTTACAACTAATTTTCTCTGTGTTCTTATATACATACATACATTTTGTGTTTCTGTTTTTATGTATGCACACACACACATATATATTTTATATATATATATATATATATATATATATATATATATATATATATATATATACACACACACAAACACACACACACACACACACACACACACACACACACACAGGAAGTTCACTTTATTCCACAGAAACACAGCACATTAACGCTCCACCATATGTTTTCGTTTTAAAAATCACTTCCTCAGATGTGGACTGTTCAAACTACTAGTGCTTTTATACCATTCACTTAATTACATTGATTAGGTTAATGAATTAATTGAAAGGTTAATTTAGTTTAAAACCAAAAAACTTTTCTTGTTGTATCTCTCTGTGTTGCCACAATTAAAACACATTTAATGTTACAATGTTTGATGGATGAATAAATATCTATTTTTAAATAAATATCCTTGACTACAAAGAATACATTATAAAGTTAAAATACTATTAGAAACACATTTAATAGGACTCAATGGTTAAAATCACCAACTTGAATATTTGCTTTAAATGAACTTGATCCTCCATCTAGTGGATAAATTGTGAAATTACAGGTATTATAAAAACTGCATTGTAAACCAAAGGCATATTTTATAGCCTAACTCAGTTAAAAGAATGTTAAAAACAGGAAAATATAAGGGAAAAATAAATTCAATACCTTTGATAAATGAGTGTAACACTTGTGTTCATATCATATTACAAACCCAACTTTTTAATAAAAATACAAATACAAAAAACAAAAAAATACAAAAAAAAGAAACAGACTAATGCATTGTACAAACACAAAGCTGTGAAAATGCATACTATACAATTTTTGTGATAGAAAGGGTGGAAAGAGTGGCAGAGGGGGTTTATGGGAGGAATGTTTGGAGTACAGAGAATTATGGTGGCAGATAAGTTTGGAGGCCAATAAGCCACCAGGTCTCAATGAACATATCTCCATAGCCCCATTATTAAAACTTGAGAGCGACAAAATTGTGATATGCATTTGCACTTTATGTGGAATTTTTATCATGTTTTTACCAATGTTTTCCAATACTTACAGTTGGTCTGTAAGCTTTTTTGTATTTGTATTTTTATTAAAAAGTTGGGTTTATAATATGTTATGAACACAAGTGTTACACTCATTTATCAAAGGTATTGAATTTATTTTTCCCTTATTTTCCTGTTTTAACATTCTTTTAACTGAGTGAGGCTATACAATTTGCCTTTGGCTTACAAAGCAGTTTTTATAATACCTGTAATTTCATGATTTATCCACTAGATGGAGGATCAAGTTCATTTAAAGCAAATATTCAAGTTGGTGATTTTAACCATTGAGTCCTATTAGATGCGTTTCTAGTAGTATTTTAACTTTATAATTTATTCTTTGTAGTCAAGTGTTTTAAGGATTTTTATTTAAAAAATATTTTGATTCATACATATTTATTCATCCATCAAACATTGTGATATTAAATGTGTTTTAATTGTGGCAACACAGAGAGATACAACAAGAAAAGTTTTTGGTTTTAAACTAAATTAACCTTTCAATTAATTCATTAACCTAATCAATGTAATTAAGTGAATGGTATAAAAGCACAAGTAGTTTGAACAGCCCACATCTGAGGAAGTGATTTTTAAAACGAAAATGTATGGTAGAGCATTAATGTGCTTTGTTTCTGTGGAATAAAGTGAACTGAAGTGTGCTGAGCCATCCGTGTTTTTTTTTTTCACAATTTTTTAAGCTTGCCCTGCTCAGGGCTTTATTGTTTTGCCTGAAAAGCTGCTTTGTTTTGTGGAGTTCTTCATAGAATTACATATATGCATATACTCATAAATGGTAAAATGCATAAGGTATTCAATGCAGTTTTCAGCGTAAGCCAGAAATCATTTTCTGCTGTGCTACTTTTCTAAGAAATGCAAGTATTTGCAAAGTATGCAACTTTTTTCTGGAATATCTATTGCACATATAAGCTGGCTAACCAGTGTCAGGGTAGAGGACAAACCTCAATCTGAATGACCTGCATACAAGTTCTTGCAGGCTGAACTGCTCAAATCATTTCAGCATAAAGCAGGAATTATTTGCATTAGAGGTACTTTTACTACTATTTAGAAAGGAAAACAAAGGTAATCTCTGCAAAGCATACTGCAGATTACACAACCAGGTAAATAGGTCCTTGTTAAACTCGGTAGCCTGTAACAAAATGTGCATTCACCATTAACAGCAATACAACAGTAGGCAACATTTATCCCACTCCCTCTAGGCAGTCTTGAGCCTTTCAGATTATCAAATCACAGGAACTCAATGCAGCCTGCAAAATGTTGTTGTCCAAAGCAAAATGAGAAGTACTAACAGCAACTGAAAAAAAACCATCAGGGAATACAAAGAGACCAGTAATTACTTGTAGCATTCTGCATTTGGTGTATTAAGGCCGACTGCTTACATAATGAATCTATCTGTTGTGTTACATCTGCTTAAAAAATAGAAAACAAATATTTCTGTTTCATACCTATGCACACAGCTATATCATAGGTAAATAAATATGCATCACTTTCCTTTTTTGTCCCATTACTAAGATGACGTAATCGTGAGTGGTCTCAAATTAGGATAATCAAGTTAACTGAAGGTGGTTGTGATTATATAAACATTATTACTTGTTATGATATTGTTTTATAGGAGGCAGCCATGCATTCTGTGATGTTTTCTGTAGCAAATAAAATTAATGTAGTGTGTCATTTTTTTAATTATTCACATATAAAAGGTAATCAGAGCAGAAGTCCAGAAGTGCATCAGTAGAATAAGCAACCTTTTCAATAGTCAGTAGTAGTACCATTTGGCAGAATTCTTAGTCAGTGTGAAATGTTGTAACATTTCCCGTAATATACCTATTTACTAGATGCTTACTAAATGATGTCAATAAAATAAAACTTGATATAACACTAAATTATGACTAAATTTATTGTCTCCATTTTGTGCCTCTCTTTTACTGTCTCTTTTTTTATTTTACTTATCTATTGTTTTCCATTTACTTTTTCCTTTCTCTCCCTTTTATGCTCCTTTTCCCACAGGTCCAGGAATTCCAGAACCTTGATCCCACGACTTCCAGGGCAAGGGGGAGTTCCCCATCTCTTTCTACTCACCAAACGATATTTTCATAGGCTCTGGGCAGAGGCTCAGATACTGTACTCACCTTGGTGTTACACAGCTTGGAAAGCCATGAGAGGTATGAGCTTCAAAGCCTGGTGTAAGATGTTTTTGAACAGGTAGCAGAGAGGAAAGTTTGGCCTGTGCAGGATCTCCTTCAGTCAGTGCAGGACTCACTACCCTTGTTGACTCTTTCCACCAATCCACTGGATGCTTCCACCACACTCTGTATTAGTCCTCCACAGCAGGTCCATCATGAAGTGGGAATATTTGAGGGCCTGCAGACTGGACTGAGAACTGCTTGGACACCTCCTCACCCACTGCCTCTCCCTCTCCGTCTTTTTGTATTTTTTTTCCATAACCCTCTAAGCCTGTCTCCTATACCCTCTTCTCTACTTCCTCCATTCTCCAACTTCAATCTTTTTTACAAAAATGTATATGAAAATAAAGGGGGGGTCTATCACTCACCAAAATCATCATCCACCTCCTCTAGCACAGTTGTCTTGACATCTTCCTTCTATGCATTGCTCATGCTCTATCCCCCCATTTTACAGCTGTCCAAGCTTCCCCTTTCATACATTATAAAGAAACAATCATGGTGTCTTCATAACAGACACCCCTATAGTCACTACATAACCCCTTTATCATTTCTAAAATTCATTCTGCAGGGCTGCACTGAGCATCGCTTGCTTTAACTATTTACCAATGGTTTATGTAGGCATATGCAATTTTACACTCATCCTTAACTTGCAAAAAATCGCTCAAAGTAATTGAGACTTTTCAGCATAATGGATGCCTTTACATACAACTAAAATATTTTAATTCATTTTATGAAGTTATAAACAGTCCAAAACATAGTGGATGTGGCTGGGCAGGCTTTCACTTTCTGCATTAACTAGTACATAAACTATTTACATATTGGTATAACTGCACTTTCTGATGCTACGCCTTGAACAACTCTGAACCCTGAGATTACTTTAATAAACTATTTTCAATACGATATGTAGTCCTCAGTCAATTCAAGATAAATTAATTCTGTTTTAAGAATTTTTTTTTTAAAATTGTATTTATAAAAATTATTTTATTAAATATTGGCTCTTTTACGTGTTCCTACTTTAGCATTTATTACTGAGATTAATGGAATAAATGGCTTAGATCAATACATAACTCTAAATCATTATTGTTATGTAAAATATTAACTAGATTTAGCATTAAAAATGGAGATTGGTTAAAAACACAGCATTTGAGATATGTTCTAAGTCATAGCATATTGGAGACTGTATTTTGAAAAAGAAATGTATTTTAAAATATTATACTTTTCACTATCATATAACATAATCTGTAAAAATGCATTATATTTTTAATGTAGTTTCATTTATTTGTTTATATTAGTCTGTGGTATGACTCAGTGCTTTTTAAGAAAAAAAAATCAAATAGACCACGACTGATTAGTGAATATTAATTTTAAGGTGATTGGTGCTTTGTTCTATGTTCTGATGAAGTCCATTTTAAATTGTGTAATAAAAAGGGCTAAGCCTACTTTCAATAAATTGTTCACAGGACTTTATGACGGCAAATTTTTTTTTTTTTTTTTTTTTTTTGGGGGGGGTAGCTTTTTCCCTGAGTGGTAATTTTGTTTTGGTTATTTGAAGAAAGCAGCTTTGTCTTATGGGCAGTCACCAGAGTATGAGAAGTGACATTTTTGAATGGCTTTCCTCCACTGAAACATGGTAATTTGATCATGATCTAATTGTCCAGTCATATCTGTGTTTTGTTACAGTTGCTTATATAAGTGTACTGGGTATAATATCAGCAGAGTAGCATCATTATTTGTCTGAGACTATGTAGAGCGGTATTGGAGATATTCTGCTTTCATCTCACTTGTGCAATAAAGTACCGTTGTGTAAGTTGAACTTACTATAACAGTAGATGTTCAAATGATTACTCCTGCAGTACCGTTAGCTATATGGGTTATATCTTGCTAAAGTTATAACAGCCACCCAGCTTCCAAAGCTTCAGGGCACCTTTCATGCCCCCAAACTGTCAAGCAGCTTGAGATGAGACAAGTTGGACATGAAGCCCTTCAGAGCTTTCCCACCAGCAGAGAAAGGTGGGCTGAGCCCTGAAAGGACAATGATAGGAATAACAAAAATAAATGTCCAAACTCTGGCATAAAAACACACCAAAAAACAAGGGGATAGAGAGAGGGAGTGGCTACTGCATCAATGATCACTCAAAAATCTACTGTTATGATAAGTTCAAGTTATACAACTGTACTATATTTTTCATACTGATCACCACTGCAGTAGCATTAGCTATAAGGGTAGATTACCACCTAACTATATTTGGGAGAAGCAAGAAGGAACCAGGGGCCCTTGGAGAATGGACCTAAAAAATTGATCTAGACATAGAAAAGGAATCAAGCTTATTGTGCTTTGTAAAAGGAGTTACAGAGGACCAACTAGCAGCTTCTAGAATACTTCTAGAATCCAACTCTTTCCAAAAAGCTATAGATGAAGCCAAGCCAATGGTAGAGTGGGCCTTAACCCTGCCCCAACTGATCTGTCATGGTGAATATAACAAAAGGTAATTGCCTTAGAGAACTATTTGGAACTATTCTGTTTTGACATAGGTTGTCCCTTCTTACTTTCAGAAGAATGAACAATTTATCTAAAGATCTGAAAGATTTAGTTTGTCAAGAAAGTACCTGAGTTGTCTGTGGGCATCCAAAGTATGGAGTATCCTTTCTCCCTATGTTTAGGTTGAAGAAAGAAAATGGGGAGATGGATAGTTTGCCTTAAAGTAAACTTGGGAACCACTTTAGGCATAAAAGAATGATTAGTTCTCAAAGAAACCCAACCCCTGTGGAAAATGAGGTAGGATTGACTCACCATAAGAGCTTACAACTCAGATACACTCCATGTGGAGATCAGAGAATTCAGTAAATCTGCTTTCCATGTTAAGTACCTTAAGTCAGACAAGATTAGCTGGTTCAAACAGTGGGAGTATACGTTTGTCTAACAAAATTAAGATCCCAAGGAGGGGCCATTAGTTAATTTGGAGGCCACTTTTGCAATTCACTCTTGTCATGAGAGTGAATTGAAGGAGGAGCATTCATCACCAAACATTCTGAAATGGCCGATCAATAAACCATAATAGAGGAATATGAATGGCCACAGGATAGAAATTTACACAAATATTGTAAAAGCGGAGAACAACTAGCCCTGAATGGGGGCTGGTTATGTTGTTGGCAGCAACTAGAAAACCTTTCTTATGTGCCTCATCCCCCATTGCTTGTTGATGTACCACATAACTGTGGCATTGTCTCTAACCAGTTGAAGAGGTCTCAGTGACCAAAGATTATTCAAAGAGTTGAGTGCCTTGATCAGGGCAACCAACTTTTTGACATTTATGTACTTGCATCTGCCCTTGGTGTCTTGTACCCCTGCACCTTTATCCCTCCTGAAACTGCTCCCCAAGCAAAGTCCACAGGTTCTGTGGTGACTGACTGCTTTGGAACAGGGAGGGAGAAGGGGAGACCAGGATTTATATGGATATCTGTCTTCAACAAAAATATATATCTTCTGACAAACTCCAGTACTATGATCTGAAAAGATGAAGGGTGTTGACACAGGGACCAAAAATACTTTAGATATCATTGTATTTTTCTCATGTGGAGTCTTGCTAGGGGTGTCATGACTATCACAGATGCCATGAAACCAAAATTCCTGAGGGACTCCCTCATAGTGACTGAAGTCTATGTGGAAAACTTTAGCAACATATCTAAATAAAAATCTATTTTTGTTGTCCTGTGGAACAAAAGCTCTTTGAACTGAGGTATCTATTTAACATCCCAGGAACACAATCTTGTGTGAGGGAGTGAAGTAATACTTTTGAGTGTTGTCTTGGAATCCCAGATTGTACAAGAGATGTCTCACCCAAGAGAGAGAGAGATTCCTGACATTTTTAAAAAGACTCTGCAAAGATAAGCAAGTCATTGAGATGTGAAAATATGTGGTTACCTTGTAGTTTGCAATGAACTATAATAAGCCACTTTGTGAACACTATTGATGTACTGAATAGCCCAAAGGGTAAGGCAGAGAACTGGCAATGTGATCCAGACACACAAAAAATTAAGAAATACCTGAAATCTGGATAAACAGGGATGCAATAATGAGTACCCTTTATGTCTAGTGTTGCCAGGAAACTTGAAAGAGGAAGAAGAGGTAACATGCAATGAAGTGGCATCGTTTTGTATTTCAACACTATTACAAAGAGGTTTAGCAAAGAAATATCCAGAGCAAGTATTTTTTTTTCTTTGGCACTAGGAGCATCCTTGAAAAAAAGTCTTCCCCGCCTGGGAAGGAGGAACTGGTTCTGTCACTCTTTGAGGCAGCATGTGATGAAGAACAGGTGGAAATAAAAGAGTTTGATGTGCAGGGTGAGGAATGGCCCCTGGAAAGGAGGACATTCATCCCACTGCCATCTGTAACCTTAATGAATGATTTTCAGAAACCATTTGTCAGAAATAATCTGTTGTCAAAACACAAAATGGAAATTCAGACTTTCGGGAAGACAAAATGGGGCCAGGGTGGGAAGGGGGTAACAAAGTCTCTTGAATAGTCATTCAGATTTGTTGAACTGTCCTACGTTTTGGGAGGTTTTAGATTTCTTTTTGGAAACCTCTTGCCACCTCTTAAAAATCTGTTTACCTGAATTAGATGAGGAGAAAGAAATTGCCTTGGATACTTAGGAAAAGGAGGACTGAAAAATCTTAGAGATTCCCTGGATCAGTTTGCTCCTTTCATCACACTTTTTGATCACCTCAACGGCAGAGGGGCCAAACACTAAATCTCTATCCAAGGGAGTATTTAAAATCCAGTTTTTACATCTTCGGGAGGTTCTGAGAATACAGCCAAGCAAACCTCCTTAACACAGTATCAGTGGACATAGTCCTAAAATAAGTATCAACTGAGTCATACACACACTGCAAATAATGAGTAGTGACCTGCACAATGGAAGAAACTAAGTTATTTAAAAAAAGTTTTTTTTTTCTTTAGGAGAAGAAACTGTTTATTTATTTGGCATTTGTTTACTGGAAAATTGTGACTGGGCATGAATGCCATTTTTAGCAAAGGCCCAGGGAAAAATGCTTCACAGATGCCATTAATAATAAACAAGATAATACTAACACACTAAGAACAATATAACTAACAATGGACTTTTATATTAAAGAAAATATAGTGCAAAAACTTACAGAAAACAGGAGAATCAATATATATAGTCATATCAGTGAAACATTCATTAAAATATTGAACACCAAATATAAGATAATATCAATAGTGATAGAACATTCCTCATACTTTCACAATGTGTTAGAGCAAACTTTAACATGTGAGCCAGACAATTTAAAATTTTGAAAAGCAAACACTTTTTTACCAAACCTATCAATACTTTTAGCAGTAGCGGAGTTAACTAAGTCTATAGCTGCTGGGTCAGGTTTGGGAATAGTGTATACAAATTTAAAAGACTAAGGAATTTTATACATCCTATCTGTCTTTTTAGGGACAGCTGGCTGGTTGTCAGGAAAATTACAAACAGCAAGACACATTTCCTCTGAAGCAGACAAGAGAAATTGGTGTAAGTTCTGGAAAATCCTTCTATAACAATTCATACCATTTCTGATAGACTGAGAAACCTCAGTGTTCTCCCACTGAAAACACTGGGACATTGTACCAATAGTCTTGGAAAAAAGAGAATCCCCACAGGAAGAATCAGAAACTGAGCTCTCATATGTGTCCGAGTCAGAAATATGAGGACATAAATGTGAATCTGTCCCTGCATCTTCCTGTTTAGATTCGGAATCTTGAACATCTTCAAGACAAGAGGCATCCTTCCTACTTTTACCAGAAACTACTCTCCATAAGATCAATTGCCAGAATTTAAGACTGGGCTAATCCCTGCAAGCTATGCCTATTCAAATAAATTTGATGAGGAGTAGATACATATTTGGTTTTCTGTTACTTTTTGACAGGAGTAATGGGGCCAGCTGTGTTATTAATGGAAGCAGCTGCTTCCCCAAGAAAGGGCACAGCATTCTGACACAGCAGGGAAACTGTTCCTGCTCCCTCTCCCAGAACTGACAAGAGAGGCTCTCCTTTACCCACTGAGGGGCCCCAACAGCAGCAGAGTATGTAGCTAACCCTGATCCATAGTAGCTGTAAGTGCTACTCTAAAGGTGATAATATTAACATACTTGAAAACATCTCATCTCACCTCTCGCACAACATCCACAATGAAACCATAATACTTGGAGATGTAAATATAGATTGGCTTTCATTACAAACTCCCAACACTACCTCTTATATTAACCTGCATGGGTTTGAGCAGCTAATCACTGCCCCTACTTATATTAATACATTTCACCTCCCTAGCTCTCTTCTAGACTGTATATTGGTCTCCCACCCCCACAACTATCATAGCCCTCAAACCCTTCCAAATACCCTTAGTGACCATTGCCCTATAACAGTTATCAGACATACTTCCCACTTAACTAAACCCTACAAATTTATTACCACCCGCAGACTTTCATAATTCTGTCCTGACTCCTTCATTGACCAACTCTCTAGAATTAACTAGTCTCACCTCACCACTCTCCCCTTAGATGAAGCTGTCCACTCCTTTAACACTACCTTCCTAAACATTCTTGACTCCCTCGCTGCTCTTCGCACTATTTCAATCAAATCCAACACTGCTCCTTAGTTGACTAAATCTACCTGAACCCTCATGAAAAAATGGGAAATTATATGGAAAATGTGGACTAAAACCAGGACCCTTTCTCTCCTTCAGAAATATAAAGAACTTAGAAATAAAATTAAAAAAATCATCCATAAAGACAAAATGAACTTCCATGCTAATCCCCCCACTACTCTAAAATCAGACCCTAAAGAATTCTGGAGCTCTATCAATCATATTCTACATCCTGGAAACCCTTCCCCTCCTAACCCATGCCCTAATATAACCCCTGAAGACACAGCCATTGAATTTAACAATCATTTCATAAACTCAATAACTACCTTAATCAATTCTCTTCCCCCCAGCAACAATACTAACACACTCACTAACTCAATAGCTCTTCCCAACCTTTCTAACTCGTTGTCTCTTAAAGCAGTATCGACTAACTATATAAAATCTTTACTCTCTAAACTCAAACCCTGCTCCTACTCAGCTGACAACCTACCCTTCTATTTCCTACAGATTGCTTCTGAACCTCAGGCCTATCTTGTTTCTATCTTGATCAACCGATCTATTTCTGAATCCAATGTCCCCACTATATGGAAAAGTTTCTTTACATTACCCATTCACAAAGGCGGTAACTCCTCAGACATATCAAACTTCAGACCAATTGCCATACTCTCTCCTCTCTCCAAAATCCTAGAGAAATGAATTCACAAGCAAGTAATGCATTACCTTCACCAGAAAAACCTTCTCACACCCACTCAGCATGGATTCCGTCCCAATCATAGTACAACTACTGCACTAATATCTTTCATCAACACAGTTTCTCTTGCTCGTGATAACAATAAACTTGTCTTGTGCCTATTCCTTGACCTCTATAAAGCCTTTGACACTGTCTGCCACCCTCTCCTGCTAGACAAACTCACTAACTTAAATTTCTCTCCTCCTACTATTTCCTGGTTCTCTAGCTATTTCTCTACCCACCAACAATCTGTCAAATGGCTCTCTGCACTGTCCCCCCCTCTCACTGTACAAATGGGTGTCCCCCAGGGATCCATCCTCGGACCACTGCTCTTTAATATTTTCACCAAACTTACTCTACACCTCTTGTCCCTGGTCATCACTTTTGCAATATGCTGATGACTCTACTATTATAACCATTGCTGACAACCCATCTGACCTCCACTCTACTACTCAGGCATCTTTCCACACCATTGCATCATGGCTTAGTGGTAAAAACTAATTCTTAATCCTAGGAAAACTAAGCTCCTACTTTTTCTCCCCAAAAACCTCACCAGTCTCAAAAGTACATTTACCATTTTATCTAGCAACAACATCATCATCTCAGTTGAACCTAGTACTAAATTGTTAGGAGTCACTAAGTTTAAGTTTGATCTACATATTACAAACTGCATCAAAAAAACTCATCAGAAACTTGAACACCTTTTCTGCAACAAGAAGTACTTAACCAACACAGCCCAAAAAAACTCTCTCTCATGCTTTACTACTTCCAACACTCCTATACAGCTGTCACATATTCACAAATCTTAATGCCATACTCGTTTCTAAACTTGAAACTACCTACAACAAGGTGGCCACATTTGCAGCAAATCAAACCTACAAGTCTCACCACTGCTTATCACTTCAGCATCTAGACTGGCTTGAATTCCCTCACCTGCTCCAACTATAGCAACTACAAATCATTCACTCCATCCTCTATTTCCCTCCTTCTGCCCCAGCCTCTCTTCCATCATATCGAAATATTCCCCCACTATGACTCTATGCAGCTCAGACCAAGAACTATCACACATTGCCCGCCCCTATCTGTGACAATCCTCCCAGTCTAGTCATATTAGCTCATTCTACCTAATACAGAGAGGAAAAAAATTGCATTTTATTCATCTGCTTTTACTGTATCTGTGTTTCTTCCTACTTTATTTTGCTTTTGTCTCTGTTTGAAAGTACTCAGTTGTGCTTATTCTGCTGCATTTATTACTGCTTGGTAGTAACCTGATTAAATTGTAACTGTTATTCTAAGCCTTTTGGTTTAAGCACTTGGACTTCAAACCAGTTGTTTTACATTAAGACGTTTTGTGGTCTGCACTGTTGTGGCAGGACAGGTACATCCTTCTAAGTTGGGAATTGCTGATTGAAGGCTCAGTGTCTGTTATTCAAAAAGTGTATTAGTTCTGGTTTAAGCACTTGAGCTTCAGGCCAGTTATTTTACATTAAGAAGGTTTGTGGTCTGCACTATTGTGGGAGGAGAGTCTAGATTCTGCCCTTCTGAGCTGGGAATTTCTGGTTAAAGGCTTATTGTGCCTGCTAATTTGAACTGTTTCTTTCTGAAATTGGTGCACCTTGATTGCTGTAGCATAGACTAGATTCAGGCCTGCTGAATCTAGCTTTGTTTGTACAACATGAGCACTGATCCAGGCCATCTTTTTTGGAGAAGGTTCCCCTGCACCCTAGTGGCAGGAATGTGCAGTTAGAACTTATCTGATTGAAGACTGCTGGAACAAGGCTCAGTTTTGAGCTTTTTACTGGTTAATTGGGTAATTTATTTAAATCAGTGTGCTTGTTTTCTATTGTTTGATATATATATATATATATATATATATATATATATATATATATATATATATATATACATATATATATATAAAATATATATATATATATATATATATATATATATATATATATGCACTTTATTCATCTGCTTTTACTGTATTTGTGTTTCTTCCTACTTTATTACTTTATTTTGCTTTTGCTGTCTGTTCTTTAAAGTACTTAATTGCATTTATTCTGTTGTATTTATTACTGCTTCTTAGTAGCCAATTAAATTGTAACTGTTATTCTAAGCCTTTGGTCTATGCACTTGGGCTTCAGACCAGTTGTTTTACATTAAGAAAGTTTGTGGTCTGCACTGTTGTGGCAGGACGGGTAGCTTACATCCTTCTAAGTTGGGAGTTGCTGATTAAAGGCTTAGTGTCTGTTATTCTAAAGTGTATTCGTTCTGGTTTAAGTACTTGGGCTTTAGGCCAGTTATTTTACATTACTCGTTGGAGGAGAGGGTAGATTCTGCCCTTCTGAGCTGGCAGTTTCTGGTTAAAGGCTTATTGTGCCTGCTTATATGAACTGTTTCCTTTCTGAAATTGGTACACCTTGTTTGCTGTAGCATAGACTAGATTCAGACCTGCCGAATCTAGCTTTGTTTGTATAACTTGAGCACTAATCCAGGCCATCTATTTTTGGAGAAGGTTCCCATGCACCTTAGTGGCAGGAGTGCGCAGTTACAACTTGTCTGATCGAAGACTGCTGGAACGGGGCTCAGTTTTTAGCTTTTATTGGTTAATTGGTTAATTTATTTAAATCAGTTTGCTCATTTGATATAATATATATATATATATATATATATATATATATATATATATATATATACCACATCAAACCACACTCATCACATAGTCCCTCAAAACCTACACCACCAAAACACACACATGGAAACACAAAACACGCAACTACATTCGCGGAGGCTCTTAATAAAAACCTGCCCAACAACAGAGCCCTCCAAAGCAGAAATGCAAGCAACCTCCACCACCCAACACAACCCAAATGACACATAGCTCACAAACTCAGTGGGCACTCAACAACAGCCCATAAGGCATAGCAATGTACCCAGTATTTTAGTCATAGGTGACTCCATAGTCAGGCACACTGATGTTCCACTCACCAGGCTAAGCAAGGAGAAAGTTACTGTTGGCTGCCTGTCAGGTGCCAAGATCCACCACATAATGCACAAACTCAGGTCACTCCACAACAAGTACAAATATGACTCTGTCATTGTCTGTGTTGGTGTGAATGACCTGAGACGTACCTCCCTGGACTACATGAAAAGAGACATGGAAGAGCTCTCCGATCTTGTAGCCCAGGCAGGTATGACCCTAGCCTTGAGTAGCATCCTGCTATCACCCAGAATGATACCATAGTACAAGGACAAAATGATTGACTTCAACAATTGGCTAAGCTTTTGGTGTTATTCTAAGGGGATCCAGTATCTGTCTGCCTGGGATGACATGATCGACAGACCACGATGCTTTGCCAGAGATGGCCTGCACCTGTCACCCTTGGGATTCTGGATACTGGCTAAGGCTCTTGCCACCCCTATAGTGCCTTTTTTAGGCAAGGTTCAAATGACAAATTCACCACCGTAAAAGGTACAAGCAAGCAAAATTTGAGGGTATCGCTACTCAATGCTAGAATTCTAAACATAAAAATGCACCAACTCGAGGCACTCCTTAAAATGGAGAACATCGACATCTGTGCAGTGTCAGAGACCTGGCTCAAGGCTCCAGGGACCACCCCTGCATTACCAAGCTAATATTCATACCACACCTTTCGGCCACCTAACCTGGACTGAAACATTAAAGAGGTGTGTCCATATTCATTAAGGATATCCACACCTCCAGGCTAGTTGCTCAGCATAATGCATCTGAGATTATCCAACTGCAAATAATTCTGGGTAAGACTGCAATCCAAATCGTAGCTTGCTACAGATCCCCTAACATGCCCCAGGATTCCTACTCCTGATTTCTTGATACAGTGGAAAATATTAAGGTACAACCCAACACCCTAATAATGGGCAATTTCAACTACCCCACCATTAACTGGGGAAACTACTCATGTTCCAACTCTTTTGCTCAACGTTTTCTGGAATTCATAAATTCCAACACCTTGGATCAACTTATTCACATCACCACCAGGGGCAGCAATATCCTAGACCTGGTCATTACCAACATGGGTGACTGGTGTTCCACACCAAAGGTCAATTCCTTGTTGGTCAGATCCGACCACAAGCTAATCACCCTAGACATCCACATCCCACCCCCACTAGGGAAACTACCTTAAAACATTTCTCCAAAGCCAACTTCATGCTTATTAAGACAGAAGTGGCAAACTTTGCGACACCCATGCAGATGGACAATAGAGGTACAACTGGTGAATCCTACACAAATGCACTTTATAAGCACTTACACAAGCGCATGGATCATGCTATCCCTAACAGAACCAAGATGCTATTCTCCAAAAACATGAAGCCAGTTTGGTGGTCCCCTGCGAGAAACAAACTCTACAACAGAAGAAAGAAACTCTTGCAAAAAGAATAAAATCCCATGATTGGAGGAACTCCCTGGTCAGCCTCAGTAAGAAGCTGAGATCCCTCATAAAGTCCTCCAAAGCTAGTTATGAAAACAAAATCACCACTGATTCTAAAGACAACCACAAAGCATTCTATAGCTATGTCAAGCATATCAATGGCAACACTCAGATCTGCTCTTAGTTACAGCACAATGGCACTAAATATACAAAATCAACTGATATTGCCAGCATCCTGGCAGATAGGTTCAGTGCTTACTTTACCCCCCTCTCACCCCCTAAAGGACCCATCTCTATACTGGAAGAATGCAAAGTTCTTGTAATCATGGCTGCACAGGTAATAACCACACTCTCCGAAGCCAAGAACACCACATCCATGGGACCTGACAACATCCCAGGCTGTGTTCTACATGCACTACAGAACGAACTGGCACCCCACCTAAGTACCATGTTCAAACATAGCCTCACCTCAGGCTTTGTGCCCACTGAATGGTGCACAGTGACGGTTATCCCACTCCACAAAGGGTGGGGCACCACAAACCCTGGAAACTATCACCCCATTTGTCTGACAAGCCTGGTCTGCAAGGCCATGGAACGTATCATCATGGAATGTATAAACAAAGACAGTGGTAATCTCCAAACTCTGTACCCTATCCAGCTCAGGTTTGTAAAAGGCAGATAATGTCTCCTAAACCTGATAGACTTCTTTGAAGCAATCACCAAAGCTGTAGATGAGGGTAAGGTGGTTCACAGAGCCTATCTAGATCTCGCCAAGTCTTTCGACACCATCCCCCACTCTGGAATTATAGATAAACTCACTAAACTAGGTATAAATCCCTATGTCACAAGATGGGTTGCCAATTGGCTCACTGACAGAACCCTCACTTTGAAAGTAGTAGACTCCAAATCTGACATCAGACCAGTGACAAGTGGAGTACCACAGGGTTCAGTCCTGGGTACTCTCCTGTTTGGTGTCTACTTCTCTGAAGTACAGGCTTACAAAGGTCTTTGGCTAACAAAGTTCGCAGATGACTGCAAACTAGGAGACATAATCGAAACTCCTAACAATGTGGACATCCTACAAAAGGGCCTCACTGAGACAGATGCCTGGTGTTAAAGCCATGGCCTCAAGCTCAGTGCCGGAAAGTGCATTGTCATCCCCTTTGGTAAAAACTCTGTACCTATGAACTACCAAATAGGCGGTAGTCTACTTAACACCAAAAGAGTGATGAGAGCTTGGGACACAGGTGGACAGTAGTCTCTCATTTGATAATCACATCACCACAGTAATCAGGAAATCCTTCTACATGGCACACCTCATCACAAAAGGTTTCTCATCCTGGAAAAAAGAGATCATTGTTCTCCTCTACTCATCACTCATTAGACCCATTCATTATAGAGTACAATGCCCCTTTTGGTATTTACCTCACAAGACATCTACAACAACTGGAAAGGCCGCAGAAATACCTCGGAAAGATGATTATCAGCCTCAAACACATGCCCTATGCAGACTGTCTCAAAAATTTCCAGCTTTACTCCAGCGCATATCGCCTACTCAGAAGTGATCTCTGCCTAACATACAAAGCTATGTCAAACCCAGAGCTGTTGGACATGCTCCACTTAAAGAAATCCCAGTCCCTCCAAGCAACATGCTCTAGGGACCTAAACCTGGTCACCACAATAAACAGAACATGCTGGAGAGATAGATTCCTGTCCCAGAGACTCTCCATACTCTGAAACAGACTACCTATCTATATCAAACAAAGCTCCTCATTAGCACTCTTCAAGAAAAATCTTGATAATTGGATGGGAAATAGGAAATTCACCCTGGGGATCAATTCTGTGGCTCTGCTCAACAGTGGCACAGGAAAATAATTTTCTTGGATAGTGAAAGCCAGGGAACTTTTTTGGCTAGGCTTATATAGGCCCTAGGGCCAATAGCCTAGTACCTACCTATGAACCTATGAACATCTACAAACCCAAAACCAAAATTGGATGTCTTCTCTATAACTATAACCCAGCCACATCCTGGAACCAACTCCCCTTAGAAATAAAGTCCCTTCACCATAGCAAGAGTTTCAAATTAGCCATTAGAAAATACCTAACAAAAAATAGTTTTGCCACTGCAGTCATCCACCATAAAACTACTATCCTTCCACCAAATTCTCCACCTCACTCTAAATGTTTCTCTAACCTTGCACTCCTACCTCTTCCTTCCTTCATTACATTTGCTATTTAATATCTTCCCACTACTTCCTTTCCCCTCTCTCTAACCTATCTAGACTCAATCTGACTACCCCAAAATAACTAACTTTAGCAGGTCTGTCTAATAGGTCACCTCTACTTCATTTCCTTCATATCTTCATCTAACCATTTGTATATTTGCTTTCTAAACCCTAAAACAACTAGGTACTTCTTCTTCTTTCAGCTTTTCCCAGTTAGGGGTCACCACAGTGGATTACCTGTCTGCTTATGACTGGGAGTAGAGTTTTACAGTGTCAAGTTGCCAGCCTGGTGCCCAACCTTCCACAGAAGGCATAAAACAACTAGGTACTATTCATTTAAAATGATATGTAACTGGTTTCATAGTCTTTTGGTGATTATAAATTATTTTGTACTATGCATTTAAAATGATATTGTGACAAGTTTCATAATCTTTTGCTGATTGTAAATTATTTTTGTAAAATTATTTTCCGTGAGGAGCTTTTCTCCCTGGGTCTCTGCTGAAAATGAGCCAAAAGCTCAGTCAGACTAACCCAGTTAACAAATGTAAAATAAATAAATAAATGACTGAGTGGTCTGAGGTACAAGAAATGGCCACAGCAGAGTCACTCAACTCCAGATTAAGCAAATTGCTAGCCTTCTGTGGTGGCAAAGGCTGTATGCTTAACTTTTTCTTTCATGGCTGGAAAAAAGGGCCAATTGTGGGAGTGCTATGGGAAGGACAGTGTGTTAAATGGTCAAGCCAAAGATGATGCCTGTTTCCTGCTGAAGACAACCAGCAAATGCTGGTAAAATTACCACCTGCAAAAGTTACTTGTTGATAGAAAAAACACAGTAAAATACATTATCAAACACTATGGCGGCCAAGTAATGGAAAATTAAACACAGTTTCTCCATGGAAAATACGTTATCAGTTAGTTTACACTACTTTTAAACTGACAAAAAAAATGAGTGCTCTGTTTAAAGGTATGTTTCAGTCTTGAGACAGTGTTAAAACACAACACTCCTAGCTTTAAAATAACTTTCCCAAAGAGGATAGTAATAAAACATCAGTGAATATAAGAAAATGGAAGTTTTTTCTCCAAATCAATCAGCAAAGGAAAGCACAAGCCGACCATCAATCCTCAAAAGCCTCAGAGTAAGGTACTCTTTTGCAACAGTAAAGCTCTAAAGGGCTTTGTGCCCAAACGTGTCTTTTAGTCAGCTCAGACCGAGCTGCTAGACAGTTTGGGTACATGCAATGTACTATGATGCTTTGGAAGCTGGCTGATTCTTATATCCTCGGCAGGATATAATCCATAGAGCTAAGGCTACTGTAGCAGTGACAATATGAAGAACATTAGTGTTAGAATGTATAAGTACAGGCATGTAGGGTAAAGCTTCCACACAAGCTGGTATAGCATGTTTGTTCCTTCCGGCCAAAATCAGTTGCAGTTTAGGTAAACTTTGGTTTCAACAAGCTGCGATCAAGAACTTGGTTTGCAGTCCTTTGACTCATGCTCTGTTATTGAGGAAGTTTTTAATATCAGTTTGGTAGTCATTTTATACCATAGGCAAAACATTTTGAATAACTAATTTATGTTAAATTTAAGCAGTATATGAGGTAGTCACTGCTAGTCAGACTATAACTTGTGTTTATCAAAGAATTCAAAGGGGATAATCATTCTAAAATATGTTAATTAAGTTAAACTTATACATGATGATTTGCAGATTACTAAGCTTACATATTAGCAGCAATGATACCTTATATAGCAACCTGATAGATCACTGCTTCTATTTTTATTGAGATTATTTGTGTGAGAAAAAGGCAGATTGTTAACTACATGTTTTACTGGCTCTGATTTGTCCATTGTTTCTATGTGTTTCTAGTGTGCTTGATAACTGATATTAAACAGAAGAGCTATATAAACAGACTGTTCACTTTAGTATGTGGTTGTATCACTCCAAGAGTAAGTATGCATATATATATATACAGGTTCATAGGTTCATAGGTTCATACTAGGCTATCTGCCCTAGGGCATTTATAAGCCTAGCCAGAATGTGTTTGGCTTTCGCCACCCATTTTAAATTTATTTTGCTATGCCCTTTTTCGAGGTTAGTATACTGTGCCTCTGTCTAACAGTGACACAGAAGTGATACCCGGGGTAAACCCACGATCTCCCATCCACTCATCAAGATTCCTCTTGAAGAGAGTCAATGAGGGACTCTGCCTAACCTGGACTGGGATTTTATTCCAGAGTGAAGGGAGCCTCTGGGTTATGAATCTGTCCCTCCAGCATGTCCTATTTATTTCAGTGCTGAGGTTCAAGTCTCGAGCGTGGCTCGATGGGATTTGGATTTTCTGAGGTGCAGCATGTCCATTAATTCCGGGTTGGACATGGCTTTATACGTCAGGCACAGATCGCCTCTGAACAGGTGGTATGCCACTGAGTAGAGCTGGAGTTTCTTTAACCGGGCAGCATATGGCATCTGTTTGAGCCCTTTGATCCTCTTGGTGAGGTACTTTGGGGTCTTTCCAGTTGCTGCAGGTGTCTGGTAAGGTACATCCCAAAAGGGGCATTGTACTCAATTATGGGCCTGATGAGGGATGAGTAAAGAGGCACGATGACCTCCCCTGATCTAGATGTGAATCCCTTCATGATTAGGTGGGCTATATAAAATGTTTTTCTAACCACTTTGGCCACGTGGTTGTCAAATGAGAGATTACTATCAACTTGGGTCCCCAGGTCCCTAATTACTTCTTCTGTACTTAATGGATTTCCACCTATGTGGTAATTTGTGGGCACTTTGTTTTTGCCAAAGGGGATGACTATACACTTTTTGGAATTTAGCTTGAGGCCATTGCTCTGGCACCAGTTGCCTGTTTCTATGAGGCCCTTTTGGAGGATGCTTGTGTTGGCTGGAGAGTCGATTATGGCGCCCAGTTTGCAGTCATCTGCGAACTTGGTCAGCCACAGTCCTTCCGTGTTGGCCTGTACCTCTGAGAAATATATACCGAACAAGAGAGGTCCCAGGACTGAGCCTTGTGGGACACCACTTGTAACTGGTTTGGAGTCTGACATGGCTCCAGCAATTCTAACCATGTGGGTTCTGTCCTTGAGCCAGTTTGCAATCCATCTAGTGACATAGGGGTTTATATTTAAGCTGGTGAGCTTATCTATAATGCCCGAGTGGGGTATTGTATCGAAGGCTTTTGCGAGGTCCAGGTAGGCTGTGTGGACCACCTTGGCCTCGTCAATGGCCTTGGTGACTGTTTCAAAGAAATCAACCAGGTTTAAGAGGCAGGATCTGCCCTTAACAAAGCCAAACTGGGTAGGATCCAGTGTTTGTAGGTCCCCAATATCTTTATTTATGAGGTCCATGATGATCCTTTCCATAGCTTTGCAGACCAAGCTAGTCAGGCTTATGGGGCGATAGTTTCCAGGATCCGTTGAGGCACCACCTTTATGGAGAGGGACCACTGTTGCTGTACGCCACTCTTTGGGCACATATCCTGTAGTAAGGCTGAGATTGAACAGTAGTGTTATGTTTGGGTTTAGCTCTTCTTTGAGTTCATGTAGGACGCAGCCCGGGACACCATCTGGTCCCATTGATGCTGTGTTTTTGCTTTGGAGAGGGCTCTTACCTGAGCATCTGAGATGTCAGGGGGGCAGCACTCTGCTGGAATAGATATTTGCCCTTTTGGTGGGGAGAGGGGGGAGAAGTTTGCGCTGAACCTGTCAGCTAGGATGTTGGTATATATATATATATATATATATATATATATATATATATATATATGTGTGTGTGTGTGTGTGTATTCACTTTAACAGGTCAAAATTATGAACTCTCGAATTACAGAATCTCGAGCCCATAAAGTAGAAAATCCAAATACCCGAAACCACACAATCACAAAGCCCCAAATACCGAAACCGCAAAACCACAAAATTCAAACTCCCAACACTTTCAAACACCATTACAACACACACGCACACAACTAAACAAGCACACACACCTACCCTTATTATATGCAGGGGGCCAAGCCCTGCTGCACGCTCACACCCCCTTACTTAAATATTCTAACTCCAAGGTCGCACTACATACAGACACACACAAAACACTACCACAAAAACTACATTCCTCTCGCACACACACATCACAGTAACAACACACACTAACACACACTACAGCCACTACCCAACAACCTTAAACATAAACATTTACCTGAATCCATGAACACATCTCAACACCAGAACCACTAATTCAAAATCACCCACATTCGAAATGTTATTGATGTACATTACATTTCCTACAGGTTTTTAGCTATTTTCCTGTTGTAACAAAAGTTAAGAATATAAACAAATATCAACAAAGCAAAGTCCTGTCTATAGCAATAGTTAAATCTCTTACATTTTGTTTTGAAGTAAGCATATCTGTTCAGTGCCCTGTGGGTGGGTAGGTGTGTATGTGTGTTTTAAACAATATGGCATTTTAGTAATACTGCATTGTACAGGTGAACAATCAGTCCAGATATGTTACTGAATTTTGGAGAGAGTTAGAAATATTAACTAGTGCAGCTGATTGTTGCTTTTATCTTCTAACAGTATGCTTGAAAAATTACCTGGGATACTGGTGTGCCACCAGTTTTTGTATAACGTTAGCAGTAAAGTGGTAAAGGCCTGTGAAGGCAAAATACACTATGTTGTTAATACACAAAAGTACTCTATTTTTAGGAAAATAATTTTATAATAGGTGTAAAACCTTTAAAAGCTATTGAAAGTATAAAAACATTTGTTCTGGAGTGTGATCTATTCAAAATAGCTGAAAAAATCAAGACTGATACATTTATTGGAATGAAAGGAATTGTAGATTTCTGCCACTTTTATTCCATTAAAATGTATAGACTGCTTCTCTGTAGTCTTTTTGCTATTATATGGCATCATTTGTTATCTGCTTTGGATATGTTTACTGATTCATACAAGTAAACAAATTGGCATGCAAGCCTTACTATAGTAAATGGTATATTATTAGTCAAACATAGCATTATTAATCTTCAGACAGCTAATTAGAAGTATTCATTTTTAAAAGTATTTAATTCATTTTTTCCTTTATTGCAAATAGCTTTCTCACAAAGCCAGTTGCTGTAGAATATTTACACGAGATGAGAAGGTTTTGGCTTTTAATTTATAAATCCAGATCTAAGATATTCAGTTTGTTTAAATAATATACAAATAGTATGACAGGGCTAACCATTTTTGCTTCTTAACCAAACACCAGTTGAGGAACCCTGCTGCTTTCTATCCGAAGAAGCACATTTTGTTGTGATTGTCCAGTGACTGCTGGGGATCAGCTGTGTTACATACCTATAAAAAAATTGTATTTATGTTCTTATTTATTAATATGAAAATAGAATTGTCTGATCAAGGAGAAATATAAAAATACTACATGACAGCACCTTAGCTAAAATCACTGTATGAGGTATTTGTTATTAGGGGATGACTACTTGCCCTGTTTATACAAAAGCTATATGTAAAATAATTTTAGAATGAAAGAGTGAATAGATTTGCAAAGCAGACAGCATGGGAAGCATGGCATTTTATGGATTAAATGCAATCAAATATGTATATTCAACAAGTTTGCAGGTAAATAAAGATGTGCTTTCTTAATGATTGCATATGGCAGGAGAACTGACAGAAAAAAAAAGTAATACATAGTTCATTGTAATTATGTCCCATAGTCAAAAAGAGCAGAGCTTTGTTAAGTCCCTTATTCACATAAAAAGTCTAAGCAAAGTCTGTTTGGCATGTTTCAGAAGTGTCAGCTCTTGTCTTGGCTCCCTGTTAAAATCTTGTCCAGGTCCCCTTCGATAAGCACATCACACCAAATGACATTTGACCTTTATTAGACTTCCATAAACATGATTGTTAACCAATATTTATTAATTTCAATCAAAACATGATACAGGTGAAGATAACATCCATGTAACATTAACACAGACAGCATGACCCAGCTCATCTTGATCAGTAAGCAGCATCCATACCTCCACTCACTTACTTATGAAGCAGCGAACCACTCACTTCAGTTACCATTTATTGAATTACATCCAACCAAATAAGCAACTCTGCTTGCTTATTTACTTATCAAGCAGCACAACTTCTCACTTTCCTTTCCAAACTTATTGAAATGATTATCCAACACAAGAGGGGGAACAGAAGAGGGCAAGCCTGCCCCTCATCTCTGCACTACCCAAACTGAAAATAACCACAAAACCCACTACTAAAAGGAGAGGGAGGGTGGGTAGCAAGTTCATGCCAAAAATGTGACTCCTACTCCAGTCACACTTGCCTAAAACCCCTTATGTCCTTCCCTAACCTTACCTCGTTTCCCCCCAATCCTCCCTCATTCCTATTTAATCCTATCCTTCCCTTATCCTCCTAATTCATACTACTCTATTTATCTAACCCCACTTGAAGATGTCCCTCAAAAAATGGTCTGTTCCAAACCTCATTTGTCCAGTTCTCCTTCAATAAACACATCACACCAAATTACATTTGACGACCTTTATTAGACTTCCATAAACATGATTGCTAACCAATATTTATTAATTTCAATCAAATATGATATAGGTGAAGATAACATCCATGTAACATTAACATAGGACAGCATGACCCAGCTCATCCTGATCAGAAAGCAGTGTCCATACCTCTACTCACTTACTTATAAAGCAGTGTACCTCTCACTTTAGTTACCATTTATTGAATTACACCTCCAACCAAATAATCAGCGTATCTCTGCTTGGTTATTTACTTATCAAGCTGTGGACCACTGCTCACTTTCCTTTGCCAACTTATTGAATTGAACATCCAACACCAGAGGGAGAACAGAAGAGGGCAAGCCTGCCCCTCTTCTACACCCACCAGCCTGACCAGTCTGTTCCCCCTCTCTCTGACCAAACTTCCAGCAATCTAGCCACCATTAAGGCATTAAGCCAAACATGATTCTGTTCAACCCATCCTCTCTAACCAAGCTGAATCAGAGTCATCACCTCCTAACCCCATCACATAACTAACGGAAAACAGCCAATTACTCAAACAGCTGAAAATAACCACTGACCTCTCTCCTAAACTAAAGTAGCAAACCATAACCTCATAACCTAGCATGACTACTGTGCATGATCTGAATAATCCATACCTCATGACCAATAGAAGCCTCACAATAATTCCAAAGGCATTACCATCTAGCGAACCACCAATACTAAACCCACGGCCACTGAAACCATGCTGAAGCAATAACATACCACCATGCCACATTGCAACCCCATTTTACTGCTCAAAAAATAATAAGCAAATGAAACCTCTTGAAGTCTTCCCACAACCTAACCACCATTAACAGCATAACACCAAGCATCATTCGATGCTCCACTGTAATCCAGCCATCACCTCCCAACTCCCTGCCACATATCAAAATTATTCAGTTACCTAACAGCTAAAAGCAAACCATGGATCCCTTTCCAAGGTTAAAATAATAACACAAACTCATAACCTAGCACACCCATCCTCAGTTACCCATCTTCCATACTATAAAATTTTCCTAATAACTCTTGATACCTACCAGCCAACTGAACAACCAAACACTTAGCCCACTGACACTTAAAACCATGGTGAGTCCGCTCATTTCAAATTCCATTTAAGAACTATGTTACCATCAGACCACCTAGCCATTATAAACAATAAAACACTTAAACCATCACCATGGCCTGTGGCAGTATGATCCCAAAACCCACAAACAGTAAACCAAGCTGGCAAACTAACCAAATTCAATATACCACCAAATGTGAGAATGCCCAAATGCCACCAGGTCAAACAAGAATAGTGACATCCCATCGCTGTCCAGAAATGTAGTGAAACAACCCAACCCAGCCTCTCCTGAAACCACTGTAACTCGAAGCTAAATCCTTCTACCAAAGCCTCCCACCTAGCCCATAAGCCTAACTTACGCAATGCAACCCGCTAATCCCCTACCCCTGATGCCTGCAACACAACCTGACCCATTCCAAGAAAGACCCCGCTACCCATAAAAAAGTTTGAAATTCAATCCTGATGATCCCTGGTCAAGATCAAACCAAAACAAGACATTACCTTGTGACTACAGGAAAAAAACAAACAAACAACTCCATATTAGCTGCACTTCTGACAAAACGTGACCTCCTTCCATACCACCCCATTAGCTGAAAGCATCCTCAGCTTTCTCTCTTGCCTGTCGAGTCCACATTTCTTCAGTTCTCCAAGTAATACCTACTCTGCATGTCCCCATCTGCAACTGCAGAGTGATCTGTAAAACAAAAGACTGTAAATATTCCACACACGCATAGCCCAATTTCTTAATGACACCAAGGGCAAATCTCTTTCATTAACTGCATAAAATGCAGTCACTACCAAATGCAAAACACCCATGAAAATTAAGATATCTTAAAGATCCCCATAAGAATACCCCCACCTCTCATAGTAACGATACAACTGATACTCCTGCGAACTAACAAATCCTTGCATTAACAGTCCTGTTCTATAAATAAAGTTATCGCTCTTCAACCACCAAATGAGTTCTCAACAAAATTATTAATTAGGCAAAGAAAATTAAAACCATGTAAAGTTGTGCTATGCAGCCTATTACAAAAACAGAGATGCAAATTCCCCCTATGACTCAACCTATGTGCACTTTGGACAAAGCCAACATCTACCCATGTCCGCCTTAACTAAGAGTGACATGCACTGCACTCTGGATTGTGAAATCTTACTTACTTGAACCTGGCCAAGTTATGAAAAACCTTAGAACCATTAGCCTAGAAACCACTCCAAGTACAGAATAAAGTAAACTTGGTACTGTGCTGTTTGCCACACATCAGCCCAACCTCCAACAACCCACTATAGCGACAACTTCTTAAACAAAATCTGGACAATCCTGTAACTATTGGGAAACAAAGGCCTGCAATTAGAAACCCATTCAACTCCACCCATACAAACCCAACAAGGTGATACAGCAACCAGCTCTTTCCAAGCATGAATTACCTTAAAGTTATAATCCCCAAAACTCGCAAAACAATCACTGATCTCCGACCTCCGCCCTCAAACTTGCCCCTAAGTAGCCTGAATCCCATGTTGGAATGAACCTGATGCTCACCCTGCTCATTCTGTGACATCTAAAAGCAGTATACATTAACACACTTATTCTAACAAGTAACTAAACCTTTGTAAACTGACTGAAAGGAAAACATAATGAGACAATGGCTCATAACAGGGGTGCAGTAGTACAAATTACTGAAGGATATGCAAACTGAGAGTCCGATTGTTGCCATTAGTAATTAATAAATACCTCCTGAAGTAAAAAAAGTCTAACCCCGGGATTCATGAAGCTCAGCGCAAGGCCGGCATTAGGCTTGCACTGACCGTGCAGCATGAAGATGACGCAGTAGCGCCAAATGCATATTAATGAAGGTGTGCTGCTGCCACATCCACATGCATAGGAAAGGAGTGCGAGTGCATAGGGAGTGTCGAAGTGCCGCACAGAGGCGTGGAAATGTCAGCTGTCGACGTGCAACCTAAAATGCTTGCATATAACAATTTGCAAGCAATAGTAATCACATCTGTCAGTGTCCGTGGATGCTGAAACGTATGCAAAGCATGCAAGATGGTTCCTGCGAACACAAAATGAAGAAGCAAACACAAATGCATGGTAGGGAATAATGGGTCCCTATCACGTGAACAAATGACATTGAAAACCATGTGCCCATAGTCCAACGCAGTGTAGATAGTTATACCAAGTGGAAGTGAAACGCATATGTTAGCATGCCGCCAATAGGTACGTCCAGCCCAATGGTCAGGGTCACCAGCTGACCCATATTGCGAGGGAGGGTACACAGCTGGGCAGATGTGTCCATAACAAAAAACACGATAAATGTAAATATCTAGTGACCGTATGACCGGATTATATCCCACAACGCATGTAATAGTTACATACAATAGGTATGTCCGTATTTCACATACCAAATGTGACAGGAAGTAGAATAAGCATGTAAACGAAACAGAAGGAGCATATAAACTGCTACAACAATAAGGCAACATGTAGGCTGAAAGGAACAGTATTATCCGTAGCGTTGACTGTGGGTACGTGTTGTCCAGTACAATCAGATATGTGTCCTGAATATATCCCATCCTGGACATAAGAAAAGGTGGCATCCTACCAATGATTAGAACAGTCAGCAAAAATCCGCACATCTGCGGTCCAAGCCGAACTTGTTAGGATGTGTCACAATTGAACGGGTATTACCCGAGTCTACCAACCATGTCAGGAAAATTAAGTATGGGCATGTACCTATGTGCGTGAGGTATAGCATGTGGAAGTCAAACATGGCAGGGTAGTCCACACAACCATACAGGTACCTGACATATGTAGGGTATGCAATGTGTTACCTTGACCGTGTCATGGGCCATCAACCAAAGCAGTGATGGATGGAGTGTCAGGAATATGTGTGTGTGGGCGGTGGGTAATGGTATAATCCTCAAAGGCGACACTGTGTCGTATGCAGAATAGGTGAACAGGAGGTGTATGAGGGAGCAGCGGGTGAAGCAGAAAGAAACACAAAAACATGTATACACATCTGCAATACAACCAGACAGGCCATACTGTAGGACACAATCCCACAAATTATGAATATTAAAATGTGCGATACAAATGTACAGACATGTCACCAGCACATACCCACAGATTGGTCCTGATGGAACTGGCCATATCAAATGCAACACACCTGGATGCATAATGGAATACCCAGCATCCCCTCATATAGGGTCTATAGGGCCGCCACCATTCTGAATGGCCAAAGTGGAACCTGCTCTGTAGAAATGTCAGACATACCAGGGCAGAACATACCTACAGCCATGCATAGTACAGAAATATACATATCGGCACAAATCAAAGCGTAGTCTAACAGCAGTAAAGTTGCTTATGCTACTACATATAACATATCAACGTGTCAGGTATACAAGACCTGTAACAAGCAACCAGTACAGACACATACAACATGAGAATGTCCCCTAATCAGGACAGTTGCAATGGCTAGAGTATTGTACATACCTCTCAACTGTCCCTGAATTTTAGGTACGTCCCTGAGTTTGACTGAAAGTTTAAGTCTGTCCCTCTTAATCCCTCCTAAAATTAGTGACTTTTGAAGGAAAGGTGGTGAATTACACTTACTGACTAATGACAATAAGTAAGAGTTATAAACTTCTTTTACTTCAGAAAATGTGTATTAAGTCATATGCTCTGATTCTGACAATGTTTCAAATTAATAGCACTACTTTTGTAAAAGTGTCCCTGATTTTTTCTTGACCTGTCCCTGATTCTGTAGAAATGTGTCCCCGATTGGTGGAGAGGTCTGATATTGTCACATGAGATATGCGTAATGAGGGACTGTCCCATGCAAAGTGGGAAAGGTGTCACTCCTACAGTCTCCCGTCATGCAATCTGAAAGGTGGAAAACGTACAGTAGGTATGCGGTAGCATGACTCGGCGGACAGCTGCGTTAACAAAATCATAGTCACATGTCAGCATTGCAGAGTATCGGTTCCCATGTATCAGGCAGATGGGAGCAGATTGTATGAGGAACACGCATATAATATGATTACGTCACTTGACAGGCTGCCGAGTCCATACAGTTGAATGCCTGCCGTCGCAAAATGGTTACACATACCCGATACTGTAGTCATGTAGTCTGATGTAATACACATCACAAGGGGTTGCACAGACCCAGCGTGAGCGACAAATGTAAGTGGTAATGTCGGTGAGCGAGCGGCTGTAAGCGTGTTTTTCTTCCAGTATGCCAGTAGTGCACTGTCAAAGAAATGTGGAGTCTAAATGGGTATAAGGTGCTGCGACCAGAGGTCAGCAGTGCTTAACACTGTGCAAACCCACGTACAACTGCTCCCACCTGCTGGAATGTGCCTTACCCAGTCTGTATCCAAAGGCGTTGGTCTGTCCGCAAACAAAGAACCACCCTATTCACGTGTTGGTAGAAGTACCCTGCGTACATAGCTCATGTGAATTAACAACAGACCATGGCATATGTACAGACAATAGACCACATACACACCATACAGTGCAGTCATCCAACAGTATAGCAATGTACTGGCAGATATGTCCGGACCACTGGTGTATGCCTGCCTGGCTGTCCTGTCTTTCAGTGTGTGAGCATGCCCAATATGACTGTTACCCATGTTGTCGACCGACATTACCATCATACCGTCATGTGTGTGAGCATACCAAGTATGGTCAACTCTATCGCATGTGTCACATGTCCAGACAGTTAGTACTGTGTTGCTGACCCCTCCGTTCTATACAGACAGGTGTCATGCTGTGTCTGCAGGGTAGCTAATGGTCATGTGGCATTGATAGTTGCTACATGTCTGCATAGCGTGGGGGACATCCAACCACAACCACAGTCCTACACAGCACCGTGGGTGATGCACATGACTCTAACATGTGTAGGTTTGACAGGGGGCACAAACGACAGTTGTACACATCTGCTGCTACTGTACTGGTATGCCAAGTACTCCGTGTCAGTGTGTGGACCTACCTAAATTGCTGGTTGGAGGGATACCAGTGTACGTCAGTTCCCAGCTTTAAATACCAGCACAGTGGTGTTGGATGTCCTAGCTTACACAACCTACATCAAACTGCCTGGCCTTCTATAGTCTGTGTGTGTCTTAGGGGGTTGGGGTCATTCATTGGGCATATCCATAGGCCATTGTATGTCATTTGTCTGTATTGGTCCACATCTGTCCAGCTGCATGGAACGTGTGTGGGCTGTATGGACACACATGATGGTCAGCCCATAATCTGCAGTGGGTTAGGACACCTTGTGTACTACTGGCTACCATTGTGACCCCCGTATGTGCTACAGAGGTCATGGTGCCACTATGGATGTGTACTGTCTGCTGCCCTAACATTCGGCCACCACAGTCACTTGTATGCTCACATAAGTACCATAGCAATGGGTAAATACACATTCTAATACAACTGCCAATTGTTAGAGGTCAATAGACATACCCTGGGTGTGTTCTGGACTTGAGGATGGTGCTGGAGGGCTGCCTATGTCGGATGCACACAGTGCACTTCCTATACATGGCTGAGCACAGGTAGTGTCATGTTTGGCATCCATTGTACTGTGTGCGGGTCAAAGAGAGGGGAAATCCGTGGGTACCTACTGTGTCAGTGCATATGCCTTGTGTTGCATCTTTGCCAAGGGCAGGTCATACTGTGCACTGGCTTTCGCTGACTGTGCCCTGCTCAGGTAGTTCCTTCACCAAGTCACACTGTGCCTGTACAGGCCTTGGCAGTGGTGTTGGGCTGTGTGGCCCTGCCCCATGCTGTTCCTGCTGCAACTGTTACTGCAGGATAAGATTGTGTAGCATAGCAAATACCATAACAACTTGTATGCATTTAGCTAGTGAATACTGCAGAGCTCCACCGGATGTGTCCGGATATCAGAACTGTGAACTGAGCATCCCAAACACATGCACAACTATATGTCTTGCCTGTGCATCCACCTCATTATGGTGTGAGTGTTCAGGTGTGTGTGCATTGCTGATGGTTGTCATCAGCCACGACACCATTGGTGTGGTACAGATGTGTCAGAAGCCATATATCGGAATCATCATAGCTTCCAGGGAAGACAGCACACACATTCAATCTCATGCCCTGGCCATCGCATATGGCCTAGCTGTTGGAGGGTATGCCCCTGCAGTGACTGTAGGCCCTACCTGGCTC
The DNA here is from genome assembly GCF_019279795.1 of Protopterus annectens. Classification (NCBI taxonomy): domain Eukaryota; kingdom Metazoa; phylum Chordata; order Ceratodontiformes; family Protopteridae; genus Protopterus; species Protopterus annectens. The sequence continues at coordinate 227,804,488 of NC_056734.1, read as the reverse complement.
ACCGGGTGGTGCTTTGATGTGTATGTGTGTGCAGGCTATAGCACCCAGTACCCCAGGGTAGTCATCCATGTGGTTGAACTGATGCATATTGCTGGTCTACTAATCATGTGTGTTGAGGACATGTACGTGCTCACTAGCATGTGTTGACATGGCGTCTGTGAACTGGTGCAATAATCTGGAGGCAGATGCCTGTGAGATACCTATGATATCCCCAGTTGTGCTGTGTGAGGTACCTGTGGCTAGTACACCTAGGCCAACACATACTGTGGTATCCACTGTGATGGGTTTCCCTTGGCCTGTTTGATGTGTCAGGTGTGGCAGGCACAGGTCAACAAGCCACTGTAGGATGTCTCTGTCCACCCCATAGTGCTCCACCATTCCCAGCCCATGTAGCCCCTGGTAAGTCACCCTGGGTCTATAAAGTCTTATGTTAACCCAGTAAGGGTTGTTCGGCAGCATACACATCCTCACTGCCCCAGCCTCCTGCACATGTTGGTATATGTTGCCTGCTGCAGCCCTTCTCATTTGGTTGGACTGTGTCGTGAAATGTCCCCGCAGGTATACACCGGTGGTATAGAGTGCGGACGAAACCTGTGTGTATGCTGCTTGCTCACATTACCGTACTGTTCAGGTGTGGGCTGGCTATGTCATCTGCTGATTGTGCTGATCAACACCTGTTTGTGCAGCCTGTACACCCTGACTACCCCACCACTGCTGTCATCCCTCCCAATGTCACCAGGCAGGTATAGACACACCCCTAGCTTAGGCGTGCTAAGGCAGGAGCACTCCCGAGGCACAGTTCTGCAATGTACTTACAGTATGCCTGACCCCCCCCTCCCATACTGTCAACTATATTTGAGCCCTGCACCCGGCTGACTACACACATACATTCCAGGGACCTGCATCACACCCTGGTGATAAATGGGATACACTATTGTCAACCTCATCTGCATAGTATAGTCTTCTAATGAATAGTTATATGACCCATACCAAACCTCCAAATTAATAACCACTGCTCAGTGTCGCTCAGATCCGTACACAACTGGCAACAGGTGCCTTACTATTACCATATTCGATGTCCCATGGTCTTCCAAGCAACAAAATAACCGGTGTCTACACGACTACAATCCGTGACACTGCACACTACAGACAATGTGCATTACCACCATGTTATGGCAGATATACATAGATCCCAGGTTATCACGTATAGATCATCTGGCACAAACATTCAATAGTGCTGATGTCCCCAGACATATATGTTCACATCTATGTCTACCTCTATATCTACATATATCATATATATTATTTGTATACATATATACATGGATATATATATATATATATATATATATATATATATATATATATATATACATACACACATATACATATACACACATATGTAGATATGGCATTTATATCTCAACAGCAGACCACATAACAGCAAAGCATTAGACAGGAATGAAAAGGAAACTACATGTGCCACCTGTATCATGTAGTGTTGTTACTATCAAGGCATGTGTGTTTTGTTGCGTCACACGGGTCAGACCATATCAAGGGTAAGAGTAGGGCTGCTGACATTTACTCACCAGACCGATTGGCGAATGTATGTGTTGACAACCCAGTGACTTGGCAGAATATGCGGGCTGTGGACACTATATAGATCAGCAACAAAAGATACTGAACACATCCCGCAGCTAGCCACATACAGATACCAACACATACGGTATAACTGGCAAACACACACACCTGCCATGCCTTGGAATCGAGCACCAACCTGTCTAGTCTACCACACTACAGCATTATGCAGTAACAGAATGCGCTACCAAGTTCCAGCATCACCGCACTCCCACAGGCATACTTCTAGGTGGATGACATCATCTGCAAAGGCAAAGACGCCGATAGGGAATGTATGGGGAGTGAGCAGTCTAAAAGCATTACTGTGTCCCCAGGCAGCTGGAAACACACACACACACACACCTGGCAGGGCTGGGAGTCGAACATACACCTAACTACCTTATCACACTACAGCATTACGCAGTTACAGAATGCCCTATGAGATTATTGGAACACAGCACTCCCAGAGGCATACTTCTAGGTGGATGACATCATCCACAAAGGCAAAGACGCCGATAGGGAGTGTATGGGGAGTGAGCCATCTAAAAGCATTACTCTGTCCCCAGACAGCTGGAAACACACACACTTGGCAGGGCTGAGAGTCGAACATATATCTAACTACCTTAACACACTGCAGCATTATGCAGTTACAGAATGTGCTACTGAGACTATTGGAACACAGCATTCCCAGAGGCATACTTCTAGGTGGATGACATCATCTGCAAAGGCAAAGACGCCGATAGGGAATGTATGGGGGGTGAGCCATCTAAAAGTATTACTCTGTCCCCAAGGCAGCTGGAAACACATACACAGACACACACACACACAGACACGTGGCAGGGCTGGGAGTCGAACATACACCTAACTACCTTATCACACTACAGCATTATGTAGTTACAGAACGCACTACTGAGATTACTGGAACACAGCACTCCCAGAGGCATACTTCTAGGTGGATGACATCATCTACAAAGGCAAAGACACCAATAGGGAATGTATAAAGAGTGAGCAGTCTAAAGGCATATTACTGTCCCAAGGTACACGTAGACAAACACACGGCAGTGGTGTGAGCGGGACAACTGACTATCTATGGAGCACTATTACAACACTACATAGATATGAGATGTGCCACAGACAGTACACCCTTCAAGACAGTCAACCAGTGTGTTCAATGTAGGAATCCATCCTGACGTGAGGTATGGACATCTGTTGCCTGGATGACCACCATCGCTATACAGGATGTCAATGGCCATGCCCATATACAGAGGCACATAACTGACACAAGGTCTCACTGGGTATGCTCACACACTTAGTATCACACGTCTGTTTGGAATGTACTGTGTGTCCATCTACACAACGGCGTTCTGGGCATGCTCACACACTTAGTAGAAGTGAAGGGCTGTCTTGCATGCACATGGATTCTAAACATGGAAGAGCACAGTTTGGAATGTACTGTGTGTCCATCTACACAATGGCGTACTGGGCATGCTCACACACTTAGTAGTAGTGAAGGGCTGTCTTGCATGCACACAGATTCTAAACATGGAAGGGCACAGTTTGGAATGTACTGTGTGTCCATCTACACAACGGTGTACTGGGCATGCTCACACACTTAGTAGTAGCGAAGGGCTGTCTTGCATGCACACAGATTCTAAACATGGAAGGGCACAGTATGGTGTTACTGTCCCCACATACATGAAGGCCACTCACATGTACTGACCAGTACACAGTCAAGAGCCATCACAGATGTCTCAGGTGCAGATCACAGAGGTAAATGCCGCATTCTACTATGTAGCCCTCAGACATCACCATGTCCTTGGACCAGCAACACACGTCCATACATTACCACAACACCATGTGACTCATGACCGTGGGCTGTACATAGGTCTACAGCAACTGTGCAGACTACACATGTACTGACAGGGTTCCATCATGTGTTATGCAATGCAATGATACCACTGATCATAACCACGTCGGCTCTACACATAACAGGGGCCCTGGGTCTTACACAGCTGTAACAGATGACTGTCGCTGTACACCAAAGAACACACATGTTTGGATATGACATACATGTAATCGCAATGTATATGTACATGGACCACACACACACACAACACATATGTACATAGCATAGCTTTTGCTGTCCTACGTGCAGACAAGTGGCTACAGCAATCACACTCATGCACATGGAAGGTAGGTCCATGGCTGTTGAATGCTAACAGTACATGAGGTAGCAATGTTGACTGAGATAACATTCCCTCTGTACTAGTTACCCATGACAACCATCATATCATACAACAGTCCATGTGTTATGTATGTCATCACACATGTCCACCAATTGCAATACATATATACATGGCTACATGACAGGCATGTAGGACCAACACACATGTACATGTAGTAGTGTGCATGCAGCTACCATGCATGTGCAGTGGCTGATGTATGTAATTCATCTGTGCCTAACTACAACATGCAGTTGCAATGCAGCCCCATCATTGACACCTGTATATGGTGAAATACTGACAGTACGGTAGGATGTACATCAGGTATGGATGGATGTGTGTACATAAAGTGGTGATCCACCTTTGCAGATGGATGTTTGCCGAAGACGGCTCACAGGTGTGTCACAAGCCATCCTACCATTACATGTGCAAACAGTACGCTATGTTACTGTTACTTGACGGTGAAGACATACAACCTACACAGCGGTCTGGGTGTTACTGACTGTAAGTCACTTGACACCTGTAACACTTACATCCTCCCATGTGCATATAGCAGCACAATTGCCGAAGGTAGCGTTGATACACATAATGCGGCCAATACTGCTGCATGTCTGTCAGACGTATCATCATATAGCAGGTGTATCATTCACAGTACTGCCATGTGTGTTTGCTTGTGTGACCATATATGCCACGTATGGTGGGGAATACATCCCAATTGTTACACACCCCTGTACACTGTTGTAGAGATCTGTACATACTGCAGTGTGGAAAGTATGACGTAGGCAGGGGTGGTGTGTGTATCACACACATGTCAGCTATCTGTATGTGAATGACATTTGTGGACTCCACAGTGTGTGTGTGTGTGTGTGTGTGTGTGTGTGTGTGTGTGTGTGTGTGTGTGTGTGTGTGTGTGTGTATGTATGTATGGCTGTCTGGTGCATGGAGTGAGGATGTATGCTACTATACAGAACAGACAGGATCCCTAACCCCTCATGGTGATGCAGTGTACTACCCTGTTGATGCCATTAGTCTCAGCCTTACTGGCTACCTGTACATGTTCATTCTCTGTGTCACATCGTGTGGGTGCACAGTACTGTGAGGGTGATTACCACATAGGCAGGGGTCCTCACCTCAACACTATCGAGTGTGCGTTATAGTGTTGTTGACCCCATGAGTGTGGGCATGTTACTGTGTGTTTCTGTGTATGTCTGTGTGTGTTCTCATCCTGTAATGTGACAGGGTATTACTGCTACACAGTGAGGCCTCATGCTATCAAGTGGCCTCTAACATTATCATCGGCCAGACCGCTGTGTAAACCCCCCGCACCATGTCAACATACCTGTGATGTGACCTGGTATGGATGTCACATCTCTAGGCACTGTAGCCTATTAAACAGCCCACATGCTTCTGGATCAGTAGGTGTGTGGACATCTGTGGAATGGTAGCCTTTCTAACAGTGAGGTTGAGGCTATGTATAGCATGCTGGTATTGGCATACATGCCTGTGAGTACTCCACATTTACACATGTGAAACTGCAAACACTGCTACTTATTGGCACATGCAAGTAGACCTTAAGGAGGGAAGCAGGACATCATTATCAACATGCTGTTACTGTTGTTACCAAGACACATACTGTGAACATACAACAATGCACTCCAACGGCAAACACTGTAACATAATGGCACATGCAATTAGACCTTAAGGAGGGAAGCAGGGCATAATTACCAACATGCTGTTACCAAGACACATACTGTGAACATATAACAATGCATTATAAACCTTACTACATGGTATGTCTGGTGTGTGTCAACAGTACACAACTAATGTAATATACACTTATCTCACAATTCTGTTCACCCTGTGCATCAGACCATATGAGCATGTCCCTGCACCGATGGTGTGGATGACAGGGTAATAATGTTTGCCAGGGGCATAGGCTGCACAAGTGGATGACATCATGTGTGTGGGTAAGGTCCAGTGATCTGATTGGACATGTGTGGTCATTATGCATGTGGGTGTTGTGGTGCCCTACAGATGTTTCTGCTGTGTGCGTGTATGTGTGCACACAGTTCTGCCCTTTGGCAGGCCTACACAGGGGTATTATTGACAGCTCCACATTGTACAGACCAGGATGTACAGCTAACTGTGTCCGACCATGGCCACGTGACCTGTGCCTGCCAGGGGTTGCACGGGCACTACCAGGCGGAGGTACAGATTGGCTACTGTCCGATGATACTTGTCCACTGGAACCGTGTCCCGACTGTGAATGTCCAGGGCCACGTCCACATGGCCTGCTGTGTCCTGGTGTGGACAGCGCAGCACCAGCTGCACTGCTACTGCTACCGGCACTATGGGAGTGGGCATGTGAGGTGGCTCGTTCACGTTGACCTGCACTAGGTGGTGTAGCTGGCCTACGTCCACGTGGCCTACGCCTCACTCCTACCAGATGTTCCAGCACAGACAGCTCACGCTCATGGATTGCCATGCCATGGTCAAGGATTCCAACCATGTCACCCAATCGCCTGTCCAGAATATCAGCAATCTGCTGTTGAGCATTTGCCAATGCCTGGATGTTGTTGTTTAGAGTACGGATAGCAGCCCTCTGAAGCCTCTGCTCTTCACTGTTCTGCCATTCAGCATGTGCCTGTGCCGCCATTACAGTCTGGAACATGCGTCTGGTGACACCAGCTGCTCCGCTCTGTCCTGCAGGTGCATGTCTCCCAGAGGTCCTCCTACGAGCAGCACTGGCCACATGCCTGTGTGGCACATCTGCAGTCATTACACTGACACCATGGTGTGGAGACACACCTTCTGTAGCCACCACACGTTCCTGTTCTGAGCTAACACACGCTGACTGTCCTTCCTCTATGGCCACTGGTGATGGGGTATGTGTTGGCATGAGAACTGTGTGCGGGGAAGAGGGGGACATAGCTGGGATGGCAACCATTGGCACAGATTCAGCCCCTGACAACCCTGCCTGTACCTCATGCATATGTTCATTACTGCTAGTATCTGTGCGGACACTAACATCAGATGGACCGCAGGATGGTAATGCACCTACATCACCTGTAAATGCAAAGAAAGACTCTACATTACAATAGACACACAGACACACCATGCTTTTGATTTGACAGACTGCATGCAGCATGCATGTGATACAGCAGATGGCATGCAGCTCAGACATTAATAGTGGTAGTTAGCATACCTTCCTGGGTTGCACACAACAACAAGCAGGTGTCATATCACTAGCCATGCAGTTCACACAATCATGGTAGTAAGCATGCATCCCTGTGATACTCCAATTGGACCAGCACAGGTTAACAGTACAAATGGCTGAAGTGACCTTGACATGTAATCTGCTGATGTGTGCATTGACATGCATACATGTCTGACACAATGGTGTCCTGACACATGTACAGCGTTGTAATGGGTATCACATTGCAGTGATGTCTGTATGCCCTACAGATAGAATGCACTTTTAGCAAATATGCATGAGCATTGAAGGGTAGTGTGAGGGGTCTACATTGCTATACAGTGTGAAGTACAGACACTGTGCCATTGCATGGCATCATGAGGCATCTATATTGCTATACAGTGTGTAATATGCACACAGTGCATAGCAATAACTGTGTGCATACACATTACATAACTGTGGATTGTGACCCACGTCGCTGAGGTGTATACACACCAAACCATGCTGTGTCATGTGACAGGTCCCTGGAAGACCTACAGATGACACCCCTGCACAACTACTACAAAGTCTTAGCTGCCTGGCAAACATGTCCACACATGGCAGACTTGTCAATACACCATGTCCCGCATGACATTAATGTGCCACACACACGAGGTGCATGGCTGACAGTGATGTCCTACAGCAGCAAGGGAACTGTACAGTAACTGTGGCCTGATGTGGTGTCAATGTCTGTGGAAGCTGTACAGGTGACTACTGTCATGCTATGACACAGTCGTGATGTTCAACACATCTTATATGGTCGAATTAAATGACACCTCCACTAGCTGTGCACAGGCTTTTAGGATGTTCAGTGTTCCACATCAACTATATAATCAGTCAACTAAGGCTATAGTTGGACCATTTGTGAACAATGTGCAACAGGGTGTATACACATCACAACTACTGTGTGGCTACATGTCTCTGGCCATCCTCCATGGCCATGTGTGAACATGTGTTGGCCAAATGTTTGTGATGGCCATCTATCTCACATGTCTGTGTTGTCCCATATGACATACACCCATAGATGTCAGATATGTCTCTGTCCACAGGGCTATCCAAACAACGGGTTGTATGTTTGGTATGTGGGGTATGTATTATGGGATAGTGAGACAATATTGCAGCCGGAACACTACATGTCTGGGACATGTCAGATGGCACATCACAATGTGTGCACCCATTGCAGGGGCATATTACACAATGGTGACTCCTGTGGGCTGCCCATATCCCAGCTCACTGTATGGTACTGTTTGCATACCACACATGTGTTGTTCCAATGTACAGTACATATGCCTATATTGAACACCTCCACCGTTGTATGCACAGCTGTCCACACATCTAGCAATGACAGATACTGTGGTTTCATGTCGGTTTCATTTAGTTTGTATATATTGCACATGGGTAGCCAGTGTGAATGATGACAGATGCGACCTGAATATCGTGACTGGACCATACTTTATGTGTACGTGTGTTAACTGGCCACATGGTGTATAGATATAAGCATTAACATGCCTGATACTGATAACTGTCTCACCTGCAATGGACTGATGTCTGTGGGGCACGCCACAGGTACCTGAATAAGGGTGACAAAGCAGTTTGAACATTATCCATGACTGTATGACAGCCACAGGGTGCACTGTTTATGTTAACACATTCACCTGTACAATAGCATATAGTATGCACATGTGTGCATACACAGGGTAGCATACTGTAGTATGCGGCATGTGTGTAAACATACCTTGCATATGATGTTACATTACATATTGTACAGTGACACATGCAACTAAATGGGATATAATAGTCATATGTGCAGTAGTGACTTACCAGGCAACTCCAGGCTCATTGGTTGGTAGACACCCACCTCCACGATGGCAGCTAGTATTTGTGGATGCTGTTCTGAGGGTGTCCCCAGGCTGGCCAGTAGCTCCTCGGTGGGTGTGAGTGGGAGCTGGGTTGGTGGCCCACCACCTGTTCCACCTTGTTCCCTGGTGATTGCATTGGCACGCTGTTTCGCATGTTGTATCAGGTCTGTGCAGTGTCTGCGCACCTGCTGGTAGGTGCGGTTATAGCCACCCACATCATTAACTCTCCTGCGAAGGTCCTGCCACAGGTCATCACGCTGCTGGGCAAACTGTGGCACATGGCTGAACAACACCTCATAGTTCTCATGGAGGTACGGGATGAGGGCATCATTCTCCAGGCGGCTATACACTGGCAGGCGTGAATGAGGCATTATCTGGAAGACATGATGGAGACAGGTCACAGTATCACAGAGATGTACAGAGATACAGCTGCACATACATTTGTACTAAATCTAGTACATCTGAACAGTTATCTTTGCAAATCGTCATGACACTGACACGACTGCCATGTTTGTGTCACACACATGTAACACCTAGGTCTTTTTCTGAAGAAGTTCACAAAAAATAAAAGTGGAAGAAAGCGCTAGTCATTATTGCCTCTATTGTGGACAACTCTACTTTTCACTGTTTTCTTGGTCAATTTAATCAGTTTTTCGGTTCAGTCCGAAATTTAGTGTGGTTTTCAAGTTTGGACACATGTAACACCCGTTATGCATTGGATATCATCACTATATATGTGTGTCACCTCATTACATTGTTCATACTCCATGTGAATGCTGTCTTGATGTGGGCATGTCTGTTTGCCTGTACTGGTGTTCTTACCTATCAGCACATGCCTGGATGTGTCCACAGTAATGCTGTTGACCTTGATGCTGGGTATATGTCACATATCAACACATACACTGCCTTAATGGACATGAACAATGACAATGCACACATACACACGGAAACCTTTACATGCATGTGTTTTGCCATATACATCTACACGGCACTGAACAGCAATTCAACATCCTGCCACGTATCGCCTGTGTTGCACATGTGATAGACATGGGACAATGGCTAGCCGGACGTCATTCGCAGGGATGGTTAGCAACTATAGCATGTATGGGCAAGGTTTTCTAGCTGTATCAGACAGCCATTTTGCCACCGTGAGGTGCATCAGTGCCACATTACTGAGCCAGACAGTTAATAATACATCTACCATGCGGTCATCGCACCATGTATGACCGAGATGACATATGGAGCTTTGATGGACAGGGTTGCATGGTATGGCAGCAGTATGTAACATGTATGGCACAGGGATCTGTCCAGCATGTGGCGATCCTTGTAGTAGGATGGTGGCTGTCCATGACGTATGTCTTTCAGATCAGGATATGTATGTGTAGCATGTCCAACATCACAATGTAGCACATGTCTTTATGCAAGGTAGCCAGCATGATGCATAGTGGAGGTGAGGATTGTGAAGGCTGGTATTGCCCATCCACGCATGGCCAATACCCCTTAAAGGTGATATGTGATCCAATATTGGTCACCTGAGTGCTGAGTATGCCTGTCCAATGATCTCCATGCTCATGGATGGCACCCTGTCATAACATGGATGCCTTGTATGACTATCTAATAGGCATGGAGACGTCACCAACTCAGGGAGGTGAACTGCACAGCACTATCCCGTACACAGTGTCCATAATGTTGACCGCTGCCTAGGTGGTAGTTAATGGGTACAGGGTTATTCACCTAGCAGTAAAAATGCTATTATCAGCTGTCAGATTGTGCACATATGTCACACACCTCACCCACAAAGCCCATTCTGTATGTTGTCTACAACACTGAGACAGCTATTTCTCCTAGGTCATGGATATTCACATCCTTACATACACAGAAGCCTCCCATTTGTCTGTGTGGTATGGGCTACAATGAGGGGGGAGTACACAACATTAACCCTGTTTTACTGTAGCTGCCACTGGTGTGATATGCACATGTCACTCAGACACCTTTTGTAGTGTTGCTTCTGTCAACAGGCCACTGGTAGAACACTCCTGTGACATATGAAGGTACATCTAGTATACTCAGTGTAGCTGGAACACGGTATGGGTGATGATGTCCTATGACCTGTCACAGGTATGCTATGCAGTGTGAAATCATCCATACTGTCATCTACTTCTGTACTGCTAACATCTACATTGATAAAGGTTCATAGACTTGCAGACCATACTCAGCAGGGTAATAGTGCAGTGCCTCCAATTATGACTGTCGTCTCCACTTGTGGGTTGCCGTGGGTAGATATTATCCAACACCCTATCTGTATTGCATATTCATGCTCAGCACTTGTTCAGAACATGTGAGCACTTCATGAGATACTAATTACTATAGTACCCATTCCAACTAATTTCTTACAAGTACACTGTCTGTCCTTACATTTCCAGCTTGCTTACAGTACAACAGCTGTTGTACACATGTAACTCACATATCTCATGAGACATGGTTGAATATACAGGTATGTTCAAGTGTCACGTACCAGTGCTTTTGCCTGTCTATATGATGAATACGGCAAACATGTGGCAATAGAGCAATTGTCGCATGTACACAGTCAATGCTCACCTCCCAACATACAACACTACAGCCTGTGGGAGATGCACATATGTAGCCATGCTGGGGGTAATGCTCTCACTAACCCAGACTGGACCTGACATTCATGTGGGGATGTTTAACATTTGCAACACACCTCACTCATCACATAGTCTCACTAGATCTCCACCACCACAGGTCACACATAGTATGAGTATGACATTTGCAGAACCTCTCTATACTCTGTGTAGGCACCAGAGGCAGCCCCCATTACCAAACACAACAACAATTACTTATAGCCTACAGACTCATGTGTGCCCATCAACTACAGCCAGTAGGGTGTTATAACATACCCAACACACCGGTCATAGATGATTCTGTAGGCGGTCGCACTGATACACCAGGAATCACTGCAGTGGCTGTACTGTACAGAGGTGCATGTAACACATGGCTCTGCTGTTCACAGACAGGACACTACCGTAGAGAGGTGCCGCTGGTGTAAACACTGTAGTTGGGCTTACACATAGACTTGCCAGACAGCATAGTACCTCACTATGAACCTGTGAAGCTATTACATGTCCTTTGTGCAGGGTTAATTGAGTAGCTCTTCCATTTCAATTAGCTATCATGCGGTTGCAGTGTCCCGTGACTACAAGCCATATGTATCCTGTTATTGTGTATTGTACATGCCAATAGACAATACCTTTTGTTTGCATGATATAACAGTTGTGCTGTGTAAAATATCTGACATATCTACCTACAATACTGTACATTATACATATTTTACACATTATCCCATAACGCAAAGCATACTTGCACAGCAGGACCACCAACGAACAACATTACTAGTAGACAATGGTCTAATCAAGGTACTGATAGTTTATTTAGTGATATAGTAAACGGCAAGTTTGATTTCTCAAACAAAAAGAGTGTTACTACTGTTAAAGGAAACTACAACCGTATGACTAATGAACTGCACTTTCATCTAAAGAAGTACAAGATGTTTGAGATGGACAATGCATACCTTAGGCACTGTTTAAAATTAGAAATAGTGCCTAAAGGTTTACGGTAACAAGTACCCAAATAATGTACATGAAGGAACTGAATTTTATAACAATTTGTTAAAAGCATTTGATAATTGTGGTTTTAAGATTATGGAGGCCATAATTTTAAATAATGAAAATGAAATGTCTAAATTGTCTAACACAATAGAAGAAATTAACAAGGCAGTTATTAATGATCTTTGTTTACTGTGGAAGGAAACCAAGTTAAGTACAAAACATTGCTTAAAGACATTGAATCTCATTGTATAGAAGTACAGAATAGGAAATTTGGTAAAATTGAGAGAGACATGTATGAATATAAAAATAAGCTACAATACCCTAAACCTAAGTTTTGGAATAAGAGGGTTAATTTAGATTTGCAAAATGAAAATGAGCAAGATGTATTACCAAGCAGTCCTACACACATAGATGATGACATTGATGTAGAAGAGTTTCCCCTTACGTAGATCTGAGAGACTGATGCAGAAGGACCCTGTAGATTACAATTCAAAAACTACACACGGAGGGCACCCATCTTGGAGGCACGAACAGTGGAACCACTACTAGGGATTGTGAATGAAGGTAAAAATGGACATACAATGATTTTAATATATTTAATTACTCAAATACCACTCACTACCACACATTTTGAAGTTTTTCAAAGGTTTTGGGTTTATACCACAACGCAGGACTAATTTGTTCAAACTACTAGTGGATATAAAACTCTTTACCAGAAAGAAAAACTTGGAAATATTTTTAAGGGTAACAGTACTACAGGCACAAGTGATGAACTAAGACGTAAGAGTACATTTAACCCCCTTTACACCCCAGTTAAGAAACTTTGAATTAAAAGTTGAACATGAATTGAGGAAGTCTTTATCACAGCATTACGTCCGTCCTAATTTATCTGACAACGAAGAAAATTTTGGAAACTGTGAGCAAGGATAGATCTATCAGGGTTATGAAACCTGACAAAGGTGGGGGCGTTGTTTTCATGCATCGTTTTGTGTATGAAGGAAAAATGTTAAATATTTTGAATAACACAGACAAATATAGTAGGACCTCTTTGAATGAAATACACATAGCATATAGTAGGATAAGGGAATATTGCAGGACCTACTACTAGAGGGATCTATTGACCAAAAACCTTTAATTTTCTGACAGTATCAAAACCTAAAATACCCTGCATCTTTGGGATCCCGAAGGTGCACAAAGATCTAAACGACCCACCTCTTAGAGCTATTGTCTCCTCTGAAGGATCTATAACTGCACCTTGCTAAATACATTGATGTGAAAATTAAACACTTGGTAAATGAGAATAAGAACATTTTAAAAGACTCATGGGATTTTCTTAGAAAAATAGAACCCTCTATGTATATGGATACAACAGGATTTGCCACATTGGACGTTGTAGATCTATTTACTAGTATCCCACATGAAACTGGCTTAAAGTGGTTTGAAGAGATGTTGTTACCTTTAAAGAGTATTTCCCAAAATGAATTTACCACTATTTTAGTTCTTATGGAAGTTGTTTTAAAGTACAATTTTCTGTTCTTTGAAGGTGAATATTTCAGGCAGACAAAGGGTGGCCATGGGGTCTCATTGTGCACCTACATATGCAAACATTATTATGGCATACTGGGAGAACAAATACATTTTGATTCCTAGGTTTCTTGACAAGTGGACCTTGTATTGTAGATTCCTTGACGATTTGTGTTTCTTCTGGAAAGGTACAAAGGATGATTTTGATATATTTGTTGAATACATCAATGAGACCACACACTTTCTCAAGTTTACAATGAATTTTGACACGTGTGTTATGTTACCTGGATGTTAACATTACCAAAGCAAATGATCTATTTGTTTCAAAGGTACATAGAAAGGAGACATTTTCAAACACTTACTTGCATTTCTCCAGTTCCCACCGTTTCACCAGAAAAAGTGTGTTGAAAGGGCAACTAGTCCGAATATGTAGAATGACCTCAGATGATGAAACTTTTAGGAGAGAATGTGAAAACTTGTATAAGATGTTTACACAAAGAGGATACCCACACACATTATTTGAGGACATTAAGAATGAAGTCCTGAGGGGAGAAAAACTAGATTTGCACCTATACTTGGTAAGTCAGAAGTGTTGGCGGAACACACCGGATGGTGACCTAAATGATGGGTTTGTTTCAGGTCTCATCACCACCTGACGGTCAATCTAGTATAGTGAAGAAAATATTTGAAAAGGAATGGGACAACTTTTCCCAAGTATCGGATCTAGGTCACATTTTTGAACATGAAATTAAATTTATTTATAAGAAAGGTAACAATATAAAAGGAATTATAGAGACTGGTTGTAAAGGAAACACTGATAAAAAGAAGGAAAAAGTTGGGGTTTTTAAATGTGGTGCCTGTAGGTATTGTTCATATTTAAAAGTAGGAAACAGCTGCCATTTAGTAGCAAGGAATAAAACTTTACTATGTGAATCCTTTGTTAATTGTAACACAAAAGGGATTATTTACATCGCCTTGTGTAAAAACTGTAATGCTTTTTATGTGGGTAAAAGCGAAAGGAGAATTAAACAAAGGATTTACGAACATGTATATGATATCAGAACATCATGCCAATAATTCCTGTACAAACACACATTAACCTGTAAAGGTTCTAGTTTTGAATTTTTGTGGTAGAAGTGGTACCCACTGACCCGAGAGGGGAATGGGAAACATTACTGGAGTACAGGGAATTATTTTGGCAGATTACCCTGGAATCAAATAAATATCCAGGGATTAATGACATGGTGTCCTTAGCACCTGTTTTAAAATTAAGGGCAGCTAAACTATGATATGTTAATTTTAGAAGTATTTTTAAGAAAAGCTTTTTAAATCACATTATACATGTATTTTTTCTGCTTATTCCTTTTAAACATTGGAAGTTGCAATATCAATTCTGACCAGTAGAGTGTAGTATTGTTTACTTAACAGCTTGTAACTTAAAGGAAGGTTTTTTTAATTTTTAATTTACAATTTTAATGAATGAGGTTTTAACTCTCAATTTTAACTTTGAATGAGATTCAGATAAGCATTTGCTAGAATTGACAGTGTATATGGCTTGTTCATCCAGTAAATAGGTTTTATAGTTACACTTTGGCACTGTAAATGGCACTTTATTACTTTTTACAATTATCATTAAGTACTTAATTAATCTTTTTTATTTCATTGGTTGATGTGTTGATCCAATTATATTCAAATGTATTTAAACAACTGACAAGTGGCTTTATGTGTTTGTATTATCTGAAGAAGGCTTGACTAAACGTTTGATGTGATTTTACACAGTATTGTATTGTGTCTACTGAGTTTGGCAGGAGCCTAATAAACCTCTACTTTTATTTTGAGCCTTATCGTTGTGGAACTGGTGCTTTTTGTTTGTTTACTTGTGAAGCCGCACCTTCCTTTTGATAAGTTTTTGTACAGCATGGATGCCTCAACGACGAGTGCTCAAGAAGGTGAGGGTAGAAGAAACGAATTGGTGAGCCACGAAGCTTGTTGGACAGCTTACTCAGCTAGTTGGTCTCCTGACGCCTGTCAGCCAATCCGTGGCGGCGTTTTTAAACTCTATCTCACTGCCTGGGAATCAGGAAGCTCTGAGGCGCACAGCTCCCACTGGGGACACGGCCGAGCACACTGACAGCAGAGAACAACGCAAATGAACAGGATGCTACAAATTTGGACTTGTTGAATGATTTTCCATGCTTTTCATTCGAGGAGACAGGACAGGCGTCCTTTGCCACAACGTGCTGCTAGTAAAGCGAACAACATTACTAGTAGACAATGGTCTAATCAAGGTACTGATAGTTTATTTAGTGATATAGTAAACGGCAAGTTTGATTTCTCAAACAAAAGAGTGTTACTACTGTTAAAGGAAACTACAACCGTATGACTAATGAACTGCACTTTCATCTAAAGAAGTACAAGATGTTTGAGATGGACAATGCATACCTTAGGCACTGTTTAAAATTAGAAATAGTGCCTAAAGGTTTACGGGTAACAAGTACCCAAATAATGTACATGAAGGAACTGAATTTTATAACAATTTGTTAAAAGCATTTGATAATTGTGGTTTTGCGATTATGGAGGCCATAATTTTAAATAATGAAAATGAAATGTCTAAATTGTCTAACACAATAGAAGAAATTAACAAGGCAGTTATTAATGATCTTTTGTTTACTGTGGAAGAAAACAAAGTTAAGTACAAAACATTGCTTAAAGACATTGAATCTCATTGTATAGAAGTACAGAATAGGAAATTTGGTAAAATTGAGAGAGACATGTATGAATATAAAAATAAGCTACAATACCCTAAACCTAAGTTTTGGAATAAGAGGGTTAATTTAGATTTGCAAAATGAAAATGAGCAAGATGTATTACCAAGCAGTCCTACACACATAGATGATGACATTGATGTAGAAGAGTTTCCCCCCTTACGTAGATCTGAGAGACTGATGCAGAAGGACCCTGTAGATTACAATTCAAAAAACTACACACGGAGGGGGGGGCACCCATCTTGGAGGCACGAACAGTGGAACCACTACTAGGGATTGTGAATGAAGGTAAAAAATGGACATACAATGATTTTAATATATTTAATTACTCAAATACCACACTCACTACCACACATTTTGAAGTTTTTTCAAAGGTTTTGGGTTTATACCACAACGCAGGACTAATTTGTTCAAACTACTAGTGGATATAAAACTCTTTACCACAAAGGAGAACTTGGAAATATTTGTTAAGGGTAACAGTACGGCAGGCACAAGTGATGAAGTAAGACGTAGAGTACATTTAACCCCCTTTACACCCCCAGTTAAGAAACTTTGAATTAAAAGTTGAACATGAATTGAGGAAGTGTTTAACACAGCATTACGTCCGTCCTAATTTATCTGACAACAAGAGAAAATTTTGGAAACTGTGAGCAAGGATAGATCTATCAGGGTTATGAAACCTGACAAAGGTGGGGCGTTGTTTTCATGGATCGTTTGTGTATGAAGGAAAAATGTTAAATATTTTGAATAACACAGACAAATATAGTAGGACCTCTTTGAATGAAATACACATAGCATATAGTAGGATAAGGGAATATTGCAGGACCTACTACTAGAGGGATCTATTGACCAAAAACCTTTAATTTTCTGACAGTATCAAAACCTAAAATACCCTGCATCTTTGGGATCGAAGGTGCACAAAGATCTAAACGACCCACCTCTTAGAGCTATTGTCTCCTCTGAAGGATCTATAACTGCACCCTTGCTAAATACATTGATGTGAAAATTAAACACTTGGTAAATGAGAATAAGAACATTTTAAAAGACTCATGGGATTTTCTTAGAAAAATAGAACCCTCTATGTATATGGATACAACAGGATTTGCCACATTGGACGTTGTAGATCTATTTACTAGTATCCCACATGAAACTGGCTTAAAGTGGTTTGAAGAGATGTTGTTACCTTTAAAGAGTATTTCCCAAAATGAATTTACCACTATTTTAGTTCTTATGGAAGTTGTTTTAAAGTACAATTTTCTGTTCTTTGAAGGTGAATATTTCAGGCAGACGAAAGGGGTGGCCATGGGGTCTCATTGTGCACCTACATATGCAAACATTATTATGGCATACTGGGAGAACAAATACATTTTGATTCCTAGGTTTCTTGACAAGTGGACCTTGTATTGTAGATTCCTTGACGATTTGTGTTTCTTCTGGAAAGGTACAAAGGATGATTTTGATATATTTGTTGAATACATCAATGAGACCACACACTTTCTCAAGTTTACAATGAATTTTGACACCGGTGTGTTATGTTACCTGGATGTTAACATTACCAAAGCAAATGATCTATTTGTTTCAAAGGTACATAGAAAGGAGACATTTTCAAACACTTACTTGCATTTCTCCAGTTCCCACCCGTTTCACCAGAAAAAAAGTGTGTTGAAAGGGCAACTAGTCCGAATATGTAGAATGACCTCAGATGATGAAACTTTTAGGAGAGAATGTGAAAACTTGTATAAGATGTTTACACAAAGAGGATACCCACACACATTATTTGAGGACATTAAGAATGAAGTCCTGGAGCGATGAAAAACTAGATTTGCACCTATACTTGGTAAGTCAGAAGTGTTGGCGGGAACACACCCGGATGGTGACCTAAATGATGGGTTTGTTTCAGGTCTCATCACCACCTACGACGGTCAATCTAGTATAGTGAAGAAAATATTTGAAAAGGAATGGGACAACTTTTCCCAAGTATCGGATCTAGGTCACATTTTGAACATGAAATTAAATTTATTTATAAGAAAGGTAACAATATAAAAGGAATTATAGAGACTGGTTGTAAAGGAAACACTGATAAAAGAAGAAAAAGTTGGGGTTTTAAATGTGGTGCCTGTAGGTATTGTTCATATTTAAAAGTAGGAAACAGCTGCCATTTAGTAGCAAGGAATAAAACTTTACTATGTGAATCCTTTGTTAATTGTAACACAAAAGGGATTATTTACATCGCCTTGTGTAAAACTGTAATGCTTTTATGTGGGTAAAAGCGAAAGGAGAATTAAACAAAGGATTTATTTAACATGTATATGATATCAGAACATCATGCCAATAATTCCTGTACAAACACACATTAACCTGTAAAGGTTCTAGTTTTGAATTTTTGTGGTAGAAGTGGTACCCACTGACCCGAGAGGGAATGTGGGAAACATTACTGGAGTACAGGGAATTATTTTGGCAGATTACCCTGGAATCAAATAAATATCCAGGGATTAATGACATGGTGTCCTTAGCACCTGTTTTAAAATTAAGGGCAGCTAAACTATGATATGTTAATTTTAGAAGTATTTTTAAGAAAAGTTTTTAAATCACATTATACATGTATTTTTCTGCTTATTCCTTTTAAACATTGGAAGTTGCAATATCAATTCTGACCAGTAGAGTGTAGTATTGTTTACTTAACAGCTTGTAACTTAAAGGAAGGTTTTTAATTTTTAATTTACAATTTTAATGAATGAGGTTTTAACTCTCAATTTTAACTTTGAATGAGATTCAGATAAGCATTTGCTAGAATTGACAGTGTATATGGCTTGTTCATCCAGTAAATAGGTTTTATAGTTACACTTTGGCACTGTAAATGGCACTTTATTACTTTTTTACAATTATCATTAAGTACTTAATTAATCTTTTTATTTCATTGGTTGATGTGTTGATCCAATTATATTCAAATGTATTTAAACAACTGACAAGTGGCTTTATGTGTTTGTATTATCTGAAGAAGGCTTGACGAAACGTTTGATGTGATTTTACACAGCGTATTGTATTGTGTCTACTGAGTTTGGCAGGAGCCCTAATAAACCTCTACTTTTATTTTGAGCCTTATCGTTGTGGAACTGGTGCTTTTTGTTTGTTTACTTGTGAAGCCGGCACCTTCCTTTTGATAAGCTATTACATGTCCTTTGTGCAGGGTTAATTGAGTAGCTCTTCCATTTCAATTAGCTATCATGCGGTTGCAGTGTCCCGTGACTACAAGCCATATGTATCCTGTTATTGTGTATTGTACATGCCAATAGACAATACCTTTTGTTTGCATGATATAACAGTTGTGCTGTGTAAAATATCTGACATATCTACCTACAATACTGTACATTATACATATTTTACACATTATCCCATAACGCAAAGCATACTTGCACAGCAGGACCACCTTATGCATGCTATTGTTGTTATATGCCCATACACATGCCTACTGTGACAGTATATCACCATATACTATCCCCTGCTATGGCACATACTTGTTGGACATATTCTACCACTGATGGCGGGTGGTGTGGAATTGTTCTGTTTAAAGCCCTCATGTAACATCCCTTGTGGTGTATGTGATGTTTACCTTGTAGCCCACAACAGGACACACAATTTCTACAAACACTACTATGCTCAACAAGACATCACTACATAATACCTTTTCCCACTTTATGCATTGCGTACACTTTTAATTAATACAAAACAGGCTCTACATACACTAACATACTGAGTGTTCTACATACCTTGTTAGCGTTCTGAATCTTCGTAAATATCTCTCTTACACCTTTACTGTTTAAACAGTTCTATGGTATGAGCATACGGTTTGAATGTATGGGAAGTCATCCTTATATACGTCGATACCTGTAACAAGTGGTTTCCTGTCACCAGTTGGTGTTCCTGAGTAAATTATTACATGCACATCAACTGTGCAGTTACTCTATTCGCCAATTACGTGGCAACAGTGGGGTATAATTTAATTCTCCACTTGGGCGTTGCCCTTTTGCCCTACTTTCGAGGAGACGGCCTGTATGTGTTTTGTTGTGAGGAATTGCAACTGCTATTTGTAGAGACACGGATATTTTGAATTCATGTCCCCCGTGGATTGTGTGTGATAGCTAGAATATGTGGTTCTACATGTGAGTGTACCTGTCATCTCAACTGTCTGATAAGGGACTATTGCAAGCAAAACCTGTAACATCGCCGTCTGTTCCATTATACAACAGCTACGATTTCACATGGCGCCTTTACAAATGTGTCTCTCACAAGGTATGTTAACGCTTCTGCAGATGTAATTGAGTGAGTGGATGTTTTGTGATGTTATTACAGTCTGTTTTGCAATTGTTTCGGGTGTGGGGGAGATGTAGGTGGGTGTACATAGCATATACAGGTTTGTGGGGACTGCATTTCTACATATTCCATATATGTGTGTGGGCTCCTTCCCTAATTGAAGACCTATCACTTAGTAGACTGAACTATGGTTGTTACGGGCTTATACATTGAGCCATTGTTAATTGGTTTCTATATAGTATGCAGGTGAGGTTGATACTTCCATACCTCTGGAAATACAGCGATATATAAAGGAATGTTACTAAATGACAGCTGTCTCGTGTATTTCTGTCACAGTTATTTGCAGTCATTGCAGTTGTGTTGGTGACTGAACCTCTTTGGCATGGGTTGCCACCTTTTCAAATGGCCATAGTGGGACATTTGCAGGACACACATCAGTGTTTACAGGCTGACACATATCCATGGTCAGTACACAGGATAGAGCATACTTTTATCCTGAATACATACTTATTCTTGTAGCACTTTAGCTACTTATCATGTTTCATGTAACATTTACGTTTTGTAGATACAGGCATAACTATTTAATGCAACTATTACATAATATATGGGACATAATTATGTCCTACAATCTCAGACATTTGCCCTTTTTAATATTTTTTGTCAGGACACAACTGCCCAGGGAGGGGCTGTCCCTCTTAAAGTTGGACAGGTGGTAACCGTATGCCTAAGGACAGCTATGACCACACCTACTGTATTGATCTACCTCCGAGTTAGCACTAACAGACACACGATGCAAACACACACACACACATTACAGTCCTATGGAAATGCACACGGCACCCTCAACACACACATACACAGACTACAGCAATCACAAACACAGTTGAACACAGTACCTTCATGGACCGCAACACCAGCAGCGATAACTAAATGTCCTTTAATATCGTGATAATATTACATGCGGTTCCAGTGTTCTGGTAATGTGTTCTTTCGGTCTTTGAGCCTCGTGATTACGCGTGTCGGTATGTAGCACATTCCATAGATGGCAGTATCCTATTTATTTCTACTTCCATGGTTGTGTACATGTCGTTGACCTATCTATATATTTGCAGATATAGGTGAGTCCGTATATATCAACATATATCTCTCTATCACCCTTTCTATCTCTCTTATATATTTGTATATATATATATATATATATATATATATATATATATATATATATAAAAGCGATAGTGAGAGGGAGAATACACCTTTCATTGTGTACATGTCGGTGTATACTGTTTCCTGGACTCCGCATGTTTGTGTTTGAAACTGTCACATTACACACCTGCCGTTGGTACATCTTGGGTAGCTTAGTGTTAGGTGATTGTGTACATGATTGCGTGTTCTACTCCTGGCAGTGGTCGTTTTACCCTTCAGAGCAGGCACTATTAGTACAGGGGTGAATAATGATAGTTTCACCTGTTCTGGACATCATTGACCGTGATCTGAGCGATATTGAGAGAAGCTTAGCCCTGTTTCACGCATATCCATATAGTCATGTTTAAACGACTCTTACCAGCACTAGGCAATGCATTTTCCCACTAACATGTGCTAAACCTGATCTGATGACCTGCATCCACCATCCATTATTCGTGCCTTCGGGATTACGTAACATCCCTTGCAGGACGTGGTATCGGGAACATGCACGACAGTCAGTGCATTTACCACTTGGGCATCCGGGATTTGTACACGTGTTATGGCGTTTTGTTTGTGGACTGTACTATGGCTGTTACTCCATACTGCAATCAGTTAGTTTACATATGGATGAGACCTATTAATGGTATATCCAAGTGATGTTTAATGGATGTGCTCCAGCATTGGGAATGTATGTCACAGTGAGCCACACACTATAATGTGCTACACCTTCACACAACCATAGGTTGAGCATGCTGGAGTGATTGATACCTGTCATGGGTACACCCCATGCTTTGCCACTACATCCATGATTACATTGTATGGAGCCCCTCATTAACACACCAGGGAATCCATGCAGAGTGTGTGGGGAACAGTGATTACACACATGGATCCCGCAATTGGCTCTGCTCCACTGATGGTCAGTTGGTTACTCGATGTGGTGGCGACAGCAGACACTGTTTGCCTCGATTGATGAATGGCCTCTGACAATCGGGTGTGTACCTACCGATGTACCTAGGAACCTATACATACAGTACCAACATATGCTGATAGGTGCGTGTACTGTTCAGGTGTTGACATTCCTTGTTCCAATAGCTGTTGTGTGTGCAATGGTTGAGGACTGCCTATGTAGGATTCACACAGTAGGCCACCTATACATTACAATTTACTGGTGGTCGTGTGTGTGCCATCCATTTTACTGTGTGTGCAGGTGGAGAGGTGTCAGTCCATAGGGGCCTACACTGTCAGAGTATGTGCTATACGTTCCCTCTTTGCCAAGGCGTAGGCATATTGGGCACGCCTTTGTCTGCCTACTGGGGCTGGCACAGGGTGTTCATGGTCTGAATCCCTCTGTGCCTGTGATGGCCTTGGCAATTGCAGTGGGCTGTGAGGGCCTTCACCATTATGTCCCTGCTGCAGCTGTTTCCGCAGGATCATATTATGTAGCATGGCACATTCTATGAAGATGTGGGCACATGTGCCTGGAGAGTACTGCATGGCTCCACCAGATATGTCCAAGTAACAGAACCGTGATTTCAGCATCCCGAACACACGCTCTATGATGATTCTGGTTTGTGCTGTGCCTCATTATGGCGTTCTTGCATGGGTGTTTGTGCATTTCTGATGGGAGTCATCATCCATGGCTCTAGTGCATAGCCAGCATCCCCCACAAGGTGGCCATGTGGGATGTCCCCCCTGACAAATACCTGATACAGCTGTGAGGTATTCCAGATGTGGGAGTCATGGTAGCTTCCAGGGCTGCCAGCACACAAATCCATGATAATGCCCTGGGCATTGCACATGACCTGGCAGTTGATAGAGTGGTATCCCTTGCGGTTTATGTAGCACCTACCATGCACACCGGGTGGTGACTTGATATGTATGTGCCTGCAGTCTATCACACCCAGTACCTCCGGGTAGTGTGCCACATGGTGGAAGAGACGCATATTGCTGGCCAACTCCTCCTGAGTTTGGGGGAAGTATATATGCTCATTGGCATGTGGTAACATGGCATCCAGGAGCTGGTGTAGTACCCTGGATGCTGATGCCTGTGAGATCCCCATTATATATCCAGTTGGCCTTTGAAAGGTACCTGTGGCTAGTATTCACAAGCTTACACATACCTTCGTGTCCACTGGGATGGGTTCCCCTCTGTTGTTTCTGGATCTCAGGCGTGGCCGGCACAGCTCAACTATTTGCTGTAAGATGTCCATGTCCACCCTGTAATGCTCTACTATCTCCAGATCATGTAGCCCCTGGTAGGTTACCCTTGGTCTGAACACTCTTCTCCTCCTCCGGGGCCTGCGGTGGTTGTCAGCATCATCCTCCACAACACCTTCAGTCACTAACACATGATGATGAATCACAGCTATGGCAGCTCCTAACATGTACATTGTAAAAGTTCCCTGTCTGTTTACACCTATGGTGCAGTGTTTGGGAATACACAGGTGTGTGTGAGGTGCTTTCACACTTTATACTATTGTGTTGTGAACACTGATGATGTCATAGGGTGTGTATGTATGATCGTAGCTACAGGGTATCTTATGTGTTTTATGACAGGAACTACTATTGTGGTGCCTTTGGTGTTGAATTACATTTGGCTGCCGTGGATTACCTCTTGCCCTTCCCTTTACATTTCTTAACGTTTCACCTCCCATTTTCTGGCATGCATCCAGCAGCCTGCTTTCATTTGTACTTTCCTAAACCTGGCTTATCTTGCGTAATGTGTTCTATGGCTGGTGTACTGCAGGTTTACTTTGCTCTGCTATGACAGTTCTCTTTTCTTTGCAATCCGACACCTCCCCTATCCTGTTTTGCAGGTTTCTGCGAGCAGACTTTTCAGCTGCCGTTGATTGCCCGCTGTGAGTTAATATGTGTTAATTGCTCAGTTGTACTCCAGTTACCCTACTGCAGCATTTCCTTATTTTTTTCCCCTGACCTTCCTGTTTGAGCTATAGTGCGCCCGCTTACCGGGTTTCGGGTACGTTTTCATCCCCGTACACATGCACTTTCGGGCACCATATGTGCTCTCAGCAAATGATGCTATACCTACCTCCCCACCCCTGTCCTGCGGCTTTGCTTAGCAATGGCCAGGCCAGATTTGCATTGCTCCAATGTGCTTACAGCTACGGTGGCACACCCCACTGCTGATGTCATGTATACCTCTAAACCACTCCTCGGTGTTGTAGCGCTACGCCGTATGGTACATCCTTAGTCCGGCGGGACATTTGTGATTCACTATTACCTGCCTCACGTGCATGGCATTGACTACTAATTCCTTGCTACCACGCCAAACACTGTCACAGACCCTTAGCAACCCTTGCAGCTTGGTTGTGGTGTACCATGCATACCATTGAGTATTATGGTGAAATCATGATTTGTATTACATTGCGATTTTATGACATTTGTATATATTTTCTTTGTGTTCCCGTTTGCACACACATGCCCTGAGGTTGTACTTCATGTTACTGTGGACATGACATTAAATGTTTTTTTTTAGGTGTTGTGCATCTTTTCTTATGCCATTGGCTGTATATTTAGCCATTGGCATATGTTAACTTTGTAATACATGAGTCTGGTCCGCTTTCATAGCTCCGATGTTCTGTTTGGAAAAATGTAAACTGTGTTTTTTGGTTTACATTTCTGTGGGCTTATGCTACGCCTGCACCACTTCATGAATCGCTATGTACCTTCATTTGCATGGTGTGGCACTGCGCATGGGGTGATTAGCATACCTAAGCTGAGGGCTGTGCAGATCTGGCGTACGCTGGTAGTGCATGTGGAATTGGATCGTACCTGAATTGCTCGGCGGCCATATTTGGTGTTATACTGCCTACGCTATGCCTGCGCCTGGCGCTAGCTTCATGAATCCAGGGTAAAACTTTAATTAGTGTCACTATTTATTAAGTCTAATACACCAGGTATTGTTCAAAAGTTACCAGTGTTTAGCAGGGATTAAGGAGGACAGTGCTAAAATTTGAGTCTAAATCGGGGATTGTTGAGATGTATAGTCCCGATCCTCAGATGATAAAGAATAATTCACAGGTGACGCGCAACCCGCGAAACCCAAGCAGTCTCTCAACCTTCCCCCAACACACTGCTGGTATGGCAAAGCTTCGATCCCACTGAAAACAGCACCATCAAGCACTCCCCCAAGTCTAAGTATTCTGTTTTTCATCTACCAAAAGAGAACTGGAATGTCTTCTTTTTTTTTTGTTTTTCTTTTTTTTTTGTTAATGTTGTTAGCACTCTCTCCACATGCATGCCCATGGGCTTAATATACTTACCTGAATGAGGGACATTGACATCTTGCCACCCCTCAACTTCGATGCCCCTACATCACTATACCAACATATAAAGCAACATCTGCTGTCATGTGCACCCAACAAGCCTGCAAAAGCGATGCCAGTAAATGACACTCCAAATACACATAGGTCGGCTGACACCAGAAATTCGGACCAAAACCAGCACCAAATTATCCTCCAAGACCATACTCAACATCCCTTTACTGTTAATTTTGATCAACCCAAGCCTGGAATTCATCAAAAGCACAGACAGCATTTACAGAGCCCAAACCGGAAGGCACACCATACCATACTTCTCAATCTCTTACATCAGGAAATCTGTACCAAGGCATAACTAAAATGAGTTGCCTACACCCTAAACACTACAACATAGCACCCAGAAACTCAGCATGTTACTAGAATAACAGGCCTTACACTAACTTGAAATCTCTGCACAGCAGGATGCTTACTCCACTATCTGCTGCTCTTCCTAAATGTAACGGCCTTGCCACTAACTTGACAGAAAACCACCTCATTCTCCTCTGGCCATGAGGAGGGACAAACTATGCAGCAAAGCATACCAAAATGAGCAGGCAACGGCACAAAACAGAGGCAGCTGTAAAACACCTGCCCACAAACCAGCAAGCAACAGTCTCACCATCCCATCCAGCAGAAGGAAACCTCAAACAGTGCTGACTCACATACCTCACCGCCAACCCATAACCCTCAGTAGCATCCCATAGCAAACACACCTTGCCCACCCATCACAGACTGCATCACACCCTTGCTGAGAACAACAAAATGTTGCATGGCAATACAAACTGAAGGTAGGTGAATATCCAGCTGCCAGCCAAAGAGCAAAATGGGCCACTCGGCTCAACCACAAAGTCACAGTTATGAGTGCTAAGTGAACTAAACTGGATGCCCTATGTAATTCCAAACCAGCCTGGTCCCATACCTCTCAAATTCATGGAGCAAGAACTCTGGACAAAGCCCAAAACAGTGGAGGAACAACACCCCCCCAAACCAGAATGGATTTTAAATATTGCTCTCAGAAACTTTAAAGGTACTAGAATAACCAGATTTGTGTTAGCGTGTGTTTTCTCTAGGATATCAAGCCTGAAACTTTATAGAGAGTGCTGTCAAAAAGCCTGTACTATCAGTCCGTTATGGGTACACTGACATAACTATTCCTCTCAACTGGCCAGATTTTGCAGAATGACATGATTTTGGGTCATATTTATGGTCTGTTCTTCATAAATTCTGTGTTTTTTTTTTAATAAATTACATAGGATGGTATACAGTGAATAATGACATACCTGTAGGTTTCAGAAATTGCACAATAACACACGTGCTGTTATTCTGGTAACAGTCTAAGTTTATAACATTAAGGCTGATCCTGTTATTAACAGCCTACAGAAAGAAACAAATCTTTTGCCCCGAGCAAATACCACCACGTCTCAATGTCCATTAGCGGCAGACCACGCATGAGCGGTTTTATTACTCTAATCCTCTCAGAACCCATGAAACAGTCTGACGCAAGGCTCCCACTCCACCCTCACCAACTAGCAGTCCAGAACAAAGCCATTGAATTGCACCACACATCAACCGACCATTCCACTGAGCTATCCTCAGTAGTCTCCCACACTTCACAAGATGCACACAACCTATTCAATTTATTCATACCGATCCTGCACCATTGGAAGCGACAAAACTCCTCTTGCATGATGGCCACCACTGATCTGCGCCATCAAAGCCCCAAACACTGCACTGGTGTGGGCTCAGAATCCCAGCTCCCCTGCCATGATCAACTAAATGACGCACATAAACAACATTGACAACAAAAGGACACTGAACCACAAACAATAACAATAAAATCTTCTCAGTGAAATGAAGCTTATAAGACGAAGTTGTCAGAAGAACAATCTGCCAGACCTAAAC
The DNA here is from genome assembly GCF_019279795.1 of Protopterus annectens. Taxonomy (NCBI): domain Eukaryota; kingdom Metazoa; phylum Chordata; order Ceratodontiformes; family Protopteridae; genus Protopterus; species Protopterus annectens. The sequence continues at coordinate 227,775,929 of NC_056734.1, read as the reverse complement.
ATTACCCCTCACTATTGAATGTCTATATCTATCATTAACCAATTATTTGATACTTTTAGAAAAACGCAAAGCTGGAACTACCCATAAACCCAGGTCCTTAAATGAGTCTACTGGGCAAAAGATACAATTTAAACAAGTAAGCTCCTTGAACAGAGCTCTGTAGAAAACGTTGATTGTAACCAAGAATTTTACCTGTCCAAATGATGATAATTCCATTTCAAATCACTGTTAAACAGTAACCCAAATTGTCTATTACAAGGACTAGTCCAGTAATGGCCATGCACTCAGTCATTCTACTGCCCACAAACCGGGAGAAAAGAGTAGTAAAATGTTAACCTACTCACATTAAAGGGTGTGTGTGCCGGCAATGAGGTCCCAGTGGATCCACCCAACCTTTTTTTTTTTTTTTTGTGATCTTTCTCCAATGCTTGGGTGTAAGAAATTGTGAAGCATGGTGTGAGGCTTGCCCACAGCATTTGAATTTTAACCAGGGCTGACAAACTCCTAGAACCACCATTCTCCATCGCAATTCAGTATAATGTAAGGAATCAAAATAAGGCTACACTCCTTCTCCATGGCACTCAGCTTACTAACTTCTATGGCTTGTCCAACCTAACTAGTCACCAAGGAGCAGAAGAAGGAAAGGGGGGGGATAGATATGAATAAACCACCCACCCAATAATGCCATCCCACAACTATTAACCCGTGGCCTACCTGATCTCCAAAATACCTAAAGGTCATCTCGGATGAGGAAGTTCACCCCAAAAATTTGACTCCTACTCCAGTCACACCTCCCTAAAAAACCTTAAGTCTCTCCCAAACCTTACCTCATTTCCTCCCAGTCCTCCCTCATTCCTATTTAACCCTATCCTCCCCTTATCTGTCTTACTTCCTACTACTCTATTTATCTAATCCCACTTAAAGATGTCCCAGGACAAAATGGTCTGTCCAAACCTCATTTGACCTTTGAAATGTGGAGTACCATTGAGCTGAAAGACCGAAAAAGCAGGAGAAGAAAGAATCTCGAAGATCGCTGTTCTCCTTTAGACTTTTTTTTTGCAGGGGGGGGCAATACCCCTGGCACTTCTCTCCACTACACACCCTAAATTTATATATACCAACTCTGATATCACCATACCTTGGGGAAAATGGAAAATTACTGGATATGACCATCTCAAACTTAGTATATGTAAGTCCATTTTTTGGGTCTATATTATAACTGCGAAAGCCCGTTTCAGCATGTAAACATCTTCTTCTTCTTCTTCTTTCAGCTGCTCCCATTAGGGGTCGCCACAGCAGATCAAATGTTTCTATTAAACGTCAAAACGTATTACGTGAACAGCGAATACACCGAATGCCCTAAACCGAATTCAAAATCTCAAACCAGGATAGTTGGCCAACCCCACCACTCACTACATACTACCTACCCAAACAAAATAAATAAACCACATACATACACTAACCGAAACCCTACTTCTAACCCTAATGTAAAGCTTGCATATACTACTATGTATGCACTTACCTTAAGCTGCACCCTAACCCTAAGGTCCGTAACTATCGCACACTTACCTTAATGAGCTACACCCAAACAAAATAAATAATCCACACACATACACTTAACAAAACCCTACTTCTAACCCTACAGTAAACCTTACATACATTGCTATCTATGCACTTACCTTAACCCGCACCCTAACCCTAAGGTCCGTAACTATCACACACTTACCTTACGGAGCTATACCACAGAAGGGCCAACTATGCCATTTCGAGATTTAGAATTTCACAGTTTAGGGTGTTCGGTGTATTCGCAATTCGCGCAATATGTGTCGATGTTTATGTACTCGCTGAAACGGGCTTTCACGGTTATGACATAGACCCCATTTTTTGGCCATTTAGTCTCCGTGTTTCAGTTTTCACTTTAGTGGGTCCTGACATTTCAAATATTTACCCTAGCTGGATGCTAGAACATAAACAGTACTTCCTACAGTATAGCTCTGGGAAGCTCAAACAGCGTTAAGAGCTGTAATACACTTATTTCTTTTGTGTGCAGCACAAAGTGTGCTCCAGCTTTGAAGCTGATGTAGAATCACATGGCAGTTGTATGTAAGGAAATGTTAAGTGTGTTATGGCTTTCAAAGCTGTAGAGCATTTCTTATTCCTACAATGTCTTTCTTTTTTTCCTGTGATTTACAGTACATGGAATTATCTAAAGCCCTAAGTACTGCAAAGACTTAAGTGATTACACTAAGAGTCCAACAGCTTTTAAAGCTATAAAATGCATGGCTTTCCTATACTTTTTTCTTCTTTCTGTAAGAGTGCAAAGCTCTACTTACTGCAAAGAATTATGATCTTATCTGGTCAAAAATCAAGTAATTATATGTTCTCAAAAGGAGTGAAGATTTACCTCCCAAGCGTAATCCATTCTGCTCTAGAGGTGAATAAGTTGGCATCCATTGCTCGCAAATTTTGCTACTTGGATCTTATCAGAGATCTGATCATAATCCTCTAGGCTGTGATGCAGAAGCTTTCAAAAAAGCAAGCAGATTGCAGTGAAAATAGATATCCAGTACTGAATTATTTATCTCCTAAATATGATGCATGTAGTCTGACAGTATAAGATTTAGCATTTATTTTATAATATTTGTCATATCTGTTACCATTGTGTTAGCAAACAAAACTAGATGACGTTTGTGTGGGAATTTGACTACATACAATAAACCCAAACCACTTGTCAATGTATGTTATTTAAAACTCTGGCAATCAATGAATGCATGTTTGAAAGCAAATGCAGTACAGTTCTGCTCTGCAATGAAAAGGATGCTTAAGACAAAAAAAAAAACATTTACAGAAAGACAAAAGAGGTATATATAGACAGAAAGAGACAAAGAAACTTACTGAGAAAGAAAGAGATGTAATCGCCACTCCATTTTGTTTTTTTTTATACATAATTTGCAGTCAATATTGGTAGAGATTTGCTGCAGTTATAACTGTGGAGCTTAAAATATTGATCATCAACAAAAACACAATATTTCATTTTCTGTAAATTGTTTATGTGGAATAATATGTACTGACTTTCAGTGCATTATGTAAATTATTAAGGAAAATTAAGATCTGGTCCATGTGTTTTAGTTATCAGCAATAAAGAAATATTATACCTGTAATGGGACTTTAGGCATATTTACTTTATAAGTCTTTGAAACAAAATATGTTTATTTTTTCATATTTTATTACTATAGTCAGGCATACTAAAGTGTTTTCCATTAGAAAATTCAAAAAGCAGGCAAACAAGGAAAAATCGCACAAATAAACCTGGATGCCACTGTTCAGTGAAACAACAAAGCCATGTGTCCATCACCAACTTTTACCCTACTTAACTCAGAATCAGTAACTTCCACCCACCCAACACGGCTTCCATCCCAGCCACAGCACCATAACTGCCCTACTATCCTTCCTAGAAACTGTTAAGCCCGAGATACTGGACTTCTTGCATCCACAGTACTGCTAGATCTTTCTAAAGCCTTTGACACCATCTCCCATACACACCTTCTCTTTCATCTCGCCAACCTTAATCTCTGCACTAATACTCTATCCTGGTTCTCCAGTTACCTTTCTGATAGATCTCAGGCTGTCAGATGGAAGGACTCTACCTCTTCCTTCTTGCCTACACCTACTGGCATTCCTCAGGGATCCATCCTTGGTCCTATGCTTTTCAACATCTTTATAAATAAACTTCACACTGTCCTCCCTGACACTACCGTCATCCAATATGCTGATGACTCTACCTTAGTTTGTGCCACCTCCAACATTTCTGAACTACTGACTAAAACACAAATAGCTTTTTTCCACTACAGAAAACTGGATGCACCAAAACCATCTCTTCCTCAACTCCAATAAATCTAAAATACTAATTTTCCTCCCAACCAAGGCTTCTTCCTTTGACAAAAATGCTTTCAATGTCTTAAGCCTAACCAACACTCATATATAAGTGGCCCCTTCTTCAAAACTCCTTGGCATTACCATTGATGAATGCCTCAAATTCAATCTCCACATACCACAAAACATAAAGAAAGCCCACCAAAAGTTAGGCATGCTCTACAGGAATAATCAATTTCTTTCAAACTCCTCTAGGCACACCTTGGCTATCACCTACCTCCTACCCTCTCTACTATATGGTGCCCCTCTTCTAACTAATCTGTCAGCTTCCAACTCCTCAAAACTTGAAGCTTGCTATAATAAGATCTCTAAATTTGCCACTAAATCCAGAACCTCAACTCACCACTGCCACACCCTAGAATCTCTGAACTGGTTAGAACTCCCTAACCACCTAGACTATCTCCAACTAATCACCGCTCACAAATTAATATTCTACCCAGATAAATGCCCAGCCTTATCTAACATCCTTCCCCCTTACATTCCAAACCGATCTCTGAGATCTGAACACCAAAACCTAGTCTCCATTCACAAACCCAAACATCCCGCTGGCCAACTTCTACGCTCCTTCTCTCTAGGTAGAAAATGGAACTCTCTCCCTCCATGACTTAGGACTATACCTAACACAGAATCCTTCAGACCCACATTTTCTTACACCCATCATCCACATGGAAATGTTCTTGCTTCACCCTGTATAAATTCTAGGGATTTTCCCCACTAAGTTCTCTTTACTCCTGCACAAATCTACTCTCTTATTTCATTTCTACTTCCTCCAAAATAGATTTAGCTGACTTCAGTTGATGGTAAGTATGTAAATATTGTAAATATGTAATTTACCTAAAGCCAAAAAAAAAATGTTTTGCACTATCTTCTATGTATACTATGCATTTCATATCTTTCTGACTGTTTGGACTTTTCTCTTGTATTTTACCTCTTGCATTATGTAACCTTGATTGTACTGCCTATGGAGCTTTTCTCCCTGGGCCTCCACTGAAAATGGGTACTTCGTGGCCCAGTGGACTTCCCCGGTAATCAAACTGAAAATAAATAAAATAAATAAATAAGTGGAGAGAAATGTAGGCAGACTTCCGTTTAATAGTAAAAGTCACAAAACAACAAAACACATAAACATATTCAATACTTCGTTTTCGTTTCTAGCACTTCCTCAGATGTGGGCTGCCACAAACCAATCTACTTCATTACTTAGACTCCTGTTACTTTTTTTCCACAGCTCTTACCTCCTAGGTAGGGCTCTAGATCATTGGCATCCAGGTTCATTCTTTGGTGTTTTCCATTAGCTTACCAGCTGTTTATGTAAATAATCTATCAGCACAAATATGCATGCTCATTTTGCAACTTGACATCTCAACCCATTGTTGTGAAAATAAAGATTGCCCCATTCTTTTTTTGTAATAGTATGAACATGTATTCTTAGTTTCTTGCAGAGAACATGAATCAGGCTATGAAGAACACCATGGAACTGAACATGATAATGCTTTCAAGCAAACGTTAGCAGAAATTATTAACTTAAATAAATGATTTTACTCATTTAAGGAAATGTAGACTTTCTAAGCCCTGTGTAGCTTTACCTACAGTAAGAACATGAATTAATTTTCTTCAAACGTTTTATCTGAACTGTGAACACAGTAATATAAAAGAGCAAATCACTAATTGATTCAGTAAATACATGACTAAGTTTCAGTATTAGGCACTATTGATGAGGATATGAAACAGATATATTTTGGTGTTAAGATATAACACAAAGTAATGATGGTTGTGTAACATTTCTCATTGCAAGATGTTCCTAGATTTGTAGTAATTCCTTCAAATGACTGTCTAAACTCAGAATCTTTCTCTGATGCTAACCAACATTATGTGTGGGGTCTGTATGAAAATCCGACTATTTTAGATGCAAATATTTGAAAACATTTTATTCTGTAATGTTGCTTACTACATGGACTGCTCCTTGGATACAGAGAGTGTTTCCCCTTTTTTGCAACTGCGCAAATATAGAATAGACCAACCTGATAAATTGAGCTCACAGCCAGGTAATTACACTGGTACCTGGTATTCTATACCACCAAAGTAGTTTGAAAAGGTGGACTTGGCAACACAAAGGTCACAAGGTCCAATCCTTAAAAAATAAATAAATATAATAAAATAAAATTATATTTATATATATATATATATATATATATATATATATATATATATATATATATATATGTTCATAGGTTCATATGTGTTTACCAGGCTAATGACCACAAGGGCCTTTTTAAACCTAGCCATGCATCCCATATCTCTGATGAGTTCTGATACCCTTGATAAGTGTAAGCATGAGCCTGGGAGATGAATCATTTACAGGTTACTTGTTTGCATCAGAGACATAGGTGCCAAACCAAGGCGGAATTTCCAGTTTCCCTTCCATTTGTCCAAGTTGCACTTCAGTTGGATTAGGGAGGAACACATGGATGGTGAGCCTGCTCCATAGATCGGGTGGTCTATGGGATATATAGCTATCTCTCCAGCAGGTCCTATTTATATTACAGGCAAGGTTTATGTCTTTAGAATGGATAATTCTGGTAATGTTTTTTTCTGGATATCCAGGAGGTCCATCAGAGTGGGGTCTGACAATGCCCTTTATGCCAGGCATAGATCGCCCCTCAAAAGCCTGTAGGAGACAGAATACAGGGATAGGGCACTGAGGCAGTCTGCACAGGACATATTACTTATGCTCTGTATTCTTTTAATGTGGAACCTCTGTGGACGTTCCAGTTGCTGGATATGCCTGGTTAGGTACATACCAAAGGAGACATTGTACTTAACGATAGGTCTGATGAATGCCAAATACAGTGGAACAATGACTTCCTTGGACTTAGATGCCATACCTTTGTTTATAAGTTGCACAACATAAAATGATTTCTTCACCACTGTAGACACGTGATGATCAAAGGCTAGATTACTGTCTATGAGTGTCCCTAAGTCCCTGACTACTGGGTCACCTCTAAGGAGTGTGTTGTCAATATGATAGTTACCAGGGATGGATGACTTCCCAAACGATACTATTATGCATTTCTTGGCATTTAGTTTTAGTCCATGACTCTGACACCAGTTGTTTGTCTTTCTCAGCCCCACCTGGAGAACATTTGTGTCAGTGTGACATTCAATGACAGCTCCTAATTTGCAATCATCTGCAAATTTAGTCAGCCAGAGACCACTGACATTGGCCTTGACTTCTGAGAAGTAAATGACAAAAAGGAGTAGTCCAAGGACTGATCCCTGAGGGACTCCACATTTGGCTGGCCTCTTTGTAGAGGTGGACTTCCCAATTCTAACTTCCTGGATCTGAGCCAGTTGGCTATCTACTGGGTGACTTACAGGTTTGTACCTAACCTCTTGAGTTTTCCAATAATGCCTGAGTGAGGTATTGTGTCAAATGCCTTGGCTAGGTCAAGGTAGGCAGTGTGAATGATTTTGCCCTCATCCACTGCTTTGGTGACCTTCTCAAAGAAGTCCACTAGGTTGAGTAGGCATGATCGCCCCTTTATGAAACCAAACTGGGTTGTGTCCAGTGTCTGGAGGTTTACTATATCGATGTTGATAATTTCCATGATAATTCTTTCCATGGCTTTACATATAAGACTAGTGAGACTTATGGGTTTGTAGTTTCTATGGTCTGAAGATGGCCCACCTTTGTGCAGAGGGATGACTGTTGCCTTTCTCCATTCATGAGGCATGAAGCCTGTTTGAAGGCTACAGTTGAAGAATAATTCCAGAGGCCCTGATAGGTCATGTTTTATGCTATTTAGAAGGCATCCTGTGATACTGTCTGGGAACATTGATGCAGTGTTCTTGGTCTTAGAGAGAGCATTAAGGACCTGTTCCCTAGTGGTAGCAGGGGGAGTTATATTTGATGATATTTCCTGATGGGAAGGTTGAGGGGGAGAGAGAAGTAAAGTTGGAGCTGAATTTATCATCCATGAGGTTTGCTATATCTTCTAGCTCAGTATAGGTGGCTCCATTTACAATGAGCTCTTCACACAATTGTGTATTGCCTTTGAGGTTGTGGGCATAGCTAAAGAATGCTTTGTGGTTGTCCTTGGCCTGGAAGGCCAAACTTACCTCAAATTTGGCTTTGGTAGACTTTATTTGTTCTCTGAGTTGTTTGTTTAGTTTGATGAGAATGAGTTTATCTGCCTGGGTGCTGCACCTCCTAATTTTTGCCATTATTTTCTTCCTCCTGTTATACAGCCGACTGATTTTTGTGATTCCACCAGGGTGGTTTGTTTTTTGATTTAGTTCTGTACTTCTTCCCCGTGGGTACAGTTGCCTCTATACAGCTATAAACATGCTTGCACAGGGTTTCTGTGAACAGTTCTGCATAGGCAGAAGTGTTCTCAGGATTTATAGGGGCTTGAAATTTTGCCAGGTTCTCACCTAATAACATGAAGTTAGCCTTAGAATAGTTCCTGAATATTCATGGTCTAGCTGGGGGGGTCCATGTTTTATTTTGACTTCAAAGGAGACCATTTTGTGGTCTGACCTTACCAGGGAAGGCATTACAGTAGGGGGTGTGCAGCACTCTCCCATATTAGGGAGGACCAGATCCAGTATGGTTGCACCCCTGGCTGGTGTACTGACTATCTGGTCCAGGTAGTTTGTGTTTACAAAATCCAGGAATCTCTGTGGATGTAAGTTTGATGTCATATAGGATTCCCAGTTAATAGTGGGGTAATTAAAGTCACACATGAATATGGTATTGGGTTGGGTGGTTAGTGTTTCTAATAAGTTTAAATACATTGAATGGGTTTCCTGGGTCATAGAGGGGGAACTATAGCTTCCAAGGAAATGGTAGTAGATTTTACCTATGGCAATATAAACATGGAGCAGCTCAATTGCATTGCCCTGTTTGACCAGCCTTGAAGAAAATTTATTTTGATGTAAATTGAGACACCTTCACCTTTAGTCCTTGCCTGTGAAGTAGCTGGTCTAAAAGTGTAGAAGGCATTATAACCCTGCACTGTTGGTGGGCTGCAATGAGTCTGCACAGACATCAGCCTTCTCTAGGGTAAAGAGAACTTCCAGGGAGTGGAGTTTTTTTGTTTAGGCTCCTACCATTGAGCAGTAATACCTTTAGATTTTCTTGGTTTTGATTTGCTATGATGGACGTACTTTCAGTTTAGCATTGCCTAAAAAAGGCACTATTGGGGAAGAAAATGTTTTAGGTAATATTCAAAAGCCTAGAGGGGATAGGTGCAGACCATCCCTGTTGACCATATCCTTCTATGCTGAAAAATATTTTACTCCCTTAGAATGACACCACAACCTAAGCCAATTATTAAAGTCAGTCGTCTTTTGTTCATATTGTGGCATCATCCTTGGAGAAGGTAAAATGCTGCTCAATGCTATGCTCATACCAGCCTGAGACACATATTCTGAAAGCTCTAAGATGTCTCTCTTCATATAGTCTAGGGAGGTATGTCTCAGGTCATTTACTCCCATATGGACTATGACTGAGTCATATTGGTAATTGTAATCCAATGACCTGAGTGCATGCGTAATGTGGCAGATACTAGCCCCTGATAAGCAACTTTCTTCTTACTCAGCCTGGTGAGAGGGACATTAGTGTGTTGCACAATGCAGTCTCCAATGACTAGAATGTTGGATTGTGTGGTGACTTGCTTTATGGGCTTAGATGTGGAGACTCCATGAGATGTAGCGTTATGTGTTGATGTGGGTGTTGTTTTGAAAGAGTACATTTGGGTTGCTGAGGGTATTTCTTACGTGTACTTTGTCTAGGACCTCTTTGTGGTTTAGGAAGGTTACATGTAAATGCCTCAGTATATGTGGGTCTATATGTCTGCTTTGAATTGTGCATGATGGATGCAGCATGTGTACTACTGACAACCTTACTGACATTAGGAGTAGTTTTATGTGAGAGCTTTGCCTCCAGAGATGCTATGTAAATACATATCTCACATACTGTATGAGCTTGTTTGAGAATTAACTGGTTGTCAGTAAACATGAGGTAATTTCTACACTGCCTCAAGATGCCCATATCCACCAAGCTGGTAACGGAGACAGTAGGAGAATTCATATCCATGATAACAGACCCTTTTTTATTGATTAGACTGTTGAAGTGAGAATATCAATCACTGTCAGGAGTATCTGGTTTGCAACTATGTGGATAGTGCTTGTCACTGCAAACTAGTTGACCTGTGTGCAACTAGATATTGGAGAAATTTCAGTTGTGCTTTTACAGGAAAAATGTCACTCAAGGTGTCTGAGTTTTTACAGAGCACTGCCAAACACTTGAGGGGAAACTATTATATAGACCCTGTAAATTTAAGGAAGAATTATTTAGGGAGATATTCTGAAGTTAGAAAGAAATCAAGCAGTAATTAGCGAAAACAAAGAATTAGCTTGTCAAAAATTCAAAAATGATGAAAAGTGGGGATATACATATATATATATATATATATATATATATATATATATATATATGTGTGTGTGTGTGTGTGTGTGTGTGTGTGTGTGTAGCTGAAATTTCTTTTTGTTTCAGTTGGCTGTGGTCCACACTTTTAGTCCACAGTAAGAAAAAAGTTTACAGAACAACAAATGCATACATACATACATAAAATCGAACAACAAATGCATACGTACATAAATAAATAAAATCGAACAACAAATGCATACATACATAAATAAATAAAACCGAACAACAAATGCATACATACATAAATAAATAAAATTGAACAAAAGCATACATACATAAATAAATAAAATCGCTAACTTTGGTGGTATAACGAATTAAAACCCTGAATACGCCAGAGGTGAAAATTCATTTAGTAGCTCAGGCAATTACTGAACTGGCATGTGAGAATGGATGTCTTCTTCCTGGTACAGGGTGAGACAAAACAGAATGCCTATAATTCTTGGAAAAGGGACAGCACTGCAATGGACAGCTGTGGTGTACTTTTGGTTCATCAGTGCAGTACATGGTGGTAGCCTTAACTGGTGTGTGTACAGCCAAATGCACTTCTAGGAGAATGGCACTGTTGGTCCACATGGTGATGATGTATCTCATACCCCTATCAAAGTGTGGAATTAATCCATTTAAACAGCATTATTGCCAGTATGCTTGTGAAGATACAAGCCACTCCCATGGCTGCCTGTATGCTGGTACCTACAAATAATTTAACCCCTGTACTCATATCACCATTATCAACTCCCTTTTCCTATCTTTTTCATGTGATCAGTGTGTCATTTCAGCTGTTGCGACCTTGTTCAGTTTAGTGCCACACTCCTATCTTCTTCAACAGTCATGCTCAACTGTCAAAAGTTTTTTTCTCACACTATCCATGCATCTGTTGATTGGACAGCATCACTTCCTCTTGCATTCTTCCTCTCCCTCCCAAATCTGACTTAACAGATAGTTTTCTGATTTTCTTCACATGTGACAAAACCACTGTTACCTGTTTGGATTAACCTTCTCAAAAACTGGGGTTATTTCGGCTTTAGTTTCAATATTAATTCTTCCATCCCATAGAGTTCATTCTACTTTCCATCCCAGGAATTCCATTTCGATCATCTCATGCTCCCTCAGCTGATCTGCCTTCACTACCCACATTTCTGTGCCATTCAGAAACTCTGGTCACACCATTATTTTGCATAGTTTACTTTTCAGCATCTTTGCCATCCTTCTGTCACATGCTACCCCAACACTCCTTGCCATGTTGCTGCAACACCTCTGATTCTAGCTTTGACCTCTGAAACCACATCTGCCATATAGTTAAAGCTGCTAATCTGCCCCATAATGTTCTCTTGTATCTCAGTCTTCTATTTTCCACTATTTGCTTCTATGACCATAGTCTTGTCTGTACTCAGTTTCTTTCCATATGCCTTCAGTTTTGCATTCCAGCCCTCTACTATTTGCTGAAGTTCTCTGTTCAGAATATTAACATAGTACAATGTGGTCTGCATGCAAAAGCTTTATTGATCTGTCCCCTATGACCTGTTTGATGATTTAGTTTATCAACAGCATGAAAAGGAGAGGACTCAGAGCTGAACCCTGGTGCACACCCACTCTCTCTCACTACCGCTGGTAACCCCTTTGTAACTCTGAATACTGTTTGCATTGGTGGCAATGGGACCTTGCACATAGCCTGCACTAATTCTGACTATGCTTCTGTGACTTTGACCCATCACAGGACTGTACAGATTATCTTTCTTGGATCTTGTCATATGTTTTGCCATGTTTTGGAAAGCCAGTCTGGGCTCCCTCCTCTCATCCAGATTTTTCACCACTGCCTATCTCACTGCAAACATTGGATCCTTTGTACTGCATATTGAGCTGAATCTGAACTGCTCATCTCACATCTTACCTTCTCCTACTTGTATTCATTTATCAAATACCTTTTTCAGCATTTTTTTTTCAGGATGGCAGGAGTTTGATACCTTCATACTGCCCACAATTGTGATTATCCCCTTTGTTTTTGTACACCAGCATGAGTAGGATTATTCTGCAGTCATCTAGGATGCACCTGTCTCTCTACATATTGCAGTGAGCACCCTACTTATTCTCTGGTCATCTAGGATGTGCATCTCTCACTACACATTGTAGTTAGTATCCTCTGGAGCTTTTTATCCCCTAATGCACCCAACATCTTAATCATATGTACCGTGACTGAATCTAAGCCTGCCTCTTTCCCTGATTTCATTTTCTTTAATGCACTTTGTATTTCTTCTAAGGTAGGTTTGCTTCCCATTTTCATCATAGGTTGTGCATGCAGCAGTACAGCTTCTGTGAAGATTTCTTTATACAGACGCTACTTGATGTACTCCTTCCATCTTTCCTTGGTGTTCTCTGAACTGATGAGCAGATTGTTTCTGGGATCCTTTATGAATGACAGCATGCTGATTACCTTCTTTGTCTGTCTGTCATTGCCTTACAACATGATAGGTCAGCAGATGGCACAAAGAAGATCTATATTTTAGAAGACGGTAGAGGTTTTCTGATACCTGCTGCTTTGCATTACAACTGCTCTCTTCACTTTCTTGATTATCAACCAGCATTCCTTCTTGTTCTGTTTTTTTTATTATTTCACATTTCTTGTTGCACTCCTTTCTTTTGATAAACTTGTCGTCTTCTGTACTTTGCTATCTTACTTCTACAGCTTGGTCAAGGGTGGATCTGTCCATTTTATTTGTAGATGCTGTTTTTTGACAATGCCATTTTTCTTCTGCTCCATCTGTTTCATTGTTCATAGCAGACACACTGGCATAATGTTCAAGATATATTTTTCCTAAATTCAGATTCCAGGGTTTAATCCTGATCTCTTTCTGTGTGGAGTTTGTATACTCTGTTTGTGTGGGGTCCCCTCTGAGTTCCAAAGGAATGCTGGGTACCTTTGTCTCATGTACAGAAGTTAGTGGGTTGAACCACATTTCTTCCAGTTGAACTTGAACAGAAGAAAACAAAAAATGAATGGAGTCATGGGCAACAGCATAGACTCTAGCTGATGCCTGTTGGGGTAATATCATCCTTGTAACATATAGGGGTCATTCTATAGTACATATGCATGGATGGACAGTGTCTGATTGTGAGAGAATGATGGTCATCAGACACTGGAGTAAATGATTAAAAAAATGGAGGAAAAGAAAAATAACACTTCTCACAAGTGACTACAGTGTAATAACATCAAGGCAAAATCAGCATTGTAAGGACACCAACAATGATAAACACAGTCAAATCAAAGACAGGTTTCTATAAAATGAAACAGTGTTGGACTTTGTAGCAAAAAGGCAAAGCCACTATACTGACCATTATGGGTAGACATTCCATATCAGTGAGTTCTAATAAAGCACTGCCACGCTAAGTAACTGGTTAAAAACTGCCATAGCTAAAACATTTTACAAAATATGACAAAGTTTTTGAAAACTGAGCATCTCAATAATTGATGAAGAAATCCACATAGTTTTAGTACAGAAGCCATGGTGTGCAACACTATTATACTCTTCTAAAGTACATGGCCACTGTTATGGTGGTGGTGGGAGCTTTTTATTTTGGAGATATAGCAACTGACTGATATCCCTCTGTGATGTTTGACAGAGTTACTCAGGGCTAAAATGCTGCAACCTGCTAATGCATTTCATCTTCTACACCAGGAATAAATTCTACTCAGTCTCCACTTCCATGCTATATCATATTTTAGGAAGTCAGTTAGCCAGAGAAGGTTCTCTGGTCATACTTGACAAGCGGCACTTTTATATGGTGGCTTTATCTAGTACTAAACCAAAAAAAATACATTTCTTGAGCCATGAGGCAGTATGTTCTGCATTGTCTGATTCTGTTTTGAGGATATGCCAGGATCATGAGCAAAGCTTTTGATTTTTTTAAGGTCTAATCTTACTATTTTAAAGCTGAAATGTTTACGGGCATGTAGTTTACACCTGAAAAAAATTAGAGTTGTTTATTGAGCTGATCTCTATGAAAGCATCCCACTTTGCCCGAGAAACCATGGTTAGTTTACAAAGTTAGTCTTTTATGTCTTTGTGTTGCTAAATGAAGAAAGGAAAAATGCAAAGCAGATCTTGGATTTTACCGTCTCAGTCTGCTGATCAAATTGTCATTAAAATGTTTTTCAAAATTATTACTGCCTAGCTTTGCTGCGTGGTGACATAGAGATGGAGGATACCTCTCTGCCTGTAAGACAAGGTTAAAGTCCCATGAAGAAAACATCTCTCTGATAAGATTTCAACATCTCTCATGGGTTAAGAAGTAATTTGACATAGGGGTGTAGTCCTGGCAGTGAGTCTTTATTGCTCAAAGAGATGCAGCAAATGTAGATGTCAAAAATTGCAAAGGGTTTGCTGCTAGACCTTAGAAGTATACTTCAAGCACTGAAAACAATAGTTGGAAATGTAGCAGAAAAATGTGGAATGTGGATCCTTGCAGTCTTTGCCTAATGCATTTGGCCACAGCTGTCTCCCCATCCACTGCTTTCTTTATAAATGACCCATCAGATAACATTTGTCCAGTTGCAGGTGAACATGCATGTGAAAAGCATCACAGAGTGGACATAATTTCTAGATCCAAGTTTGTCTTTGCAACAAGAATGATTAGTTTATGTTCCCACAGGATCACCAGTCATGAGGGTAAGCTGGAGGCTTTGTGTAGTAAATCCTACAAAATAATTTTAGAAAATGAGATTTCTGTGAGTAGAGCCGTATGCAAGAACTAACCACTCCCACCTCTCCTCTCCAACCCAGTTCTGTATTCTGTAATTTCATAAATAACTATAATTTGATCCTGAGCTGGGGAGGAAGAAGGAGCAGACCATTGCTGAATACTCCTAGTGGTACTTGTACTGAAGATATCAGTCCTACTACTTCCTGTAGCTGGATTTCCACTTACATCTGTAGCATTAAGGTAACTATCCATAGCATTTTTATTAAGCCAGTGGAAGTAAAAATTAAAAGATCACCCAGTTCAAGTTTGTAAAAGGCAGATCACATCTCCTAAACCTGATAGACTTCTTTGAAGCAGTCACCAAAGCCGTAGACAAGGGTAAGGTGGTTCACACAGCCTATCTAGATCTTGCCAAGGCTTTTGACACCATCCCCCACTCTGGAATTATAGATAAACTCACTAAACTAGGTATAAATCCTTATGTCACAAGATGGGTTGCCAACTGGCTCACTGACAGAACCCACACTGTGAAAGTAGCAGACTCTAAATCCGACTTCAGGGACAAGTGGAGTACCACAGGATTCAGTCCTGGGTCCTCTCCTGCTTGGTATCTACTTCTCTGAAGTACAAGCTAACACAGAAGGTCTTTGGTTAACAAAGTTCGCAGATGACTGCAAACTAGGAGCCATAATCAAAACTCCTAACGATGTGGACATCCTACAAAAGGGCTTACTGAGACAGATGCCTGGTGTCAAAGCCATGGCCTCAAGCTCATTGCTAAAAAGTTCATTGTCATCCCCTTTGGTAAAAACTCTGTACCCATGAACTACAACATAGGCAGTAGTATACTTAACACCGAAAATGTGATAAGAGACCTTGGGACACAGGTGGACAGTAGTCTCTCCTTTGATAAGCACATCACCACAGTAGTCAGGAAATCCTTCTACGTGGCACACCTCATCACAAAAGGTTTCTCATTCAGAAAAAAAGAGGTCATTGTTCCCCCTCTACTCATCACTCATTAGACCCATTATAGAGTACAATGCCCCTTTTGGTATGTACCGCAAAAGACATCTACAACAACTGGAAAGGCCGCAGAAATACCTCACAAAGAGGATTACTGGCCTCAAACAGATACCCTACGCAGACCATCTCAAAAAACTCCAGCTTTACTCCGTTGCATATTGCCTACTCAGAGGTGATCTCTGCCTAATATGCAAAGCTATGTCAAACCCAGAGCTGTTGGACATGCTCCACTTAAAGAAATCCCAATCCCTCAGAGCCACATGCTCTAGGGACCTAAACCTTGTCACCACAATAAACAGAACATGCTGGAGGGATAGATTCCTGTCCCAGAGACTTCCCATACTCTGGAATAAACTACCTGTCTATATCAAACAAAGCTCCTCATTAGCACTCTTCAAGAAAAATCTTGATGATAGGATGGGAAATAGGAAATTCGCCCCGGGGATCACCTCTGTGGCTCTGCTCGACAGTGGCACAGGAAAATCATTTTCTTGGGTGGCAAAAGCCAGGGTACCTTTTGGCTGGGCTTGTATAGGCCCCAGGGCCGATAGCCTAGTACCTACCTATGAACCTATGATCAGTTCTGGAAAGTGCGTAAAAGTAGACTGAATTTACAGTCAGACTCAGGGAGAAAAAGCACGCAAAATAAAAGTGAATCAAAACAGTTTTAGTTAGTGTAATCCAAAGGGTTCTTAGATTGTTACACCAGTAATTTTAGCTGTTGTAAAAACAGCAGTGGCAATCAACATCTTATCCGGCGGGCAATCAAATTATTAATGTGAAGTGATAATAAATCATATTTTAAGGCTCAGTATAAGTTGACAGGTGCAACTGGAAAAAATGTCAAGATAAAAACTAAAACCTGACCTGAAACAGGAATGGAATGAGAGAATGCGATATTCTAACTAGCATATGCAGGGTACAGTTCAACAGCTAAAAGGATAAATGAACCAAGGGGCCTATAAAGATAAAAACTGTAACATTTTGTCAGTACCTGTGTCTTTCTGTCCTGTCAGGCATTAACCAAGTAATACAAAAATCCAAGCTATGAGGTCAAACACTGTCGATACAGACATAATCAGCACTTATAACCCTATGACCTGGCTGTACTATTTATCCCATGTCCAACAATTGTTTGCATGTCCCCCCTCATTCAGTTCCCACTGCAATCACATGAGCAACTTGCTAACTTCTGATTCTTTCAAAAAAATGTTCATCTTCCTCCTTGAAATGTTCCCAGTGCCAAAAATAACCTGAGTGTTTTAAGACAATCTATGCTTTTCACACTGATGTGTTCATGGTTCTTTCACAGTTCTTTCTTAATTAAAGTGTTTCACAGTTTACATGCATTGCTTGCCAGCAGCAGCAGATGTGAACAGCACTCAACCTGTGCGAACTTGAATATCTTATAGTAGCCTAATTTTTAGATCGGCAGACAGTTCTCTTCCTTGTTTGCATTATAACCCCATATACCCTATATTAGAACCTTCATGAAGCAGATTTATTTATTTTTTGCTGTTATTTTTTTATTTTTTTTAATTGACTGACAGATCAGTTGATTTATTCAAGAAGTATTATCAGATAAGGTAATCGATAATGTAAATAACTAGAAAGTCTTATGAAAGATGAACAGCAGCTGTTGGACATCATTGCTAAACGTGGAAAACAGTCTTTTTACCTTTTTTTCACTTCCACCTTATAGCTCTGCAGTTAGAATTCCTGATGTCAGCATCTTTTGTTAAAATGAAATACATAGAGCTCACTTCAGTGTAGTATAGTAGTAGCAGAACTACATCTAGTTCCTATGCTCATCACCTAAACTCACTTTTTTATTTTTCTCCAAGTATTCTCACAACTCCCTTGCTCTACCAGTAGAAACCAGCTTTAAGTTACCTCCTGCCCAGTTCATTACAACACTTACAGCACTTCCTCGAGAACAGAGTTCAGCCTGATTCTCTCAACATTGCTTATAGTTTAGTTTATTTTTTTTTTCAACATGCATATTTGCCTTAGGCCATGCAAGGAAGATTTTGCATGGCAAATAGATTTCCATTCTAGGCTCCTGTCACTGAATCTCATGACTCAGCCTGCAGCATGTTACTCCACCTGTTCCTTTTGCCACCATTTCATCATGATTATGAGGTACACAAGCACTGAACCGTTAAGCATTTCTGCTTTATTCAAAAAGATCTTAACACAGGGAATGAAGAATGGGGTGAACTCTAAATAAGAAACGGGCACTTAATACCTAGGTAATTCAGAAAGAAGACATAATATTGTAGGTTAATGGCTGGGATTTTGACTACTTCTTTAACCTTCAAGAATTTGCCTATTACAACCCTCTCTTTAGTTTCTTCTCAGAGGTCATTACCTCAGTTGCCTTCTAAGTCTTCTCCTGGTTAGCTTCTTCTATTGCTTATTAATAATTTAGGCATTACTTCTTCGGTTGTTCTGACCCGGTCTCCTGTGGGTGGGCATATCCAACTACTCTGGGCATCAGAAGTGTTTCTCCCATTGCCAGTAGTGTTGCTGCAGATTGCTGTGTCTACAGTTTATAAGAAAAATCAGTATTAGCTTGGAGATGAATCTGGTCAGCACCAAGTGTAAATCAATAAAGGAATAAGAGTGACCAGAACCACAAATTCATTAAAACCTTTAATGAGCATAAAAACAAGTCAAATACAAAAAGTAAAAATGCAAGTGTGGAAAGTGTGCTTACACTTGTGTTTTAACTTTTTGTACTTTACTTGTTTTTACGCCCATTAAAAAGTTTAGTGAATGTGTGGTTCTATTCATGCTTATTCCTTTATTGCTCCATATTTTAGGATAGGATATCAGATTCTGTGGGATTTATCTGTCACCAAACTGTACATAGAGCTACCCAGAGTACTTTCCAGATGATGACTCTGATCCCCTGTCCATCTCCTTACTTCACCTCTTTCCGCAGTGTCTGCGGATGTCTTTGCTAAAGATGGTGCTCTCTCTTTCACACATTGACTTGCCACCCACCAGACAGGCACCTGCTTTCCTTCTATGCTCTTGCTTCTCATTTCAACTTTCCAGACAGATGCTACTCTGGTCTTTAACATCAGCTTCACTATTTGTTTAGCTTCGGGCACTATCATTGATGTACCAGGCGACTGGTAATGTGGCCTAGTGAAAGTCTACTGCTCAGATGTATATGCCAAAGCCTTTAACTATTTGAATTTAGCCATCACAGAACTGGGCCTGGCATTGGTGGTCACTGGGTTTGGTTTTATACCACCCAATGTTTAGGCTGATATCTGCTAACCCATTCCTAATTAATATCCTACAGACGTGTTCTGACAATTAGTACTTATCCTCAGTATCTGTTTTGTGCACCTAGAATCTATGGAGGTACTTTTGCATCTTTATTGCCCCTTTCAAGGAAGATGGCAGCCATTTTGATTACTTTCCTGTCCACATCCTCAACTAAGAGATAGTGAAAGGAAGTATTTATATGCACAACTCAATGTGGTATGCCTTTACTTCTAATTAGTAGTTATTTGGGATACAAACACCAGCTAATGATAGCCTGAAAGGAAAAAAAAAACATCTCTGCTTCATTATGGAGTTGATGAACCCTATAAAAGAATGGGAACAATGAAAAACAACAAGCTGTAATATCATTGGAAAGGTTGTGTAGAGTCTAAATATAAGACAGCAAAATTTGTCTAAAAGGCAAATAGCAACATGGAAACATAGCAGCCTTTAAGAAACGGAATAATGTTTTCTTAGTGTTAGTTGTAGAAATGAAGAAGCACGGACAGAGATTGGTGAACTAGCAAGGGAAAGACAGAAATATCTGCACTCTAAGACAAAGTCAAACTTTGTAAATTAATATTTTGTTTCCATGTTTATCAAAGAGGATGAATAGATGGTACCAATCTTAAAAGACAGACATCTAGGGCTAGGGAGCTGATCCTGGGAGGCAGAATGAGGGAATGACACAGGGACAGGATAGAATTACATGGCAATCCTAAAATAGACCCTTGGGGCTTTGGTAAAACCCTGAAGAAAACTGTCTAGCAGGTCCTATGAAGATGGAGTTGTCTTGGGAAAGAGAGACAAAGAACTCTGCTGCTAATATATCAAGGAGTTAGGGGCAGCCCATGAAACTGTGCACTAGTAATTCTGACTTTGCTGTAATGGGAGACAAAATGAGTGTGACATCTTGGTTTCTGGGGGAAATGTGCTGCCTAGTACTTTTTTCTTAAAATCTTCCTTTGGCTACTTTTCAGTTGTTGTGCTTTAGTGGAGTCAAATCAGGCTTATAAACACCTGAAAACAGTAAAGTTTGCCTGTTGGTTTATAACAACTTGTAATAAATAAAATTACTTACCTCAATACCCATTTCCTTACTGTGTCTGTGGACTTGAAGGTTTCACAAATTATGGCAGTTCAGCTTTATTCAGTTTAGATTGGCAGCTCGATAGGTCATACAAGTGCATTTTAAAATAAAGTTCAGAAACAATATTTTATCTGCAAGGATTGTGACAGCTGATACACCCAAAAGTTCTAAAATTTCTTCCCCTTCTGTTTTATCTCTTTGGAAATAAAATGTAGTGCCATCATAATGGACTCCCCTTTGTTCACTATGCAGAAGATGTTGCGTTGCTATGCTTTGGCCCTGCCTTACTTCCAGTGGTTTTGTTACATTATTGCCCGACTCTCACTTCCCATTGTTCAGTAAGTTTACAACGTAGCTTTGCTATGCTTTGATCCTTCCTCCTATTGTTCCTATTATTCTTACTTGGCAGTTATATTCTACTTAAAGTCACTCTCGGAAGCATTATTCTTACTTGGCAGTTATGTTCTACATAAAGTCACTCTCGGAAGCATTTTGATTTTACAGATAATTCTATTTCCCACTGTAATCCTTGTGTTAAAGTTGCAAGGAATTTTGCAAAAATGGAGATTATTGTGTGTTATTTGATTATTTAGTTTTGCTACTTATTCGGTGATTCCTCTATAACAACACCTACACAATTATGTCATGGTTAGTACTGGGCTGTAATATCTTCTTCTTCTTTTGGCAGCTCCCATTAGAAGTTGCCACAGTGGATCATCTGTTTCCATTTCCTCCTGTCCTCTGCATCTTGCTTTGTCACACCAACCACCTGCATGTCCTCTCTCACCACATCCATAAACCTTATCTTTGGCCTTCCTCTTCTCCTGTTACCTGTCAGCTTCATCCTTAGCATCTTTTTCCCAGTATACTTTGCATCCCTCCTCAGCACATGTCCAAACCAACGTAATCTTGCCTCTCTGGCTTTGCCTCCAAACCTTCCAACCTGGGCTGACCATCTAATATAATTATTCCTAATCCTGTCCACCCTCGTCACACCCAGTGCAAGTCTTAATATCTTTAACTCTGCCACGTCAAGCTCTGATTCCTGCCTTTTTGTCAATGCCACTGTCTCCAACCCATATAACATAGCTGGTCTCACTACCCTCTTGTAGACCTTCCCTTTCACTCTTACTAGTACTCGTCTGTCACAAATCAGTCCTGACACTCTTCTCCACCCACTCCATCCTGCCTGTACTCTCTTCTTCACCTCTCTTCCACACTCACCATTACTCTGAACTGTTAATCCCAAGTATTTAAACTCATCCACTTTCACCAACTCTACTCCCTGCATCCTCACCATTCCTCTATCCTCCTCTCATTTACACACATATATTATGTCTTAGTCCTTCTGACCTTCATTCCTCTTCTCTCTAGAGCATATCTCCACCTCTCCAGGGTCTCCTCCACCTTTTCTCTACTCTCACTACAGATCACAATGTCATCTGAAAACATCATAGTCCACGGGGGCTCCTGTCTAATCTCGTCTGTCAACCTGTCCATCACCATTGCAAATAAGAAAAGGCTCAGAGCTGATCCTTGATATAATCCCACCTCCACCTTAAATGCATCCATCACTCCCACCACAGACCTCACTGCTGTCACACTACCCTTGTACATATCCTGTACCACTCTTACATAATTCTCTGACACTCCCAACTTCCCCATACAATACCACAACTCCTCTCTAGGCACCCTGTCATATGCTTTCTCTAAGTCCACAAAGACACAGTGCATCACCTTCTGACCTTCTCTGTACTTCTCCATCAACACTCTCAGAACAAACATCACATCTGCAGTGCTCTTTCCTGGCATGAAACCATACTGCTAATCACTAATCATCATCTCCTTTCTTATATATATATATGTATGTATGTATGTATATATATATATATATATATATGTATGTATGTATATATATATATATATATATATATATATATATATATATATATATATATATATATATATATATATATATATATATATATATATATATGTATATATATATTACATATATATAACTGCAAGGCGTTGCAGGTAAATAAACCAACTCATTTTTATTCAGAGTAGCAGTTTCTTAAATTGTGGTTTTACTAACACACAAATGTGTTAATCTTCAGTGTGAGGTTTTACACCTGCAATAATTAGTTGACAGCTTGCCTTTTTAAGAAGTAAGAAACTACTATTGATGGATTTAGCCTGGAAATACAGTTACATATACATTAATTTAGTTATTGAGACAGCATGGCTTTCATCTTTCATGAGGTCCTGGCAAGGGTTTTTAGCCCTGAGAAAAAAATCATCCATGAGGCTGTCCTTACCAGCAAAACACATTTCAAACAATGACACCCTTGTTGCATCAAAAATTGTATAATTTGGTATTGTGCATAGCAAGGACGTTATATCCAATTCCAAAGATTTTTTACTTACATTTGCTTCAGAACCTGACTAATATACTTAAAGCTGAACCAAACAGACTCCAGTAAACTCAGCTCTGTATAAAATGATTGCAAGGTTCATCCTGGAATCAGCTTGCTGTACCTGTCACCATATCATAACCACATGATCTCTGGTCATAAAGTGATAGTCTGACTTGTACTCGGTCATCTTATATCCATTACTTTTCCTAGCTTGATGCTCCTTCTACCTTATCAGACATCTTAGTTTGGTACTCCTCTTTACAGGATACTTCTAACACCGCTGTTCTTTGCACCACAACTACCACCATAGCTTGAGACTGTAGCTTCCCATGTGCCATGCACATCTTGTGGAATTTCTTCTCTAGACAAATCACAGAAATACAGTTCATCCATGCAGTCAAAGTTTCATTTAAGGACTCACTTCTCATTCTGAAATGTGTGTAAATATCTAGCCATTATAGTACCTACCCACAGGATGCTATTACTTGATGAAATCTCACTTAAATGAAACTCACAAGGCTGAACACATTTGTCTAAAAGCCCATTAAAGTGAAAACTCATTAGACTGAATTGCACATGATAGAAAACTGTAGCTATGCATAGCCATTATCTAATGGCAGCATTTCTGATCATATGCGATACTAGGAAAGTGAGTCTACCAGATTATGTGTGGACTCACAGTGCCTCCCCATCATGTCTTACCCCAAAATTTGTATACATTTTTGTGTATGCACCCAACAATGATTTACAGGGTATGGTGTTTTTGTTTTTCATTCCCCACAGGTGTCTGACCATGGAGTTAGTATATACAATTAAGGCGCTAGATCAGTTTCCAATCAAATTAGTTTTCAGTCTAATGGATTTTCACTCAAATGGGATTTCAGTCAAATGTGCTCAGCCATGTGTGGTTCATTCAAGTGAGATTTAATCAAGTGATAGTAAACCTGCATAGACAATGCTGAATATTCCATGCACTTTCACCTCCCTGTAAGGCAATGCTTTATTACTAGTATTACTGTCAACTTATTTACTAATGATACTAGAAACTGTTTCTTTTTTTTTTCAATAATTTATATTTTTATTTTACAATTATATATGACACAAAACATTTCAATCTTTACAACATAACCATAGGAGTATGTTATACATTAGTGTTAGTACCATAAGGTGTATGTCATACAACACATTTATTTACACTATTTACACAGATGCTTTCACTGTTAGCTCAATTGTTATACGAGACAACACGTACATTCTTAATACCCAAACTATGATTAGTCTGTCAAATCCTTTATGAGTTTCTAGGTTCCATTAAAGTGTGTTCTTAAGCTGCTATGTGGTTGATTATGCTAATATTATATTAAAGGTTTGTTCCCAAATTTCTCTGGACTTCATTTTGGTTTCTTTTATCCATTACTATTTTGTGAGCTAAAAGATGTTTTATGACTATTTGTTTAAAACCCTCCCAAGATACATTCAATGAATCTACCCATTTGAGAGCTATATATAGTTTCATTAGTAAAAAAATTAAGAGTGTATATGCTTGTTTTTTGGGGATGTTATGTGGAAGAATGTGCAATAAGGCAAATTTCCATGTTAATGTTGATGTTTGGTAGCCCATCTTTTTGTAACTGTACTTTGACAGAATTCCATAATTTGTACACACATTTGCATCTCTAAGATATATGCAATAGGTTGGCTGTCTGGTCCTTGCATTGTGGGCATAGTGGTGAACTCGATGTATTGAATTTGTGGAGGATTGCAGGTGAAGTATGCAT
This sequence comes from Protopterus annectens, assembly GCF_019279795.1. Classification (NCBI taxonomy): domain Eukaryota; kingdom Metazoa; phylum Chordata; order Ceratodontiformes; family Protopteridae; genus Protopterus; species Protopterus annectens. The sequence continues at coordinate 227,751,212 of NC_056734.1, read as the reverse complement.
TATTATTAATCAGCTGCATGTAGGTTAATTTTTTTAAGTGGTATGATCTTCAGTATTAAAGTAATTGCTTGGCTTATTTGTTGGTCATCTATGGAGGGTTTTAGTTTTCTCTAATAGTTGGAAAAAAGCTCCTTCTGGAATTTAATCTCGCTTATCATTTTATATGAATTAGTAATAGTTTTGCTTGTTGAAAGAATAGTTTTCCAAAGCAAATTGCAAGTTTCTATGTCACTATTGGATATAGTAGTGTTTTGGAGGTAACTGGAACACAGTTCTTTGATTTGTCTTACTATTATTATGTAAGATTTGGAGAGATTTAGGTCGGTCCTAATTTCCTGTATTGTGCAATTAAGATATGGGAAGATATCGTGGATTGTTTTGACTTTTAGACATGGAAAGCATTCTAAGTCTAGCATTTTGTTATTTATTTTTAGGTTTGGGTTTTTATGGAGAGGTTGTAGTATTGTTATGGCTTGTCCAAGGTTCAAAGATTGAAACAGTTTTTGTGTTATGTTGATGGAGTGTTTTATGTGATCTAAAATGTTATAAGTTTGTATTTCTTTTTGATTCAGGAATGAGAGTGCTTTAGGATTGATACCTAGTGCTTTAATATATCTATAATATATTGTCACTCAAGGAGGAGACCATTTTTTTGTCAGATCATGTTCAGCTATTCTTAGTATTCTGTTGGTGTTAATGAAAGAGTAATAGGTTTTAAAATCTGGTAGATTCAGCTCTCCTTTGTTCTTAGGCAGTGTTAATTTTGGATAGGAAATTCTGGTTTTCTTAGACAGAAAGGTTTGTATTTGGTTAAAGACTTTATTATGTATTATTACCTGTGATGTCATGAAAATGTACATTAGTCTAGGAAGAATATTAATTTTTATTATTGATACTTTCGCCATGAATGGTAGTTTTAGGTTGTTCCACCTTTTACAATCTTGCATTATGTTTTGCCATTTGAGAGTTACATTATATTGGTAGAAATCTGTTTTATTCTGGAAAAAAGTAATTCCCAAATATTTAGTTTCTTCTTTTATTTTTATTGTGTCCAAAAGTGGTATTAGTGGGATGAGTTTGGGTGTTTTTAAGGGGAAAATATTGGTTTTATTAAGATTTAGTTTATAGTTCAACATGGTCGAGAATTGTTCAATTGCAGTTATTATTTTGTTTATATCTGAATTTGGTGTGATGCAGTATATGTTCAGATCATCTGCAAAAGTGGTGATATATATTTTGAAGTTGTGTACTGATGGGGGGCTATGATATGTATTTTGTTTAATGTATAAGAACAGTGGTTCTAAGTATAGGTTAAAGAGAAAGGGTGTTAACAGGCATCCTTGCCTTGCTCCATTTTTTATCAGAATTCTATTTGACCACGTTTTATTAATATATAAGGATGTATAGGGATTACTATAGAGAGTGTGGATGATCTGTATGAAGTTATTAGGTATGTCTAAGTACGGTAGTGTTTGGAGTAAGAATTCTATGTTGAGCCTATCAAATGTCTTGTGAGCATCTATCACCATTGTATAGATGTTAGTATTGTTCCAATTTGCATAGGAGATTAGCGCATCTAATTTTAGTGTTGTCACTAGTCTTTCTATGTGGTGTAAATCCAGATTGTTCAGAAGAAATATTTTTTTCTATCAGGTTTTTCAGTCTGTTCGTAAGTATTGAGGCAAGTATTTTTGTATCCAGGTTTAAGAGGGAGATGGGTCTGTAGCTGTCAGGGTTTTTGGGGTCAGCATGTTCTTTTAATATAAAGATGGTTTTAGAGGCATTGAAGTGAATATCATTTATTTTATTATTTATTATGTAGTTCAAAATATAATGTAGTAGTTTAGATATCAAGGGGGTAAATGCTTTGTAGAATTCTGAGGTGAGACCATCTGGTCACAGACCCTTGTGCATTTTTAAGTGTTTGATTGTTGTGATTACCTCATTGACAGACATAGGTCCAGTTAGTTTTTTTTTGTTGGTCTAATTCTAGTTTGGGGAATTTCAGTTTTTGAAGGAAGAGTTCTATCTTCTTTTGATGTTTGCAATGTTTGCTCTCCATATATCTGAGAGTATATTTGTTCAAATATTTTGACAATGTCCTCATTTTTTGTGTAGTTTTTGTCCTTGTGGTTTATTTCTGATATATTGGAGATGGTTTTATGTTGGGAGATAATTCTGGCTAGGGCTGTAGATGGGATTTGTGCTTCTTCTGCATAGGTGGCTAGCATCCTAGCTTTGCAGAAAGATAGGTTTCTGGATTATAGCATATAAAAGTCTCTGCATTTTTAAGAGTTCTTCCTCTGTCTGTTTTTTTAGGGTTACTTAAAAGTTCTTTTTCAATAAGCTCTATTTTCCCTTTCAGTGTCTGTTCCTCTTTCAGTTGTATTTTTTTTTATAGTATGCTGCTTTTTTAATAAATACTCCTCTAATTTGTGCTTTGGTCATGGCCCATTCTATGTCCATTGGTACTTGGGAGTTGAGAGTATTAGCAAGAGATGTTTTTAGTATTTCTTCTACTTCTTTTATCACTTCTTTTTTGGTGAGTAAATTGGGGTTTAATGACCAGATATGCCCTCTATTCTCTCTATATATATTTTTTGTCCCAGTAGATGTTCAGTGTGATTTTAGAATGGTCCGAAAAAAATGTATACCTGTTGCTGGGTCCATGTTAATGAATACATCTGAAATTAAAAAGTAATCTATTCTTGACCACATTTTATGGCACTGCAAGTAAAATGTGAATTTCCCAGTTTTATCATCATTATCTCCATATTTAAATGGGTTATATAGTTTGAAGTCTTGCTTGAATTCTTTTAAAGCTAAAGAGGCTTGTTTATTATATGATTTAGTCAAGTTAGATTTGTCATTCTCTGGGTTTTGGTATGTGTTCCAGTCATGTCCAATCACTAAATAGTGGTCTTTAAATTGGTTTAAGGTTGGGTATAGTGACATAAAGAAGTATTGTTGGTTACTACAGGGTGCATCTATATTAAGCACCACTATAGGTTTTGGTAGTATAGGGTTAGTAAATGTTACGTAACACCATCTTCCCTCCTTGTCAGCTTTGGTTTTAAGGATTTTTTCCTGAAATTGGTTTTTGATTATTATGGCCACCCCAGCACTGTTTGTTTTTCCCTCTGAGGCTATGATTTGCCTTATCCATTTCTTCCTGCTAATTTCTGTCCATTGCTCTGTGGTTAAATGTGTTTCTTGTATTAGTATGAGATTGGCTGTGGTTTTCAATGCAAGGTGTAGGAATAATTTTCTTTTTTTTTGCATTTTAGAGTCCTTTAATATTCCACGATTCCAGTTCCCACATTTATTTATTAAATATATTCATTAGATATGACTTGTATGTTAGTTTGGATTCGTGGTCTTCATATGTGTTGGTGTGTAATTGCTGTGTAAAGCATTTCTCTATCCCCGTCCCTTCTCTGTGCCAATCCACTATACCCCTGGACCAGGAATAATCGGGGGGGAAAGTGAAGGTTCAATATGTGTATTACTCTGCCATCTAATCTTTGGTTGTGTTTTCTTTTTACATGTGGATTTGTCGCATATTAACAATACGAACTAAGCTGAACAAACTAGCTCCCCAGAAAACACTGCTAATAAAGTACCTAGTCCCTTTCAACAAAACTATTAAACATTTGCAGTGTTGCAGCTAGAGTGCAGCATGTATTATTTTTATCTTGTGATTTGTTCTTCCTGATAGTGTTTTTAAAACAGTCAGTTAAAAGTATTTTCTCAGTAGTGTATATCAGGTTGTGTAACATTGTATTGTTATTTTAATGTCAAGTTTGTCAAACTCCTTTGGTATCTGTATGGTCTTTCACATAATCTATGTGGGTTATGAAATAAAATCTTGGTACCTATAACCTTTCTAATAATGTAACTTTAAACATCATATTCATAAACATTTCCTCAGTAGTTTATATACGGTTGCATAGCATAGTATTAGTGTTTAGTTGTCAACCTTGACATATTTACATTTCCCTTCCACTTTTTACTTAACCTTCCCTTTATTTATTCAGTTTTTTGTACATCTATGGTACCTATTTAGTCTTTTGCATCTATCTGTAGGGATTATAATATATGTACTTGGCACTTATCATCTTACTAGAGATGTGTCTTTAAGACAGCATGTTAATAAACAATTTCTCAGTAGCTTATGTCAGGTTGTGTAACAAATTATTATCAATCAGATGTCAAGCTTGTCATATTTACATTTTCCATTCATTCTGCTACTTTTCCTCCCCTTTATAAACTCAGTATTTAATCAACATTGGTACCTATATAGCCTTCCACATATATTATGTGGGTTATATAATGTGTTGTTGGCACTTATGTTCCTGGGTAGGAGAGGATTTAAAAAAAAAATGTATATATATATATATATATATATATATATATATATATATATATATATATATATATATATATATATATACACATATATTTCATAGTTTGGCCAGGCAGATCCTCATCTACAGTATGTTTAGCAGGTTACATTTCAGTTTTTAAGTATCATTCGGTTACCTTTGCAAGTTTCTGAATGTAACACTTTCAGCATTTATGCAAGTCATTAGTTCTTTTCCTAGTATATGTCTGCAGACTAGACTGGTTTCTAGCAGATTATTACTTATTTATTATTTAAGGCTGAGTTCTTCATTCAGTCATATGGTGATGGGTGTACAGTCTTAGTGAGTATTAACAGTACCTTAATTCTTCAAGGTTGGTTTACCTTCATAAACTTGAATCACAGTGGTTTGAGTGCTCATATGAGTGACTCAAAACCACGAAATTGAAAATGTCGACAATCCTTAATGTTCTAAAAACAGCAAATCGAAAAGCAGTTTCGCTCTTTTTCGAACCCTCCATGTGGGGGGGCTGTGCCCCCCACCCCCCTACTTTATTATTCTAACTCCGAGATCACACTGCAGTGGGGAAAGGAACCATTTCCCGATCCCCACTATAGTGCACTCCACCCCAGAATGTCGAATGTGCATTGAGCGAATCTCACTGTGCATTTGCTCATTGCACATTTGAACCTTTTTCTGCTCAGTGTTTTCAAACTTTGCAAACTGCCTTTCAGAAAATTGTTGTTTGCCCTTGTGCAATACGCACATGTAAAGGTAAACCTCAAGGTCTTACTTGCAGGATATTGTACATATTTGGTGCTTGTTTACTTCTTTGAGAGGTGCAGATCGATTTCCGTTTTTGTCACAAAAGTCTTTTCTGAATCTTTTAACAGTCCCTTTAGTATGGTTGGTGTTCATAATTGAGCCCTCAAGTTCATAGGGGGAACGATTATACAAGCCAAAGTCCCTGGAGGTGGTTCCTTCCTGAAATGTGCACATCGGAAATGGCAGCTGATTTTTGGTTCCTACACAGGCTATACTTCCTTTTTCTGTGCTTCTCGTGGCTTACTTGTGAAGTTAAGGGCCTAGGCAGCCAGGGGAAGTTTTCTGAAATGGATTCCAACTACAATGCTCATGAATCAGCTCGTTTCTTCACTCGAGGGTCGTTTATCATGTTTTGAACTTTTATTTCTTTTCTGAAAGTGGAATTTGCTTGAAAACAGCCAGAAATTTCTCTTTTGCCTCTTTGGGGTTAGCAACCATGTATTTGACTTCTTTAACATAGAAGATTAATAGATTTGGGTATTTCATCTGGAATTTGATTTTTTTCTCTATTAGAAATCTGCACTATGGTGAAAGGAGTTGCCTTGCTTGTCTTATATGTATGGGAAGATCTTGGGTAAAGGATATTTTGTTATTATTCCAGGTAAATGTGTCTATTTTCTTGGCTGCCAGGATGATTTTATTTACATCTTGATAGTTTAGTATTTTAATATACACAGTTCTTGGATTCAGTGTTGACTGCATTACCCTCAGAGCTCTATGGGCTCTTTCTATTGTCATTTGATGTGTTTCTTGAGATTGATCCAGCAAAGAATTTATTATTTGTCTGATTGTTGGTATTAGGTTATTGTGAGTCACAGATTCAGGTATTCCTCTGATGATAATATTATTCCTTCGAGATCTTGCTTCGAGGTCTGTTAGTTTTTCTTGTAGGCTTTGTATTTCTTTGTCATGCGAATCATTTCTTTGAGTTAAAGATTCTATTTTTATCTCATTTTCAGTTATTTTGGATTCTGATCTTTCCATTCTGGTTATTATTTGGCTAAATGAGTCACTAAAGATTTGGAATTGTAAGGATAAGTCCTTTATTGCTTGCTGGATAGGTAGCAATGCAGTTTTTATGTCTTCCAAATTTGCTGGCTGATCAGACTTACTTTTATTTGCAGTTTTAGAGTTGTCTGATTGTTCAGTTGTCTTCTGTCTTTTTGGTAGTTGTATCCTTTTCAGGTGAAGCTAGTACTGAAAATTTCGTCTTAGTTGTGCAGGTTTCCATACTATTTTCCTCTTTCAACATCTTTGCTGTTTGAAGTTATTTCCAGTTTTTGTGTTCAGTTGTTAGGCCTTAGCACCACATGGCTTAGGCTGTTTTTCAGAAATCATAGTTAATCCTGTTGTTTCAGAAAGAAATCTATCACATTTTCTTCCTCTGTTAGTCGCTGACTGTTATCTGAGATGTATATTCAGTGATATTTTTGCATTTTTGACTTAGATTTATCTTCTGGGTTTGTTTAAATCCCAGGTATATCAGAGAGCTAGGTGCTACCAGTGCTTACAGAACAGCGGCCATATTGAACTCCCAGAGATTGTTTCTACTAACACTTAACTATGTGTATTTTACTTGTTTCTACTAACACTTAACTATGTGTATTTTACTTGTTTTCTATGGAACTTCAACCCAGTTTAATGTCAAATTTCTTGTGAAAATGGGAACTTCTTGGACTAGTATTTAGTAAATAAAATAAATCCACATGAACTGACTGTTTAAGACTATGGGACATGAACTGAGAAATAGTATAGACAGCAATGTCTTTCTATAGCCATAAAATAAATACTATGGGCCAAGGCATATTCAGAAAATAATAGTTCACTTTATTAGTTGAGTAATATATCAGCACTTAAAAAACATACTAGTCAAAAACCAATACTGAAATCAATTCACTAACAGAAACACCTTACTTTTGACCCACATCTTTGATTCCAGTTATCAAACAATGAGCTGAAGCTGTAAAATTTAACACATGCATATTTCATGAACTTTTTCATGCTAGATTCGCATACTGATTGGGCCTTGATCAATGACAGATTTGTATATACTGTGTAGACCAACCACAAATCACCACTGCACTTTGAATTGGAGAATATGCTCTGACACCCTTCAAATCAACCTTAATTGAGTAACTTTTTCAGTAAGAGTGCAAAGAGCTGTCCTTGTGCTCAAACACTGAGAAGCTTAGAGGTATTTCTGAACTTCACAAAAACTCAGGAAAGTTCCTTTCTTATGCGTTTTATTACTGCATTTAAAGTTGTTTTGCTGTGATTTTAAACAGCTTACCAGAGTTTTGCATATTTTTCTTTTGTTTGGTGTCAGCCTGTTCTGGAGTCGCATGTGGGCCAATTAGAGTGAGTAGTAGTTTTTCTAGTGGGAGTGGAGTAAATTAATTGCTGTTGCTCCTAGACAGCCAAGTATGACTGGCTTGAATTTAAAGCTATTTCTCATCTGTTCTCTTGTTTTTCTTGCTTGTTATATACTGTGCTCAGCAGTACTTCATGCTGTCTACCCATTAAGACTGCAGACAGCTGTGCTTCCTTCTGCGCAATCATCAAAAAGTTTAAGTTTAAACGTGTTTCTTAAGCTTACAATAATTCAGGAGAGCTCATTTTTTGCATGTTATTACTGCACTTAATGGCATTTTGATCTTTTGCTGATGTTTAACTGCTTTTTATTTGAGTTTCACTTATTTTTCTATGTGCAACGTTTACTTATACTGCATAGTATGGGGTCATCTTGAAATAAGTGGCAGTTATTTTAGTGGGATTAGATTAATTGTTACTGTTACTAGTCATCTGAGCACTAGTGGCTTGAATTTATAATTGCTTTTCATTGGTTCTGTTTTTCCTTACTTGCTTTATATTGCACTCAGTTTTCTTCTGTGCTCTATTACCTAACTAAATCGTCAGTGGTGATCGCAACTCCCAGTGTTCCCCCATATTCAGTAATACTCTTATGTTTGACTTTCATTCAGAAGGCTCCAGGTTTGAGTCTGGTCTTGGCCGAAGCAAACTGTGCTGAAATGTATGCAGCGGCTCGTAAACACAAGCATGGACAACATGGAGTGGATGTAGATTCATCTCCCTTCCATTTCCTGGATTCTACTACTTAACATCCTGTGACAGTGTAAAAACTGTCTCATTTTGACTGACAATGAACATTTACTTAATCCTTTAGATGCCATCTGTGAGAGGTGCAAATACTTAGCCAATCTGGAGGCAGTCTTGTCACAGTTCATTCACTTCTTGCAGTAAATATAGCACTAATGCACTATTACCCATGCAAATGCAATATCACTAAACAGATAATACAGAACTGTTTTAAGATGATGGTGTCAAAATAAAATCTCCACCCAAACCTCCTATAACTCTTAAAACTAGGCATCAGTGTGAGTCTATCTACATTAACATGTCTCCTGCAGCAGACCACTTCCAGGTCTGGTGGGCATAATTCAGCCTCTGAGAACAGCATAGTTATTGATGACTTTATTATCAGGCATACAGGTACCATATTTATTACAATGGGAAAGGGCAGATTTACAGTCAGCTGCCTCTCAGGAACATAATACTGCATATAAGTAGGACCCTAAACACCTTATCCTGTAGCAAGTTTGACTATGGCAGGATAATAATCCATATGGGGTAAAAGTACCAGCACACCATCCCCTCAAAATCATGTAGAAAGACATGTTGAAGCACACCACACTTGCTACAAGCTAGGGGTAGGACACTGGTCCCTCCATCCATCTAGAGTAATGCCTAGATTCAAGGAAAAGATAATTGAGTTCAACATTCCAAGGACACCTGGTATGTACCAGTCTGAGACAAGATGATTGACAGTACCACTTGCTTTGTAAAAGATGCTCTAGATCTCTTATTCAGGAACTTCCACATACTGACTAAAGTCTCTACTAATCCCGTCTATTTTTTTAGGTACAGATCATCTAGTGAACCTCCCAGCCTGAGAAACACCCCAATTCCCAAGCAGGGCAGTATCAAAATGGCTTTAGTCAATGCCACGAGTCTTAACAATTAACTCCCTGGTCATGAGGCACTTTTGCATCTGGACCGCATCCATGAAGATATTGAAACCAACATATAGAACTAATCCTTAGGGCTTCTTTGTTTTCCTAGGCTTTGTGCCTACCATACTTTCAGAGCCAGCAGTAACTGCAGTACAGTATTTCTGTTCATTATTTATAATATCCCTTCAAAATGATTACCCAGTGAGCGCCCGTTGGGCTTATTGAATTTTAATTCACATTAGGAAAATCAAATGTTCAACTCATAGCCTGCTATTCATCCCTCTACATGGCTTCAGATATCCACCATAAATTCATGACATTTCTGGAAGATATCCTTGTAAACAAGGGGTCTTTAATTTTTGATGACTTCAACTATCCTTCCATTGATTGGAGCTCATACACTTCCAAGGTTGGTTATATCAGTGATTCTTAGACTGGATAAACAAATACTCCCTGGATCAGGTTGTCATCAAACTCACCAGGACCATACAAATTCTTGCCTTGGTACTCACAAACTTGGCATCTATCTGTTACCCTCACAAGATTGGTCCTTCATTAGGGAAGTCTGATCATAATCTGGTTACCTTTACTTTCAGAACTTCCACTCAATTGTTAAGCAATGCAACCCTGATGAGCAACTTCAAAAAGGCAAACTTAATACAAGTGTACAATGAAATCTCTAAATTTATCCATATGAACTCCACAGTTGACTAAAGTTATACAGCTAGCTGCATGAATGATTTTTATGTTAATTTACAAAAGCTGTATTGACCTAGCAGTCCCTACCAAAATAAAATATGGTCATAAATTCCAAAATAAACCATTTTGGTAATCTGTTGATATAAAAAAACTGTAAATCAGACTGAAAAAATTCCTTAAACTACCTTTTAAGACCAGATTCCCATAGAGTCACTATTGTGTTAACCTCACTAAGAAACTAAAGTCAACTATAAAGACAACAGACTACACTGCTTTGCCAGTGATGGTCTGCACCTCTCCCCTCTAGACTTTTGAGTATTAGCTAAAACATTGTCCTCCCCTCACCATAGTGCCTTTATTAGGCAATGCCAAACCGAAGGCAATTCTGACATAGCAACTCAAAACCAAGAAAAACTAAAGTTTTTACTGCTCAATGCTATGAGTCTAAATGAAAACCACCATTCCCAACATTGTCAGCATGGTCGCTGACACATGGTTTAAAGCCACGGAGAGCAGACCGACAGTGCAAGGTTATAATGCCTTCCACACATTTATACCAGCTACTGCACAAACAAGGACTAAAGGTGGAGGTGTCTTGATTTACATCAGAAGTAAATATACCTCAGTATGCTCAGGGCAATGCACTTCAACTTCTCCACATTCAGATCACCATAGGAAAAATCCAGTACCACTTCCTTGCAAGCTATAGGTCTCCCTCTATGACCCAAGAAACCCATGCCATGTATTTAAACTTATTGGAAACACTAACCATCTAACCCAATACCATGTTCATGGGTGACTTTACTTACCCCACTATTAACTGAGAATCTTATATGACACAAAATATACAGGCACAGAAATTCCTCGATTTGGTAAAAACAAACTCCCTGGATAAGATTGTCAATACACCAACAAGGGGTGCAAGCATATTGGATCTGGTCCTCACTAATATGGGAGAGTGCTGCACACCCCCTTGTGTAATCTCTTTTCTGGTAATTTCAGACTACAAAATGGTCTCCTTTACAGTAAAAATAAAACCTGGCATCTCAGCTAACTCTGGAATATTTAGGAACTACTCTAAGGCTAACTTCCTACTTTTAAGTAATAACCAGTAAAAATTTCAAGCCCACATAAACCCTGAGAACACTGCTGCCTATACAGAACTGTTCATAGAAACCCTATACAAGCATGTTAATAGCTGCATAGAGACAGCTGTACCCACCAGGAAGAAGTATAGAACTAACTCGAAAAATAAGCCCCCCTAGTAGAATCACAACATCAATAGATTGCATAACAGAAGGAAGAAAATCATGGCAAAAATTAGGAGGTGCAGCACCCAGCAGGATAAAAGCAGTCTCATCAAACTTAACAAATAACTCAGAGGATGAATAAAGTCTACCAAACCCAGATTTTAAGTAAATTTGGTCTCCCAGGCCAAGGACAACCACAAGGCATTCTTTATCTGTGTCAGCAACCTCAAAGTCAATGCACAATTGTGTGCAGAGCTTATTGTAAATAGACCCACCTATGCTGATCCAGAAGATATAGCAAAACTACTGGTTAAAAAAATTTGGCTCCAACTTTACCCCTCTCTCCATCAACCTTCCCTTCGGAAATACCATCAAATATTACTCCTCCTGCTATCACTTGGGAGCAGGCCCGTAATGCTGTTTCTAAGGCCAAGATCACTGCATCAATGGGCTCAGACAATATCCCAGGATGCCTTCTAAATAGCATAAAACACAATCTGTCAGGCCTTCTGAAATTGCTAATTAACTGTAGTCTCCATATAGGCTTTGTGCCTTATGAATAGAAAACAGCAACAGTCATCCCTCTGCACAAAGGTGGACAATCTACAGATCCTGGAAACTACAGACCCATAATTCTCACTAGAGGAATTATCATGGAAATGATCAGTAATGACATAAGAAACCTCCAGACACTGGACCAACCCAGTTTGGTTTCATCAAGGACAGGCTGTGTCAACTCAGCCTGTTAGACTTCTTTGAGAAGGTCACCAAACCAATTGATAATGGCAAAACATTCATACTGCCTACCTTGACCTGGCCAAGGCATTTGACACAATCCCCCCTTGGGCATTCTCAGCAAACTTAAGAGGTTAGGTACAAACCCTTATATAACCCAGTGGATAGTCAGCTGCTCACAGACAGGACCTAGGAAGTAAGAATTCTGGAGTCCACCTCTATAAAGAGGCCAGTCACAAACAGATTTTCTCAGGGATCAGTTCTGGGATCACTCCTTATTGGCATTTACTTCTCTAAAATTAAGGCCAATCAACATCCTCTGGCTGACTAAATTAACAGATTATTGCAAATTAGGAGCAGTCATTGAATTGCCCACTGAAACACATATTCTACAGAAAGTGCTGACACAGGCAAACAACTGGTGCCAGAACCATGGACTAAAACTAAATGCCAAGAAATGTGTAATAATATCCTTTGGGAAATCATCCAGTCCTGGTAACTATCATATTGACAACATACCCCTAAGAGTTGACATAGCAATCAGGAACTTGGAGAAACACATAGACAGTAATCTATCCTTTGACCATCACTTGTCTACAGTAGTAAGGAAATCATTCTATGTTGTGCAACATATAAACAAAGGTATAGCATCTAGGTCCACAGAAGTCATTGTTCTACTATATTTGGCATTCATCAGACCTGTCATTGAGTACAGTGCCCCCTTTGGAATGTACCTAACCAGGCATATCCAACAACTGGAACATCTACAGAGTTTCCTCACTAAATGACTACAGAGCGTAAGTAACATATCCTATGCAGACCATCTCAAGGCTTTATCCCTGTATTCTGTCTCTTACAGGCTGTTGAGGGGATTTCTATGCCTGGCATGCAAGGCATCATCAGACCCCACTCTGATGAAACTCCTGCATATACGAAAAAAACAGCACCAGAATTACCCATTCTAAAGACTTAAACCTTGCCTGTGATATCAATAAGACCTGCTTGAGAGACAGGTATGTATCCCAGATACTACTCCTTCTCTGCAACAGGCTTCCCATCCATGTGAGGCAGAGTTCCTCCATAACCCAATTCAAGTGTAATTTGGACAATTGGATGGGGAACAGAAAATTCATCCCTGGTTTGGCACCTATGTTTCTAATGGACAGAGGCAGCTGGTACATTTTTTATCTCCCAGGCCCCTGTTTTTAAATGTTTCACCTCCCAAGCCCCTGCTTACACTTATCAAGTGTACCAGAACTTGTCAGAGATTTGAGATGCATGGCTAGGCTTAAAAAGGCTCCTGTGCTCTTAAGTCTAGTAAACACATATGAGCCTATGAACCTATGACTTAAGATTAGCAACTAAAGCAAAGGATAACTACATGAACTTCTTCAGTTATATCAGAAAACTACAGCTTTCAACACTGCTTCAAGATTTTGCATAACTGAGCCTTTCATTCATAGGTTCATAGCTTTGCAGGTATATACTAAGCTAATGACATCTAGGGCCCTTATTAACCTAGCTGTGCAACCCAGTTGTAACTCACAAATTAGATTTACATAGGGGATGATTTACTGACTGTCTCTATCCATCAGAGATGTGATATCAGAAAAGCTGTGAAATTCCAGTTACCCATCCATTGGTCCAAGTTGCACTTAAATAGGGTTAGAGAGGAAATCTGTTTCACATGGATGGAGAGCCTGTTCCAGAGAATGGGAATTCTCTGAGAAACATCTCTTTCTCTCCAACATGTCCTAGTTATGTCGCAAGATAAATGTAAGTCTTTTAATTTGGTAGTTTTAAGGCTGTCTGTTTTGTGGATATGCAAAAGTTTTATCAAAAAGAGTCAAGGAATGCCTTGTATGCCAGGCAAAGATTACCTCTCAGAAATCTGTATGATGCCACGTAAAGAGACAGAGCATTGAGGGTGTAGAGCATTGTGTTTACTTCTTGTATTCTTTTTATAAGGAACCTTTGTGGACATTCTAGTTACTAAATATGTCTGGTCAGGTACATAGGCGGTACTATACTCTATGATAGGTCTGATTCAGGACTTAGTACAGTGGTACAATGACTTCTCTTTACTTAGTTGCCATGCCCTTACTTATAAGGTGAATAACAAAGAAGGATTTTCAAACTACTTTGGACACATGCTGGTCGAAGGCTTTGTTACTATCTACATAAGTTCCCAGATACCTGACTAGTGAATCAACTTTTAGGTCTGTTTAATTGATGACATAGACCATGGGGTAGCTGACATCCCAAATGGTACTATAATGCATTTCTGGTATTGAGTTTTAAACTTTGGCTTTGGCACTAAGCATTTGCCTGTGTTAGACGTTTCTGAATGGTGTCTTGTTTTGGGAGGATTCAATGACTGCTTCATGTTTGCAATCATCTGAGAACTTGGTTAACCAGAGGCCTTTGGCATTGGCTTTGACATCCAAGAAGTAGATGTCAAAGAGGAGTACGTCCAGCACAGAGACCTGAGGGAATCTATTTATTTATTTATTTATGTTATTTCTTTTCACATTTGTTGACTGGATTAGTCTGACTGGGCTGAAAGCCCGGTTTCAGCAGAGGCCTAAGCAGAAAAGCTCCAGAGTTACTCAAATATTACAGTATACAATTTAGTAAGAAAGTGTAATATAGTAAGGTTAGAGGAATGAAGCATGGACAGATAGAAATTCAGACCAAGACTATTTACAAATTAGTACATATAGTATAGGTGAAATACATCAAAATCAGTGTAAAACAAATATACATGCAAAGAAGTAGGGAAAACAATGTTCAACAGTGATTCAGTTCTTATAGTATAGGTGAATGCATCAAAAAGAGTATATACAAGAATAGTTATCAATGATGTTTTTCAGTGTAAAATAAAAAAATAAAAATATATATATATATATATATATATATATATATATATATATATATATATATATATATATATATATATATACATATATATATATATATATATATATATACATACACACACACACAAAGAAGTATGCAACAATATTCAACAGTGACAGGAAAGACTCCCAGGTAATATAGAAAGTGGGACTGCAGTAATAGTTTAGTGTATAAAGGAGATGGGGGGAGTTGAAAGATAAACTGGAAGGGAGTTTATGTGGGATCATGGCATGGGCAAGAACATGAGCTTAGCAGGTAGGATTGTAGCTCTTTTTTTAAACAAATTAGTGTTGGCAATGGAACGTAAGTGAGGGGGTAATGTGCTCCAAGTGTGTGCTAAGGAGTGCCTATATAGGATTTTGTCAATGTTCTTCTTTGGCATGTATACCTCAAGAAGGTTCTGTTTTGAGCTTCGAAGAGCTTTGTTTGGAGTATAGTAAGATATCAGAGAGGACAGAGCTGGGCAAGAGAAGGGGTAGTTAAGAATAGAATGAGTTAGGTACAGCTGGGTTAGAAGGAGTTGATGGTGGAACTCTAGCCATTGGAGGCTTTTTTAGATA
The DNA here is from genome assembly GCF_019279795.1 of Protopterus annectens. NCBI lineage: Eukaryota > Metazoa > Chordata > Ceratodontiformes > Protopteridae > Protopterus > Protopterus annectens. Next base: position 227,735,829 of record NC_056734.1, on the reverse strand, counting down.
GACAGTGGTGAGATTGACAAGACATATTAGCAGCAAATCTAGCAACTTTGTTGTATGTGACCTCCAGTTTAGTTATAAGGTTGGATTGAAGGTTAGTGAAGAAAGGAGCAGCATAGAATTTAGTAGGGACAGATAAGCCTGAGCAAGTGTGGGTTTGGATTTTTCTGATAGGAATTTTTGAGTCTATATAGTAGTCCTAATTCTGGTGTTTTTTTAATACTTTGTTGAATATAGAGTGTTAATTTGAGTTGGTCATCTACTGTCACACTAAAGAGTTTAGTGTGTGTTTTGACAGTAATTGTAGTATTGTTTAGGGATGTGACAGTGAAACTAATTTTGGAAGTTCAAGTGTTTTTGGTAGAAAGAGGAGGAGTTTAGTTTTCTTAGGGTTAAGCAGAAGGTGGTTTGATGTTAGCCATTTTTTGACAGAGTGTAGAGATTGTTGAGTGATAGTCTGTCTTCTTCTTTTGGCTTTTTCTGGTTAGGGGTCGCCACAGTGGATCACCTGTCTGCTCATGATTGGCAGTAGAGTTTTACGGTATTGAGTTGCCAGCCCAGCGCCCAGTCTTCCACAGAAGGCACACACACACACACACACACACACACACACACTCATGCCTAGTGCCAATTTAGAGTGTCCAATCCACATACAGCATGTCTTTGGGATGTGGGAGGAAACTGGAGCACCAGGAGGAAACCCACATAACCACAGGGAGGACATGCAGACTCCGCACAGAAGGCAACCAAACCAAGGATCGAACTGGAGAACCTCCTGCTGTGAGGCAACAACGCTAACTGCTGCACCACCATGGCCGCCCATTGAGTGATAGATAGTGTGTAATGTGTCAAAATTATCTGAGCAGGAGATAATGGTTGAGTTGTTAGCTTAATGGATTAGAGCAGAGAGGGGGCATGAGGTAAAGAGGGAGTTAGTAAAGATGCTAAATAGTAGGGGACTAAGAATGGAGCCTTGTAGAGCTCCAGTTTTTACAGTTAGGAAGGGAGAAAAAGATGATAGCCATTTGACAGACTGAAATCTATTTGAAGGTAGCTACTGGACCAATTTAAAATAAAACCTGAGAGGTTTAGGTTAGAGAGTTTAGAAATCAGTAGAGGGTGGGAGACAGTATCAAAGGCTTTGGAGAGGTGGATCTGCTGTGGCGACCCGTAACGGGAGCAGCCGAAAGAAGAAGAAGTGGAATTGCCACCTTTGTGAAGTGGTAAAATAATTTTTTCCAAATATCAGGAACTGTATTTTCCATGCTGGATCTGTTTATAGCTATGTAGATGGGTTAAGCAATTGAATTTGCAGCTTATTTAAGAGATAAGGGGAGTAGATTGTCAGCTGGTGGTGAGCATGGTTTTAATTTACAAAGGAGAGATCTAATGTAATTAATAGGAACAGGTTAAGTGAGTAGGAAGTCAGAAGGGAAGTTGTGGGGATACAGGGGGGAATATTATTGCCTGGATTGGTTAGTTTTTGAATGGTTTCAATAAAGAAAGAGTAGAGGAAAGTGGGTGTTTCAAGGGCGGAGCTGTTGGGGCAGGGGTTTGGTTATGACAGGCTGCCTGGATGTAGTAGCTGGTTTAGGGAATGCCAGAATTTTTTAGGGTGGGAGTGTGCATTATTGAATGGCATTTCATAATACTCCTTATCGAGAATAACCTGTTTTTTTTGTTCCTTTAAATTGAGGAGTTCTCTATATGTTTGAAAGAGATAATCTGAATTTTTCTTTTTCCAGCATTTCCATGCACTATCCCTCTTGGTCATTAGAAAACAAGTGGATTGTGTTAACCATGGAGCATAGTGACATTTTAATCTGATTTTCCTGCAAGGTGCTAGGGAGTTGAGGGTATTTATAAAAATACTATTGAATTACAGAACAGCATCTTCCAGAAGGAGGAGTTTTAGAAATGACCAGTTTATTGAGGAGAGTATCTGGTTAAAGGTATCAATGCTGAAATTTGAAAGATTGTGACAATATTTATATTGATGAATTTTTTAAGCTGGGGTGAGTGTCTTTTAACTGAGGTGGGAAGGTGATCGCTAAGGGAGCCTGACAGGGTGGAGGGATTTCGTAAAGGTTGGGATTGGATGTTAAGATATAGTCCAGAGTAGTATCAGTGCTGGAGTTTCTGAGGAGATGAGTGGAGATAGTGGTTAGCTGGGAGAAACCATAGAGGTTAATGCAGGACCTGGGAGAGTCAGTGGTAATTGTATTTCAAGACTATATTGATGTTACCTAATAAAATAGTTTCATATGTGATAGTCTCTGAAATCCAGGAAAGAAAAAGTTCCAGAGTAGGATTATTTCCTGGGGGAATATAGATAGTAGCAATTGCTAGTTTTTTTGTGTTTGTTTAAATTACAGTTGACAATTAGAAGTTCTGATGGATGGAAATTTGGAGGCGAGAGAGGATGTTTGGAGTAGAGAATGGCAACACCTTCCCATTTTTTCTTAAGTTGATCCTGTCAGAAGATATTGTAACCAGGGGGAAGAAATTCAGAGTTGCCAGTATGTGGTTTTAGCCAAGTTTCAGAGAGGGTAAGGATGTCAGGGGAGTTTAGGGAGATCTAGAGGTGAAAAGAAGTGACTTTGTTAAGTATACTTTGTATATTTAGTGATATACTGGACAACAAATTGGATGATATGCTAGATGTAAAAGGTGCTAAGGAGGTGGGGGAGAGGATAGGAAGGTGGGAGAGGAATTAGGGTTGGGTCTTGGGATGGGATGGATATCTCCAGAGAGTAGCAAGTGTGGAAATTCAAGTGGAGTTGACAGTTTACTAAGGCTGAGACATTTAGTTTTTATAGAGAGAGGGTGTGTGTGAGTATTAGGGATATTTTTTATTTTAAATATGGTGGTAGTGCTGTGGTTACAGAGAGAGATGGAGGGAAATATGGAAGGAGGATATGGTTATGTGGTTTGTATGACTGTATCAGAGTAGGTGTGGAGTATTTGTGAGTGAGGTGTGGTAGGAGGTTATTATTGAAAGTAGGAGAAGAGTAGGGGAATTGGGAAAAAGGAGTAGCATGGCGCTAGTAGCTAAAGTGGGTTGTCTGTATGATATAGTCATAAATAAAAAGATTGGCAAGTAACAGGTAGGGTAAATATGAAGAAGGTTGGAGAGAGAGGGAAAAGACAGAAATTTAGGTTTAACTTGAGGGAGAGGGGTTAAACAAGAAGTGACAGAGGTTGACAAAACGGAGGCCTTGGGGTGGCAGAAAGTGGGAGTGAGTGTGGGGTGTGGCTAAAGAGGCTTAAGTATAAATGAAATGAGGTTGGGGTCGGAATGGTGGTAGGCAGAGGAGCGGAGTGAGGCCGAGCAAAGTGAGGGCAAACGGGGAAGGCGGAGACGCAAGAAGCAGGTCGCTAAAGAAGAATGACAATCGGTTAGACTTGAGAAGCTGGGCTAGCTAGAGAGAGCACCAGTAGAGATTGAGGGCGATAGTTCAGGTGTTGTATACTAGCTATGTATAGTTGCAGGGAGGGAACTTGAAGCAAGAATAGAGTAGGAGAAGGGATGTGTCCTGCCTGAAAGAATTATATAGAGGTTACAGAGGTGGTGAATACTAAGAAAAGTAAGGAGGCTAAGATGAAGTTTGCAAATACTGAAAGAATGGGTAAGGTGAGTGCGGAGAAGGGGGAGGACAGGAGCAACCGAGATTAGTGTACCCACCATGACCAGTTGGGATAACAGCAGTCACACTAAACTAGGGAGTACAGTTGCAGAAGACATAAGTCTTATAAGTTGAGCAACACTCAACTGACTTCTTTGCAGAGTAGGCCTTACCAATGGCCCTATCTGTGAGCCAGCTGACTACGCAACATGTTGTAAAGTGGTATGCCTAGCTCTGTAAATTTATTGACAATGACCAAGTGGGGTATTTTAACATATGCTTTAGCCTGGTCTGGGTAAGCAGTATGAACTGCATTACCCTCATAGGCTGTCTTAGTGGCTTATTAAAAGAAGTCCAGTAAGTTCAATAAGCATGACCTTCATTTCACAAAGCCAAACTGTAATTGATCCAGTGTCTGGAGGTCTCCAATGTCCTTGTTGATTATTTCCATGATAATTCTTTCCGTGGATTTGCAAATAAGACTAGTCAGACTAATGGGTTTGTAATTTCCAGGATCTGTTGAATGTCCTCCCTAATGAAGGGGGATGACGGTCACAGTCCCCCATTCCCATGGCACAAAGCCTGTTTTAAGACTGTAGTTAAATAGTGACTCCAGGGGTCATATTTTAGACAGTTCAGGAGACATCCTGGGATGTTACTGGTGCCCACTGAGGCTGTGTTCTTGGCTTTAACATGAACAGCCATTATATGTCCCTAGGTATAGTTGGATAGGTTGTGTATGAGTTTTTTTTTTTTTTTTTTGAGAGATGGTTGAGGGTAAGAGGGGAATAAAGTTTGAACTGAATTTTTCAACTAACAGGTTCACTATATCCTCAGGCTCAGTGAAAGCGGCACCAGTAACTACCAGTTCAGCATGTTGCTGTGTGATACCCTTGAGGCTTCTGTCAAAGCTAAAAAAAGGCCTTATGGTTATCTTTCACATTGGAGGCGATCTTAACATCAACGTTGGTTTGTTTGACCTAATTATCCTTCTTAGTTGCCTATTTATTTTGATAAGAGAGTTTTTATCTTTGGGGGAATTATGCTTCCTGATTGTTTGCCATATGTTTTTTTATTCTAACCGAAAAGACATTGCAAAGATACTGACTAGTTCACAGAAAATTTCTCTCCTATATCTACCTTCCCCTTGCAATCCATCTTCATGCTATCCACCCCCCACCCCAGGTATCACAATCACAAAGGAACACATTCATAAAGTACTCTAAAAGACCAAACACATTTCCTCCATAGGCCCAGCCAACATATCAGCTATTCAAGTCAATAGTAGTAAACATGTACTCACTGACATCTTCTTTGAACTTTTTAATCTAAGCCTTGCTACAGCTTGCATCACTGAATCTTGGTGTGCTGCTGTAGTAATGCCCTTCAATAAAGGGTAAACCCATCACAGACTCAGGAACTATAGACATATCAGCTTTACAATTCTTATTTGTAAAGCTGTGGAACACATCATCGCCAACCTCATAAATCTCGACATCCAAAATCTGACTAATCTTATTCAATTGCAATTCTGGTTTGTAAAGGACAGGGCCTGCTTGCTGAATCTTGCTATCTTCCTTGAGAAGGTCACTGAGGTGGTCGATACTGGTTACACCATTTATGCTGATCACCACATCATGAAATTGTTTAAAAGCTGATGGCCTTAAACTAAATCTCTATGTGATAAGAAACTGACAAGTCAAGTGGCTTAAGGATGAACATACAATGCAAGTGGGTGATGCATTTCAGATAGACAGACAGAAAGTGATCAGTGTTGCCCACTATGAATATGTACAGGATCTATTTTTGACCGTCAAACTGATAACAGTGATCTCTGGTTAACAAAGTTTACTGACGAATGTAAGTTGAGCGTGGTCTTTAACTCTCCTTCTGATAAATATGCCAACCAGAAGGAACTAGTTAATATCAATTCCTGGTGCTTAGCCAAAGGTCTCAAACTAAATGGCAAGAAATGTAGTACCATCCCTTTCAGGAGAAGAAACATTCTGCATGCTAAACCATTGAAAACATCACCTTACCATATGAATCAGTGACTAGAAATCAGGACTCTTATTTTACTAAGTCCCTTTCCTTTCTCCATGATGTGGCTACTATAGATAGGAAATCATTCTATACTTGAAAAAGTCACAAACAGAAGTCCAGTTCCACTGGTGGTAGCCAAATAATTTATTCTTGAGCAAAATGAGCGCTTTCGTCTTGAAAGACAAGACTTCATCAGATAACTCCATAACATTATGCTTAATCATTTATACCATGTGTCATTAATACAATTAAAATCCAATTAAAATTAAAGTCATATAGTGCCTTGTCAGTCAGCCATCACAAGAAACTCACTAAAGTCTCCCTGTTATACATCATTTTTTAAATATCATTTAAAACACTTTTTTATATTATTTTTGTTTTTATTTTTAACCAAAATAATAAAAATGAAATTTAAAACAATTATCACACATAATAAACATGGTTGAATCACTCAACAATCAATGACCACACTGTCTATGCCTACACTTCTAATGCTTTTGCCAATAACACTGGTTTGATGGTAATGTACTCATTCAAACCTGGGGGTAAATTAGATTTTAACCTTAACTGCCATTTCAATTCTTTATTTAACAACAGATTTTTCACATCACCCCCTGTTATGTTTTTTCCAACCATGTCTATTATACCAAATTTGAAACCTTTAAAACCAGGGCATGTTAAAGAATGTTTGTAAAGTGCGCTAACCTCCTTTTTGTTTTTAATGTCATAAGCATGTTCGTACATTCTGTCCTTCAAAGCCCTCTCAGTTTTTCCAACATAAAATGCTGGACAGTTTGTACATGTTGCTAGATACACTATCAGTCTTGTATTACAATTCCCCTTACAATATTTCACTCTTCTCTGCATCCCATTTTGTAATGTTATAATGTCTTCCCTGTAAATGTTTGAACATTGCTTGCAATGACCACATACAGCGGTCGCCCTCTTGACACTAAATTTTGATTTTTGCATCTGTTCAAAAATACTCTTAAAATTCATTCCAGTCCTGTATGTAAAAATAGGTTCAAGCCCCACCACATCGAACAATTCTTTGTTTGTTTTAAGCATGCTGCAGTTTTTTCTAATGATGTCAATAAATGTTCCTGTAAAACCATTAAACTCGGTTACACAAGCTTTTTGAAATTTTTTGTTTTCACTGTTCTTATTTAACAAACCACTGGGAATACCCAAAAGTGGTTTGTATCTAATGCCACAACCTCTTATTACTTCATCTATTACCATATGCACCGTCTCTAAGGTAACCCCTTTCCATAAACATGTTACTTAAATTATACAATTCGTTATGCAGTTCTTCTTTATCTGAAGTCATTCTTGCAATACGGACTGCCTGTCCCTTGAAAAGGCTAATTTTTTGAGCCATGGGATGGTTGCTGGTTTAGTGTAAGTAACTATTACACCAAGTCTCTTTTCTATATATTTTTGACTAAAAACCTTGCGGTGTTAAAATAATAGTGGTAGCCAAATAATTAATGCTTGTTCTATTCCATTCATATGTAAATTTGAAATATGTAGTACTCTTATTTAGATATTCCATAAAGGAATACATTAGTTCTTCGTTCCCATCCCAAAGGACAAAAATATCATCCAAGAACCTCAAATAAAGTCTTATATACTTACAAAAGGGACCATTGAAAACATGGCATTGCTCCCATTCCAGCATAACCAAATTGGCATATATGGGAGTGCACCCATTGCCACACAACTGGTTTGCCGGTAATATTCACCCTGAAACCCAACATAGTTGTAATCCAATACTACTTCAGTTAATTCAAGAATTAACTGGATTTGATCTTCCAGCATCGTGGAATGTTTGTGTACACTTTCACTAAACATTTGATGCCCCTCCACTCTGGGTATACTGGTGAACAGATCCTTTACGTCTACGGTAAGAAAACACAAGTTTTCCTTCCATATTTCCTGTGATAGTTTCCCTATAAAATCCCAGGAATCCTTGATAAGATGTTCCATCTTCAATGGGATTTTCTTGGTCCAATGGTCCACATATATAGCTAAGGGGTGTGTTTTGGAGTTTTTATAGGTTCATAGGTTCATAGGTTCATACTAGGCTATCTGCCCAAGGGCATTTATAAGCCTAGCCCATAGTCATGTGGCTTTCGCCACCCCTTTAGTTTGAATAAAAACTATGCCTATCATTTTTCTGTGCCTCTGTCAAGCAGTGACACTGAAGTAATCCCTGGGGTATATCTGCGATCTCCCATCCATTGGTCAAGATTCCTCTTGAACAAGGCCAGCGAGGTGCTCTGCCTCACATGGCTGACACTATGGGTCTAAAAGGAGGGTTTTTTACACACTTGTGTACCTTAGGTATCCCAAAACTATTCGGAATATTAGGATGTATTTGCTTTAAAAAATTATATGTTTTTCCATCAATCCTGTTCTCAATCAAATATTCTTCCAATAAAGAATCTATTCTGCCATAAGCTATCATTATTTCATTTCTGGAAACTGATTGATATGTGTTAGTGCCCAACAAGATGTTAGTTATGACATCATTGTATTCTTCTGAACCATAGATAACTATACCCCCCCCCCCCTTATCTGGCTTCATAATACGTATATCTGTTTGTCTTTTCAATTTTTCTAACAACAATTTCTCTTTTTTGTTTAAATTGTTCCCCTCACTGTTACTTTTGCTGTTATTATATGACCCATACACTTCATCCGTCACCTGCTTTTCAAACATCAAAAGAGGGAAGTCTATTCCATAGCATGGGCAGTCTCTGGGTTATGAACCTGTCCCTCCAGCACGTTCTGTTGATTGCAGTAATGAGGTTGAGGTCTCTGGAGCATGTAGTGCAGAGGGATTGGGAATTCTTTAGATGTAGCATTTCTAACAGAGCTGTGTCAGAAATAGCTTTATAAGTCAAGCAGAGATCACCTCTAAGTAGGTGATATGAGACAGAGAATAGGTGGAGTTTTTGAGTCTGTCCATATAGGGCAGATGTTTAAGGCCTAGGATCCTCTTTGTAAGATACTTTTGTGGCCTCTCCAGTTGTTGCAGGTGTCTAGTGAGGTACAATGATTGGCCTAATGAGGGAACAGTAGAGAGAGACAATGACCTCTTTCTTCCTGGATGCAAAACCCTTAGTAATGAGATGTGCCACATAGAAGGACTTTCTGACCACAGTGGCAATCTGGTGGTCAAAAGATAGGTTGTTGTCAACCTGTGTTCCAGATCTCTTATAATGCCTTCTGTGTTCAGTGGACTACCACCAATTTGGTAGTTCACGGGAACTGGGTTTTTCCCAAAAGGGATGACAACACATTTTTTGGCATTGAGCTTAAGACCAAGGTTCTGACACCAATCGTTGGTCTCAGTGAGGCCTTTCTGTAGGATGTCAACATCACTTGGGGAGTTAATAATGGCTCCCAACTTGCAATCATCTGTGAACTTTGTCAGCCAGAGTCCCTTCTTGTTGGACTGGACTTCTGAAAAGTAGATGCCAAACAGAAGAGAACCCAAGACCGATCCCTGTTGGACTCCACTTGTGACTGGTTGGCAGTCTGACTTGGAGTCAGCTACTTTCACACTGTGGGTTGTATCTGTGAGCCAGTTTGCAACCCACCTAGTGATCTAGGGGTTGATGCCTAGCTTAGTGAGTTTTTCTAGGACTCCTGAGTGGTGAATGGTATCAAAGGCCTTGGCCAGATCAAGGTAGGCTGTATGAACCACCTTGTCTTCATCCACGGCTCTGGTGACTAACTCAAAGAAGTCAACCAAGTTGAGCAGGCATGATCTACCCTTCACAAAACCAAATTGTGTGGGATCCAGAATTTGGACATTCCCTATATCCTTCTTTATTAGGTCCATGATGATGCATTCCAAAGCTTGGCATATCAGACTTGTCAGGCTAATGGGGTGATAGTTTCCAGGGTATGTAGTTGGTCCTCCTTTGTGGAGAGGGATGACTATAGCAGTGCGACATTCGGTAGGGACAAAGTCTGAGGTGAGGCTGTGATTGAACAGGGCACACAGGTGAGGTGCCAGTTCACTGTGTAGTTCATGTAGAACATGTAGTTCATGTAGTCATGTAGCACACCTAAAAACATGCTGGCTATGCGCTTGCAACTCCCACTCTAATATCACCCACCCCATCCAACCACTACCTTTTTTTCCACTCCACTAACTACCTTGAGTATAACAAGCTCAGATGCTCATAAGCCTAGTACTTATTATACAGCAGGAACTTCTTATTGTAACATTTGTTAATGTCTGTTATGTACTTCACAGATAAAGATCCTAGTTGTCTACTGATGTACTATGTTCTTCATCTGTAAATATGTTGTAAATAATTGCTATGTAAATTGTTAATCGCTATGTAATCCAATGTAACTACTATCTGTTTATTTTAACTGTGGAGCTTTTCTCCCCGGGCCTCCACTGAAAATGGACCTACGTCCAGTCGGACACTCCTGGTCAACAAATATAAATAAATAAATAAATAAACACAGCCAGAGATATTGTCAGGTCACATAGAAGCTGGATTCTTGGTCTTGGACAGTGCTGTTTTAACCTGTGCAGCAGTAATACTGGGTGCCTGGCAATCTACTGGTATTATGATTGGTCCTTTGGAGGGGAGAGGGGAGAGGGAAAAAGTTGGAACTGAATCTGTCAGCCAGTATATTGGCAGTATCTGTTGGCTTGGTATAGGAGGTACCATTGTGCAGTAGCTCAGAGCAAATCTGGGTATTGCCTTGGTGGTTCTTTACATAACTATAGAAGGTCTTGTGGTTGTCTTTACTATCTGCTGCAATTCTGTTTACATAGCTAGCTTTAGAGAATTTGATGAGGGATCTCAACTTTTTGTTGAGGCTGATAAGGGAGTTTTTACAGTCTGGGGACTTCACCTTATTCCGCATCGTTTCCTCCTTCCGTTGTAGAGTTTATTTATGGCAGGGGACCACAAGATTGACTTCCTTTTGATTCTATTGAGTATGGCGAGATCCATGTATTTGCGTACGTGTTCAGACAGTGCATTGGTATATTATTCAGCAGTCATGCAACTATTCTCCATTTGCATGGGTGCTGTGAAATTATCCAAGTTGAGCAAAGCGGAGCCAAAGGCTGGTAGAACATACCACTTCTTTATTGCACAATTCCAAACACTCGACAGCACATTAACGCTTTACAGAAACAACCAGCGTTTTCGTTTCAAATGACTTCTTCAGATGAACAGAATGCATATCATATAACACTCCCAGCTTTATATATAGTTAAGTTAATTATCTAAAATTATTCAATAAGCCAATGAAGTAATTGAGTAATTGATATTACCAATCTTTTTCTTTTTACATACTTAAAAATCCTAACCTGAAAAGCTCCATATTTTGTTAAAAACAATCCTAAAAATACTATATCCTAAATATTGTTAATCTTCCTAATACATATTAAAACCACATAAATACTCTTGTAATACTCTTACTAATTAATAATAACATCTTCAGTTTCCTAACACATATTAAAACCACATACAAACTCTTATAGTCCTCTTACTAGTTAAATAATAAATTTATAATAACATTTTCAATTTAATACATCAAAAATAAGTCAGTGAGAATAACAGTTTATATCCATATTGGGTGCTAACCATGCAGGAATAAAGGAAAAATTACAAACAGGAATCATAAACAAAATTCACATCATTTGAGCACCTAAAGTTTTGCTGCTCTCATCTTTAACACTGGGGCAAGGGAAACCATATCATTTAAACCTGGTGGTTTATTAGCTTCCAGGGATAATTGCCACACCAATTCTTTATATTCTATAGAAGTTTCCCATAAACCTCCCCTTATGTCCTTTTCCACTACTTCTAAAACAAAAAAGTTAAAATTTGATTCCAGACAACAAATTTTATGTCTGTAAAGTGCATTAGTAGTGCATTTTGTTCTTACTTCATAATTATGCTCATATATTCTGTTTTTCAATTTTCTTTCTGATTTTCCCACATAAAACGCATCACAGTGGTCACATAACCCTATGTAAACTATCCCACTGGTTTCACAGTTCGCAAAATGCTTGCTCTGGATCAGAAAGTCCCTACTACTAATATATATAGTCTCCCTAGTACAAATAAATGGGCACTGAGAACAACGTCCACACTTGTAAGTACCTACTTTTCCATTTTACCTAAGTTATTCACATTTTACCCTCCAAAATAGTTTTTAAATTCTTCCCCCTTCTATAAGTGCATTTTAAGGGGAGAACAAATATGCTTTCAAGTTCTGAAATTTCTTTAAATCTGATCCATTCTTCCTCTAAAATTTTTCTTATCTTTACAGCTTCACCACAGAAATCTAGTACAAAATTGCTTTCTCCTTCATATTTTTCTAATTTTTCTAATTTTACTTCTCCATTATTCCATCCACATTTATCACCCAAAATAGGTTTAAATTTGTCATGTCTCTCTATTCTGACCTCTTTTTCTATTGTCTCTATCAGTTTATTGGGGTATCCTCTGTCTTTAAACATTTCACGTAACTTCATACACTCTTCATTAAAATCTAAATCTCTCAATGTCATTCTGCTTCCCCTTACATATTGCCCCTTGACAATACCTTTTTTCTGGTGGTAGGGGTGGGAACTATTGTAAGCTAAATAAGAGTTCGAGAAAGTTTCCTTCCTAAATATTTTTGAAAAAAAACCTTCATCTCCCTTCCCTATAGAAATATCGAGGTAATTTAGAGTGCTATTATTAAGCTGATAAGTGAAATCTAGAAACTCAGTTGATTCTGTGATATATTTAAAAAATGCCAAAAATTCATTCTCTGATGCCACCCATGTATTAGGAAGATTAACAATATTTAGGATATAGTATTTTTAGGATTGTTTTTAACAAAATATGGAGCTTTTCAGGTTAGGTTTTTTAAGTATGTAAAAAGAAAAAGATTGGTAATATCAATTACTCAATTACTTCATTGGATTATTGAATAATTTTAGATAATTAACTTGACTATATATAAAGCTGGGAGTGTTATATGATATGCATTCTGTTCATCAGAAGAAGTCATTTGAAACGAACACGCTGGTTGTTTCTGTAAAGCGTTAATGTGCTGTCGAGTGTTTGGAATTGTGCAATAAAGAAGTGGTACGTTCTACCAGCCTTTGGCTCCGCTTTGCTCAACTTGGATTTTGTGTTTGGTTGGATTTTTTTTTTGAGCAACTGTTTCCATCGTTATTTTGCTGCTGTGAAATTATCCACCTCTGTTCTTAGGAGCCCAAAGTTAGCTTTGGAAAAATTTTTCATGGTGGTTACCTTTGCGGGGGCAGGGTTGGGCGGGATGTGGATTTCCAAGGTTATTAGTTTGTGGTCAGATCTAACCAGGCAGGAGTTGACTACTGGTGTAGAGCAATGGTTGCCCATGTTAGCAATGATCAGGTCAAGGATGTTGCTACCCCTAGTGGGAGTAAGAACAAGCTGATTCAGGGCATTGGAATTAATGAATTCCAGGAAATGTTGGGCAAGTGTATTGGTACATGAGTAGTTTTCCCAGTTAATGGAGGGGTAGTTGAAGTCGCCCAGTATGAGTGTGCTAGGTTGGACACTAATATTCTCCAGGGTGCTTAGGAATGTGGAGTAAGTGTCTTGGGACATGGTTGGGGCCCTATAACAGGCTACAACTTGAATCTCTGTCTTACCCATTGTTCTTGGCCATTGGATATTTTCTTAGAAAAGCTCTTATGACTATCCAGACTGTTAAATTACTTTATAATTAGTTTCTCTTACTTGATGCCAGATATTATTTAGGCAAGTTGCAAGCTATGGATGAGGCAACCAGGGCAATGGTGTATTATATTGCATCACCTGTTCCTTTTATAGGAAACTGAAGTCAGTTCCCATGATTTATATATACTGGAATCCATTCATTTTAACATTGCAGAAACTAAATAATGTATCATACTGCCCCTATACCCATGGCATTTCTTTTCAAAAAAGACTAAATTTAATGAAATCAATATATGCTAGCATTACATTTGTTTGTGCATGATAGCCAGAAAAGTCTGACAGAATAGTGTCCACTTTCTGAAGAAATTGAGGGAGAAAAGTTTCACATTGCTGTTATAATTCACAGTATAACATAATAATCAGAATATGTTTAACTTGGCAAGAGCTCATCGGAAATCTGTTTTCTGGATTTTCCTAGCTCCTTTGTGGGCCTCATCATTTTTGGCTTAGGATGTTTCTGTCTAACAGATCACAATCATATTGGAAGTGCCTTCCATGCTGTGATCTGTCACCCTCAGTCTCTCCTTCATCCATATCACACATTAACCCTGGCATCTGCCCCATTGCATTGCTCATCCACTTCCCCTACTTACCAGGGAATTTTGGTAGCAAATGGTTTCATTTACTTCACCAGTTGAAGGACAGGATTTTTCATTCTTGTCATAGCAAAAAGCAATTCAGTTTACTTATATAATAGTCTTCCACTAATTGGAGACATTTATTCCCTTCCTGCGCATGGCAAAAGGTATGAAGGCTCACTGATTTTAAGAAGGGGAGTTCTTGTGTAAAAAATGTATTGTAATTACCTATGGACAGCCATTGTGGAATTTATTCTATTGTCAAGTACATTTGTCTGCCAACTGCAGCTTTCACTATGGTACAACTGGCCGTTGCTTGACTCATCCTAAAATTGGTAAGATATTTCAGGAGCAAACTTTGCAATTTCCTACCTATTGTTAAGTTTAAACTGTCACAGAAACCCAGTGATATAATTACTGATTGTTTTCTTAGTTTTTCAGATATTCGATGTCCTGGCTAATCCGGCTCCATTCACCCTCACTCCGCTCGGTCTCACTCCACTCCCCTACCCTACCCCCATTCACACTCACCCCTGCTTTCCCTAGATTTATACCTACCATTACTCAACCCACTAAAGCTTGTTATCCAATTACAAATACTCCCACCTCCTTATATCCAATTAACACCAAAACCCCACCTATTACTACACTAGCTCTACTTCAAAGCTTCACAATCTGCTCCCTACTGACCATTCCACTACCCCTGCCTTCTAGAACTCAAATTATACCATGTCACTAAAATGTTCTCCCTTCTTTCTAACGTGTTTTAACATTATATATCAGTCTTCTAATCCACATCACCTCCCTGAACTATTCCCCTAACCCCAGTAACACTTACATACTCTACACTTGCTCTACATAATGACAACCCCAGAGAAAGTTTTGGGATCAGCCATTACCAATAATTCAAAAGATAGATGCTAGAAAATCAGATATAGTGGTTAAAGAAAAGAAGACAAAAGTAGCATTGATCATTGAAATCACCACACCCAGTGACTACAGTGTCCTGCATACAGAGAGACACAAAGTTACAAAATATCAGGATTTGCAAGCAGAAATGAGAACATTGTGTAAGAAAAATACCCAGTAATAGTAGTACGAGCAACAGGTCTTATAAAAAAGGAGTCTACAATCATATTTAGATATGCTACCAATACATGTAACTCCATAAGAACTGCAGAAGGAGTCATTATGGGCACATTGCAGGTGCTGCAAAGAACACTTTGGCTGACATCAAAGATGGAAACAATGCTAATTTCATGAACTTTAATCATACGGTGACTTGGAATGGGGTCCATTTCAGTCATGGTATTAGAAAACCAAAAGATTTGGAGAAATTTAAAAAAAAAAAAAGCTTTAGTACCTAGCCTGCTTAATTCAATATCAAATTATGCATCTCTCAAAACTCAAAATCCTTCCCAACAACATCACTTGTAAACGTATTGTCTACATAATAGTTAGCAATAATAAACGTACCAAATACCTCAAACATTACCTCTCCAAGCAACACATTCTATCCCTGTGACCCCAACCCAGTTCCCCCAACTACAGCTTCCTGTGCTAAAAGCTAAACCCTAAAAATATTCTTCTAGCAACCCTAAACACATAGCATTTATAACAAAACCACAGAATTTCATGCTCGGTTAAGTCAATGCACTCCAGATATTCTAGTAATCACCAAAACTTGGCTTAAGCCCCATATCCATAATACTGAAATAACACCCCCAGGCTATAATATAATTAGAAAAGACATAACCAACAAAAAAGTTGGCAGGGTAGCCTTAATTGATCTTAACACCATAACAATCTCACTTTTCCCTAAAGAAACACCAACTTTTAGCAATGCCGAAATTCTAATCAGAGCCCTACAAATTAACAAGACAAAACAAATATGCATTACTGGACACTATATATATATATATATATATATATATATATATATATATATATATATATATATATATATAAATATATGTGTGTGTGTGTGTACGCGGGTGGCCACAGTGGTGCAGCGGTTAGCATTGCCGCCTCACAGCAAGAGATTCCCTGGTTCGATCCTTGGCTGGGGTGCCTTCTGTGTGGAGTCTGCATGTGGTCACGTGGGTTCCCTCCGGGTGCTCCGGTTTCCTCCCACATCCCAAAGACACGCTGTAGGTGGATTGGACACTCTAAATTGGCCCTAGGTGTGAGTGTGTGTGTGTGTGTGTGTGTGTGTGTGTGTGTGTGTGTGTGTTTGTGTGTGTGTGTGCTTTCTGTGGAAGTTTGGGCGCCAGGCTGGCAACTCGACACCGTAAAACTCCACTGCCAATTGTGAGCAGACAGGTGATCCACTGTGGTGACCCCTAACTGGGAAAAGCCAAAAGAAGAAGGACTATATATGTATCCCTCCATGCAAAACATCCATACTATGGAAGATATCCTCTCCTGGATATCTGAAAACATCAGTAATGAAACTATAATTATGGGAGATATCAATATTAACTGGCAAGATCTGATGACTGATTCCCCTACTAATAACATAAACCTCTGTGGTTATACCCAGCTCATTACCACTGCCCCCCCACCCCACCCCCATATGCATAACAGCAATATCCTGGATGTAACTGGTGACTGGATACTAGTTACTTATCCTGACAAATAATCTAATCCTTACACTCTACCCAATACCCTTGGTGACCACCTATCCATATTCATATATAGATCCACACCACAAATTACAAGAACCCACACATACAAAACCACTAGAAATATCAGGAAGTTTGACCAACAAACGTTTAACAAAATCCTAAAACACACTAACTGGAATCCATTTAAAACACTAAGACTAGAAGATATCCTTGAATACTTCAACAATGTATTTCTAAATACTCTTGACAGCCTAGCACCCCTCTGCACCAAAAAAGTAAAAACTAACCCTGCTACCTGGCTAACAAAAAATAAAAACAACATTTACTAGAGATAAAGTCTGTAAGGAATAGCACAATAACAAATCTGATGCTAACCTAATCAAATATAAACAGTTATGAAACTAAAAGTTAGTGAACTTAGACAAAATAAAAAAAAAAAAACTTTTCCAACCAAATGGACACCACAAAAACAACCCAAAACAATTTTGGAAATAGATCGCAAACCTCCTTATCCCAGGCTCTAAATAAACTCCATCACCATGCCTTGACCTCCCTCAGAGATAGCCAACCTGTTTAACTCTCATTTTATAGATAGCATAAACAAACTGTTAACAAATCCCACTGCCGCAACTACTTCAAGCCCCTTCTCTGATCCCCCTCTACCCTTATCTCATGACTCCTGCACAAATAAAAAAAGCCTTCACCTCCTCAGCAAACTAGTACTGCATCTTCTATCCCCCTGTCTCTCAAACCTTTCCCTACCTGTCTCATTCAAAAACTATTTAAAAAACTAAAACCATGCTCCCTCTCCTCAGACAACCTCCTACTTGAATGCTTATAACTTACTGCAGAAGCCATAGCATATCCTGTCAGCATCCTTATAAATCACTCCGCAACAGAGTCTAATGTCCCTAACCTCTGGAAAGAATCTATTATCACCACTTTACATAAAGGGGGCAATGCCAATGAACTATCTAGTTATCAACCGATCTCCATCCTCTCTCCTCTTTCCAAACTCCTGGAAAAATGCATACATCATAGGCAATTGTTTCACCATCTCATCCAAAACATATTACTCCTACCCAACATATTTTTCGCCATTGTACAGCACCATCACTGCCCTTATCTCCTTTACGGACACTGTGTATAACTTCATTGACTCTGGTAGTATCACCTCTGTCTTACTACTAGACTTATCAAAGAAATTTGACGCAATGTCCCACAACAAACTAAATCAGCTATCCATTGTATGCTGCACCCCACCATCCCTTCATTGGTTTGCAAGCTACCTATCCAACCACCAACAATGTGTTAAATGGCAAAATAAACTGTCCCAATATCAAACCAACACAAATGGGGTACCACAAGGGTCCATACTTGGATCCTTACTCTTCACTGTTTTCACCAACAACCTTCACACCTCATCATGCCTTAGCTCCATTATCCAATACACAGGTGACACTACTATATATTCCTCCTCTGATAATATACAGCATCTCCAAAACTCACCCAAACCACCTTCACCTCAATAGATGCATGGGTAAGAGAAGCCCCACTACTCCTAAATCCTAAAAAGCAAAACTCTTGCTTTTCTCAGCAAAACTAATCTTATCTGACTTTAAAATATTATCTCGGAATAACACAGAAATTGAAACAGTTCCCACAGCTAAGCTACTAGGTGTTGCCATAGACAACAAGCTAACTTTCGAGCACCGCCACATCTGCAATAGCATTAAAAAACACACACATCAAACTAGGAACACTATAGACAAAAAACTTTTGGATAACTCCACCAGAAAAACCCTCGCCAACACCTATTTGCTTCCCTCTCTCTTATATGCAGCCTCCTTATACACCAATTTACAGTCTTCTCTTAAAAACAAGTTGCAGTCCTGCTGCCATAAAATTGCCAAATTTGCCACAGACTACTCCTACCATTCCCATCACTGCCTAGCTCTGAAAGCACTAAACTGGCTTGAACTCACATACCACCTAAACCTAGTTCAGCTGTCTTCTACACATAAACTGATATATACAGCTGATAGTTGCCCAGCCCTCAAATCTGTCCTAAAACTCTATATCCCTAGCAGAACCCTCCACTCTCAAAACAAACAACTCCTAACCATCTACATTCCAAAACAAAAGAGCTGGACAGTGTCTATACTTTCATGCTACCACCCAGCTCTGGAACTCTCTGCCAACAGACATTACTACCACTGAGTACTTTAACAACTTCAAGCACACCCTAAAAAAATTTTCTTTGTAATCAGACCTGCCCCTGCTCCTTCCCTAACAGGTGAACTCTATCCACTGTCTAGGGCTTTTTCTTTCTACATCTGGAGATCCCTAGACCATGAATTCCATCCACAGCCATTACTATATCGAACTAAGAAACTTTATGCATTTCTACATCCTTAACTATTCGCATCCTACATCACAATTCTTCTAAGCCTATGCTTGTTTCTAATATTGTAACACCTCTGCCTGACCCTCACTCTTTTCCTTAATGCTGCATGATAAAAAAAAAAAGTTGTAATCTACCACATTACTTTTATTTAGTATTCTGTCTAGTACATGCTTTATTACTGTATCTACCTCTCTGTACTTATTTAGTATTCATTACTTATTTAATGTGTGCCTTAATACTTGCTGTTGTCTTGTTCATGTATGATGTCTTAAATTTTATTAATCACTTGGAGCTTTCCTCCCCGGGCCTCCGCTGAAAATGGGTTCCTGACACACTCAGACTTTCCCGGTAAACAAATGTTAAATAAATAAATAAATGACTTCACTCCACTTCAATGACTTGTCTGTGCCTATCTCCAATGGGAATTCAATTTTGTTACAGAGGAACTCATTTTGACTGCTTTTGAAATATGTCAGGTGAGCTGAAGATTGCATCAGCCTGACAGTTTTTAGGATGCATGTCTTGTCAGATCACCCTAACTAGTTTTATGTGAAAACAGGATTTTCCTATGGAGTAAACCATTCTTAATCCACAGGTTTGTATTTATGCAATATTGTAACTGCTCATGTACAAGTGATTTTTTTTTTCTTTTTTGGTTTAGTCAAATCCAGAAGTCCTTGCATGCATTTCTTGCATTCTATCTTCAGCTTCAATGTCATCCCTCAATTTTAATATAATACTTTAAAAAAGAAAGCACAATTGATGGACTGTTGGATAATACATAAACCAAGTAAACAGGCTGCATGCAATAAGACGTTAAAATGTATAAGTACCATATAGGTGATAGGTAGTTAGTAGGCATGCAGTATAGTATGCTACTATGGTGCCTAGCCAAGTTTCATTATTGCCACAGCATACCTTTCAAGTTAAATGACAGTGCATATGTCAAGGCTGACAGAATCAAATAGAATATAGAAAACACTCACACACACACACACACACACACACACACACACACACACACACACACACACACACACACACACACACACACACTTAAAACTGAGTGCTGTTAAAAGGAAGTCCTAAGACTGTTCCACAAAGTTACCACCAAGTGATAACAAAAATGAAGTTATTAAAGGAGCTGCAGAAGGGGGTGAATGTAGAACATGACTGCAGTCACCATGTTAGCAGGCTCCATACACCAATAAATAATAACCAAATATGTTTAAATGTACCTAGGGAATGAATAGCAGCCCCCGGGAAGCAGATCACATCACCCCACAATAGCAGCATTGCTCTGTGAACTCCATCAAATAAAAGGGCCTCAGGTCACGATTTGAAGAACAGAACAATAATGGACTAGAAGTGAATGCAAACTTCTCAACATAGGTGTGATATGCTGGTAACATGATGCACCACATATCCGTCAGCAGTTTTTTACAAGTTGCAGATGGTCAGTCTCAGTATCTGGGATCTCATATAAAAGGCCTTACAGTGGCCAACGTAGTATGAGACTAGAACATGGGAGATATCAGAAAGATCCTCAAAAAGTATAAGATGTTTAACTCTAAAAACATTCCCAATGGGAAAGAATATAACTTAATTACAGCCAGCACCTGATCACTAAATATCATCTGATTGTCCAGAATCACCTCTGTATCAGATACCTCAGTCACAAACTCAAGTCTTTTTCCACATAAACAATGAAAGGTGGAAGATGAAAAGTAGGTTATTCTCACCAGGTAGCAAGAACCATCATATCCTCAGTTCTGTAAGTGCTATGCTTCCAACAGTTAGAGACTAGTTAACGGAGATTGGCCTCCAAATCAACAGAAAGAGAAGAGACAAGTATACACTTGCCATTTTGTTGTCAGCAAAGGAGAGATAAATCTGGATGCTATCAGCATAGCAGTGTTATATTGAATGTCTCTCTCTGATAAGATCAATCATATCGAGCCCCATGATAGTCCAAACTCGAGAAGCTACAGGGAAACTTTTTATTCCCAAGATAACCATCTGGTTATGGTCCAAAAAAGTGGAAGTGAATCATACCACTCAAGAACAGTGGAGGACAGACCAGAGTAGAATGAAAAATGCTCTATCTGAATAGCATGATGGACAGTATTGAATGCTGTACAGAGATCCACCAGAACAAAAAGAGATTAGTAATGCTGATTTCTGGTGATACAGGAGGTCATTCATCACTCTGACAAGATTCTTCTCAATACTACTACCAAGGTGAAAACATAAATGATGTTCTCAGCAATCTTATCCAGAAATGGAAAAGTCAGGATAGGATGTAAATTTTCAAAGATTTTAAGTGTCTTAGGATGAATTATTGAAGACAGTGTTAACAAGAGTATCATTCAAAGTTGTTGGGGAAAAAAATAATAGGTATCAGAAAAGTATACCAAGTATATTACTGAGACTAGTACATTCCAGGTAGTACATGCAGCCTAGAGGAAAATGGCCCAGTATGTATATTGTAGAATGGGCACATTCAGAGCTAACCATAATCATGAATATGAAGCACTAACCTAGAAGAAGCCTCATCAGAGAATAGAAAAGTGCCCATGCAATCCGATGTAGGAAAAAGAATATCAGATAGAACAGACAATTTACATGACTGAAAAGATAAAACTCATCAGGTATTGAGGCAGGTTGGGCTGCACAATCTATTTGACATGCAGAAGAGCATGGCTGGATGGCTTGCAACCAGTGAGATCTCTCTGGAGAAATCAGAAGTCTTCTTATGAGGGATCGCAGCTGGGTTCAAAGTGTACTACTCATACATATCAAGTCACTCCAAAGACCTGCATTATTCCAACATTATTCCAATCTCTTCACTGTTGTCACAGAAAATGTAGCTCGAGATTAAACCAGGGCTTATGCTCTTTCAGTGGGATCAGGCAGGGGTGGTACACAAATTTGGGATAGCCTATCACAGGTTGAACTGAAGGAGTAAAGAGGAAGTAGTTCAGGAGTAATATCAAAAAAATTATCTCACTTCCTCAGTTCAAGATTAGAAGGCTGAAATGTGGTAACTCTAGGTCTGAGTAAACTAGAAGTAGTTAGCTCATGGGAATGACTTCACCACCAAATAGGAGGCCTTCACATAAGATCAAGTCTAGTATGCATCTTAATTTATGGATTCCAGAGGTAATAGCCATAAAAAAACAAAAGTGCTTTAGAACACAAATATAGCCATGCTTGCTGCTCCTCCTATCTGTGGCACTTAGTGGGTACTCTCAACCTTCACCAAGGGAAGGTGCTATGCCAAAAGATTTTTGATATAGCCCTATCCCAGATTCTTGAAGGTACTAAAGATGTTTATTCCACAACCTCACCAAAACTGACATACTACTAACCTTCATCCATACTAAAACTCAAAGTCCAAGCAATGCAGATGAATACCTTCACTTTGGCTAGATGCCAAAGCAGCACTAATAATTTTGTCATGCTTCAAGCCTCATATGGAGAGCTATTTTGATTGCATTGGATCACATTTGTTCAAGATCTATTTTACAGACAGCAGAGACAGATGCTCCATGTCTTCTCTGGGTGGTTGTGTTGGGCTGACAAGGACCTTAACAATCCCCTCCTTAAGAATGACAGCTGTCTAAGCAGACTGATCCATTTGCCCTACTGACTTTTTGGTGATGACACAAATCTGTCCTTGAAACTGGATCACCACAAACACAGAAAGATACCCTTACTCAGCATAGTTCCCAGTCATTCCTCATATAGCAGTGGAGTCTAAATTGCTAGATCACCATCAGTCAGACAGCCTGCTGTGAAAACAGTCCCAAATGGTGGTGGTGTTCATCTTTTCCAAAACAGTTGCCCTTCCATTGTACTTTGGAGTCTCTTATTTCATTTGACAGCTAGTGGAGATGATTAAGGCTCTTAACGGTTGATGAGCTGCTTTCTTTAGCTCAGGATACAGTGTTGGATTGTTTCCAACTCTATTTACCTACTGTGTAACTTGTGACCAAGTCTCTTAAGCAGACAGTGCTCACTGATGTCCAATGGCTATACAATTAAAAAAAATAATAATCTTTGCCCTAAATAATGGTAATTCATATTTTAATATCTTGTCTCTAAAAATATAAGTAAATAACACACTTCATATTCTAAACAAAAGTCTTAGTAATCATTTGTTTTGCTATTTGTTAATTGGGAAGAAGGACTGAGGAAGGTACAAAATTCACAGAGAAAACAGCAATATGCATGCATGCACACACATTCCCCAGGATTCAATAAACTCTTTGTAGGCTCTGTGGCCACAAAGCAGACCTCTTAACCAATCAGGGACACATTTGAACAGAATCAGGGAAAAGTCAAGAAAAAATCAGGGACAATCAGGGACACTTTTAAAATATTAGTGCTATTAAGCTGAAACATTGAGAGAATCAGAACATATGAAATGACACACCTTTTCTGAAGTAAAAGAAGTGCATAACTCTTAATTATTGTCATTATTCATTAAGTGTAATTCATCACCTTTTTGCCCAAAGTCAATAGTTTTAGGAGGGATTCAGAGGGACAGAGCAAAAATTTTAGTCAAAATCAGGGACGTCCCTAAAAATTAGGGACAGTTGAGAGGTATGCCACGAAGTGTCATCTGTAGCATGTACTGCACATTCATGATGCACATTGTGCCTAAGTGAGATCGCATGGTGAGTACCAGTAGCACTGGCCGTGAAACTTTGCAGAACAGCACAGATAATGAATGACTGTAAGTTTCGATGGTCCACCCACATCAAATATCACCAGAAGAGTATTCATTAAATCCAGCCATCCCGAATGACTATCTGAAGTCCACAAATTTTATCCCATCTTGTGTCCTTTATTTATTTGTTTTTCTATAGCTTTCTCGCATCTTTGCGTGATGCACCATGACACTTGCAGATGCTTATCAGGTTTGTGCAGCAGGACCTCCCATGAATCAGACATGACCCAGACATCTAAAAATAGAAACTGGATAAATATGATTGCACAATGCTGTGCGACATGCAAACCCATTACGTAGAGCTGTGCTACATTCATAGATTGGAAAGCATAACAACTAGTAAAACAATAATGATAATATCACCATTGTGGTGACAGGGGTTAGGTGTTGGACTGATGTGCAGATGTATCTGGATTCTAATCTAGGGACTCCATATTTTTTTTTATATGATGGTCTGGCATTGCAGCATATCCAAATAAACTGGTAATGTAAAGAAATAACCATAGAAGTGTCTTGATGCTGGTTTTTGCCACCATTTTTGAAAAAGGTGCACAGCGCTTAGCATCATACAAAGATTGTTTTGTTTTTGTACATATATGTATACACTGTAGGGTTTCTGCATAAGAAAGCAGCACACTCCATTATCAAATGTTTCAAATTGGGCATAAATGTGCCCTCTCAGTAAGTGCAAGTGGCAGGAAACCATGGTATTTAAAGGAGTAATACCAGGAATTGCACTTGTGCAGTAATGACTGGAGCAAGTGAAGGTGTGTGTTTTAGAGTATGAAGCTAGGGTGTCCAGGAGTCCAAGGTTTTTATTGAGCTCCTGGTTAGGGATCATGACCCATGCCTGTTGCAGGTGCACTATACTGGTACCCAATACAAAGCGGAAGCCTCGGATAGTTTGGCAAGGACACTTACCAGTGCTATTGGTATCATCTGCACTGGTGAACATTGTCATCACCACTATGATGACCTCTGTAGGAGAAATATGTATATCCTTGATCAGTGGATCAGGGATTGCCAAACAGGGAACACCCTTAGATGTGTAAGTATCATTTAAATGCATTACCTGAAAATACTCAAGCTGGGTATGGTAAACAATGGTAGTCATGAGTCATAATTGCTTTTTCTGTTTACTTTTTCCACAGCTGTAGAAGGGAGGGCCTTGAATGTGAGGGCCCACTCTAGGTGACTGGAGAGGATAAGACAAGCATGTGGTAAGTAAGAATAGTTATATAAAGCACACTTATTGCAGCCTTAAAACTTATGGGTGGATTAGCAGCTATATCATACTTTGATATTATTTTGTAAATGCATATCTGTGCAGTACCTTTCAGTACTACTTATATCTGCTGAAAATTGAGATATAAAAATCACTGCTTTGCCCTGGTCAATGTAGGGGTCATAGTTGTCTGGCATGTACTTTATGTAGACATTAATAAATAAAAGAGTGTCAAAAAGTTATGTTAACACAAATCATATGCAACTATCCATGTGTGTAATAGCAACATTTGCAATATTTTCCTAATTATGGGTCCTTGTACACCCAATATTTAATTATATGTCCACATATCCTACTCTAAAAGGTGGAGAGGTATGATATGAAATGCAAAGCAAGAGTTGTACATTCCCAGATAACAGTGCTCATGAGTCTACAAAGTATAAAATGAAAGAAAATTTGCATTATGTTGTGTTCAAATAGAAGCTACACTATTACAGTATATACTGCTTGCGGCTTGTAATACCACAGTCCCCAGATATAAAAATCATTGAATTATACTACTATGCTAGCTTTTCATCAATAGAAATATAATAAAGTCTTTTGGCTTTTCTCATTTAGGGGGTCACCACAGCAGAACTCTGATCCGCTAATGATTAGCAGTGGATTTTTACAGTGCTGAGTTGTCAGCCAGATGCCCAGCCTTCAAGGAAGGCACACCCATTCACACATGCACCTACCTGCATGTCTTTAAATGTCACTTGACTGTGGGGAGGACATGCAGACTCCACAGAGAAACCGCTCCAGCCAAGAATTGAATGGAAGAACCTTTTTCTGTGAAGTGACAACGCTATGTAATCATCATTATTGCATTCGAAGTGCAGACCACCAGACCTGTGCCTGCAATGGCCTGCTGTCATGTGTAAGCACTTTACATATAGTCCAAGTAATACAGGGATTTATTACCAGTTGTAATTGTTTATAGCAGACTGTATCAGAAGACAATAAAGTTATTTTTGAGAGCTTGTTGTATAATTTGTGAAGTTTCTGTGGTTGGTTTATTAGTTTGTGGGTGAGTGTGAGTTGGTACCATTGAAGGAGGTGGGGGAGCTCTAGCCAGCCCAGTTCTGCTAGTGAGAGACAGTGGTGAGTATTGTAGGAAGCCCCTGTGGCGAATTTGGTGATTTTGTTGTAGCAGGTTTTGAGCTTATTTAGATCACA
This sequence comes from Protopterus annectens, assembly GCF_019279795.1. Lineage (NCBI taxonomy): Eukaryota > Metazoa > Chordata > Ceratodontiformes > Protopteridae > Protopterus > Protopterus annectens. The sequence continues at coordinate 227,709,607 of NC_056734.1, read as the reverse complement.
TTGTCTAAGGTTATTAGATAAAACCACATCCAATAATTCCATCAGCAGCGTGAGCACATAACTAGGGGCTCCTAAATCATGCAGCAGTAAGCTCAGCCATTCTATACCCCCCAGGTGGGGAATAGATATATAGAAATCCTTGCGTCTTTCATAAGGAAATTCAAATTGATATTGAATTCCACCTCTTGGAGGGTAGCTAAAAATGACCATGAATCCTTGCATATCTGTGGTTGTTGTACATACTTCTTTAGATGATAATCAACAAAGTTTGCACACGCATATTTAATGCTATCCCTTGCATCCACCAATGGTCTCATTGGAGGATTCTGTATGGACGTATGAATTTTTGGGACACCAAATAAGTTTGGCATTTTGGGTGCTGACATGGATAGGTAATTATAAATATTACTATTGATTCTAGCTTCAATAAACAACTCTTCTAGCCATGCTCATATTCACCCATAAGTAACATTCAGCTCATTCCTTGACACCTATACATAAGTGTCCGTGGAAATGATCTCCTCCATTTTCTCATGGTAGTCTGCTTTTTTCATGATTACCAGTCCCCCACCCTTATCTGGTTGCATAACTGTGACCTGAGCTTGCTGCAAAAGTGTAACAGCCTGTTTTTCTTCTCTGGTAACATTATTCAATCTGTTCATTCCCTTTTTTTGTGTTCCCAAAATATTAAAAATATCCAATTCTCAAATCCGCTCAAATAAAAGTAATGTTGGGTGCAGAGGGGGTCAAAAACGTGCTAGATATCTGAAAGGGTTTGCTGGAGTCACTATCCTGACCAAACATATATTTAGGTTCATAGGTAGGTACTGGGCTATCTGCCCGAAGGCATATATTAGCCCAGCCACGTTCCCTAGGCCCTATATCTAGCAGCTAGTACCCTTGGCCCCTATCTAGTAGAGCTGTTGGTATGATTGAGATTTAATTTTCTTGTAAACAGTTTTAAGTCCACAACTGCGTCTGCAAAACTAGCTTTTCTTGATGGCACAAAAATCTGCCCTTTAGCTAGTAAATCAGTTAAAATTATGTCCACTGTTAATGTTAGAAAAGTTAAAAATCTTGAAATCACCTTCGGAGCTAAACATAATTTTGCAGTTAGTAGTAAATTCTTCTACTTCTTCCCTCATTGTTGTTGTCTCTGTGATGCATTGTAAATTATCTGAGGCAGGCCCTGCCTCAGGTTGTAGCCCGAGGCTTGCTTCCAAAAATTTGGCCCATTGTATAGTCCTCCCGGATTGTTGAAGGCTTCTCCATTACCTCTGATGTTTCCTGTAGGTTAAAATCTCCCTTCCAAATTGTTGCTCCACTGGTTCTGACCTTCTTGTTGTCCTGTATGGTGAACATTCGTTGGAGTAAGTACCATTTGATCATTGTTGGCTTGGGTTATGCCTCCTCCGTCCATGGGACCAATACCTGCCTTAGTCTGTGATGACAGGGGTTTAGGATAGGCCAGCCCCACTCTATATGCTTCCCTATCCCTGTTAAGCTTTTTTTAAATTTTGATTCCCTTTAGTTTATTCAAATGTTGATCTATACTAACAAAGGTTCTTTCATACTCATATTTGTACCGCCCAAAATCCAAATCCTTCTTTATAATGTCATCCAACAGTGCAATTTCATTCATTAATGCATCACCAGCTAACTGGTAGTGCTTAATCATGATTTACAAGAAATCAATACCATGCCTATTGAACATTTTTATTAAGTCTTTGTGGAATAAAGACCCTTCCACTAAACCCGTCGGGTACTGCCATGACCTAAGCCCCTTAGGAACAATCCCCTCACTGATACATTCCTTGAAATAGGAAATCTCTAATTGGTTCTTCTTTAATTTAACCATTTTTGTATCCAGTGCTTTTAAATTACTAGAAATATTTGCAACATTGTTCCCAAACCCTTCAGCCGGACACTCACCATTGCTGCTGCTCATAGATGCTTGTATCAGCAGGACAGCTTGCAACCAACTCTTCAGTTCCTGCTGTGGAGTACCAATAAGCTCCAAGGGTTCATCCATATGATTTTCCGTTGTACTATGTGCACTACAAGACTCAGTGTCTTCTGTATGTAGTTCTGCTAGTGCAGAATAAGTACTCACATTCATGAGATTATCAGACAGATCACCAGAGATTCTATTGGTAGAGTGAATTCTAGTCCCATTGTCTCTACATGGTGGTTGGGTTGGGGGAACACCTCCGGTCAATGCTTCCATTCTAAAAGTTAACGTTTCCACTTGTTTAGACAGCTGTCCTATGAGGGCCGTCAGTGCTGTAATTCCTAATGCATGCACAATACTGTGGTGCAATGGACAAATGAATACTCACAGTGATATGTGTGTAGAACAATAACCTGAATTTACCTCTAATGCTAAAACAGAAGTACTGTTTTGAATCATACATACCACTTGCATCTCTCATCCTTCTCAGTCTTCCCTCATAGGCTTTGACATTTAGTGCTGTCTCCACTTTAGCTGTGGGGAGAAATATGACCACATTAAGATCAGCAGTCAGAAACATATGCAGCTGCTTCATCATTCAAACAGTGCCTGTAAGTGATACTCACACATCTGTGGAGTGCCATTAGTCCTACATTCATCCATCCAACATTGGAGGGTATCTCTCTTCCTCATCCTGAGGTCTTGGTAGTGATTTCTACACTCTTCACCAGTGTGGGGGAAACTGCTAACAGTGGACAAATCCCTGGCTAAACTATTCCATGCATCTGATTTGTAAGCTGATCCATGATAGTACTTCTGCAACAGCTGGGGACCATAATCATTTACTAGGAGTCCAAGAAACACTTTGGACTCCTGCACACCCCACCTTTGGGAATGAGATCTCAAACCTTCACCCTGAAAGATAGCCATCTGTAATGTGGATAAATACCAGTGTACAATGCATTTTCCTGCCAATTGCAATTATAACAGATACTGAGAATGTGGAACATTGCAATGTGCAACATTTGAAAATGGTGCACACTACTTAACATCACGCAAACCCAGGCAACATGTTTGGGTGAAGCTACTTACACACAATATGTGAAATAATACCAGATATCATTACAAAAAACTGCCTCATCCATTATGAAAATAATTACTATATAGGAAATATTAGGTCATCTACTAGCGTTTATCATGTGAAGTGGTACATCATTCATTAAAAAGGACAGGATTCTGCAGTATTACAACCCTGAACCTTAGCTATGACAGTCCTTCACTCTCAGTTATTCCCATAACAAGAATGAAGATAGACATGTCTAGGATTCATTGCATTGCTAGCTATTACAAGAACACATTACAAAAAAACACAAGGCTGCATTACCTGTATTTGAGCCATGGACCATCTGAACTTAAGAGCAGCGCTTAACTCCTTGCAACACAGGTGAAGTTACATAGTCTGTGACTAAATTTGTATTTATTGTAAGGTTCATAAAGGTTCAGTATAAGAAAATTAATTGATAGCATACAGAAAAAAAACAATTTATGATATATACAGTCCAGTTTGTAGCACACAGGTAATATGCACACATAGGTGTGCAATCCAAATCAACATGCAATCTATATTCAGAGGAATGCATAGTTGCCTTAAAGCTGTTATTCCCACATACATTACTGTAGCAAGCAGTTAACAGTCACTCAGCACACAAGCAACTTCAACAGGGAATGTGCACTTCATTTGAAATAGTACATGTTAGATACAGGGGATGTTCATTTCATTTGAAATAGTACGTTAGATGTACATGTAGTTAAATGTTCAACATGAAATATTATTCACTTATTCCTTACACAGGATGTTATGATTCTTGTTTTCAAATATACAGCACAGTCCTAACATGCTGTGTTCCTTGTTCAGTCAGTAATCATCAGACCAGTACTGTGGTAGCGAGCATGTTTTAAAACAAGTCCATAGTATTGCATTTGCAATGTTGAATGATATTAAGTCAGAATATGTTATTCAGTCACCAAATAAGTAAAGCCATGCTGGCTAGTATGAACAAGCATTAACTGTTATTTTTTAGGTGTGGATCACAGGCATCCACCCCTATGTGATCAAATATGATATCCCCACAGAGCACACATCTTGAGCATTTGGGAAAAGGGGCACATATAAGATTCATTTTAACTGGAAGTTTTGCTAGCACACATGTGACTGATGATGCACATACTCTTCAACATGATTTGGCAGTAGACCTTACTCTGTTCCCCATTTCTTGTTGTAATGTGTACATGACTCAAAAGTGAGGCACACATTAATTTACGAGAATGCAAAACATGATAGAATTGTAGCATTCTTCTGAAAATATACTCAGAATTTACTCTGATATTTTAAAGATCATGGATGGTGTTGTCTGTAACACACCAAACATGCCCTCTGCTACTCTGTGAGTTGTCCCAGTGACTAGGAATATCATTTAAACAATACCTTACTTCCCATTGGGATTGTTTTCTGCACTTGTCTCTGTCTGCCAGTCAATGCTGAGAGAGGTTGCTTAGCTCCTCCAGTGTGTTATGTGTCCTGCAGACGTTATACCTTCTCTGTGTATGACTCTTGACAGCAGGAGCAGTGTCTTCAGCCTGCATTACAGACAGACTTATTCAAAAAGCAGCAGGTAGTGACAGTCTAGCTGTTCCAACTTAGTATCTGTATTCAAGTGAATTCTCAATCCACAAACATAAAACAACAAAAAAAGGAAATGGAGACATCATGGGTGCTTTTATGTCTTGTGGACTAGCTCCACAGGATTGGTCGATTAGCATCCGGTTCAGCTGGGAATACTGTAATTAGCATCTCTGATGCACAGAGTAGGACACATGCAATCAGTTATTGATGTACTCCATTATAAAAATGCAATGAGTAGCTGGGAAAACCTGATGGGGATGAGAGTTATTACTATATGACTGTAACCCCACATACACATTTCATTGGATTCACTTATATTTTGTCAGAGGAGTATTTCATGCCATCAAGTATGTATTCATGTTGTAACCTAAATAATGCATATGCTGGAATGTAGATAACAAGAGATGTGAAGTAAATCTCTATACGCATTTCTTAGAAACATATTCATTACATGGCCTTCTTTATCAGCAATGTGACAGGTTCAGAGGATGGAGGATAGGCAAAACGTCTAATGCTATGTGCTAACTACGCACACATGTTCCGTGGAATGATCCTTTGCTAGTACTGTTAACATTTGCCCATTGTTTGCTTAACAACATTGTTCCTGACCTTGTAATTTTTTTTTTTTTTTGGGGGGGCATGCTATGGAACAAACTAAAGTGGACTGTTATGTTGGGTGGGGGACATACTTAATTATCTGTTAGGGCACAATAAATACTATTTTGCTCTTGTTATTCTTTTACGTTTTTTAACTGCCCTTATTATTTACTGCACAAGGTTGTATCTTTACAGTTTAATTCACTGTTGAATATTGGCAGCCTTCCTTTAATGCATTATCTGTACAGCAATTTGTAGTTATGTGATCCTTATATGTGTTATCATTATTTTGTCTTTCAAGAAACAATATTTCCCCAAAATGGCTACCACCATTATCGGAGGCCAAAAATGACCTGGTTATATATGCACTCAGACAATACCATGAGGTCCTGCTTTCAAGATGGTGGGCAAGAATGGTTGAGTGTGAGGAACTCTGAGATGACCTTGTCTGAAACATCAACAGGGTGGGCAGACAAAATCACACATATGAGCAGGTGTGTCACAGGGCTACAGGTATGTTCCATACAGCCAGGAGGCATGCAGCTGAAGTGGCATGTTATCGTGAGGTCACTGGTATTGGGCCTGCAGCAGAGGAACCCCTCAGCACCACAGAAGAATTCATGGCAACCATTGCAACTTCAGGGCAGCTCCCAGCAGTTCAACAGCCAGTATGTCCTTGACATAGGTTCTACTCTTGCTACTCAAGAGGAGCATCCAGGTAGGCTGTGTTAGATCATCAGTAGAATCTGGTTGCAGTCATTCTGTAGTACTGTATATAATTTTAATGTGTGGCAGGTTGCTATTTTGTTAGGGTGCAATTAAGATAACTACAGTGTTCAGGTCATGTAACTGCCATAGAGGGATTTGTAGCACACTTTTCCACCCAGGACACATACCCACTAATCCTTGATTCCACACAAACACACATCACAGACATACAAACATCACCACTCCCAACACTAACACACTCACACTCTGACCTACCTACCCTAACCCACACATAAAACATCCCAATACACTCACAAACTCACAATCCCTCCCCAAAACCCTAAAATAAACAACACTCACCTAACGCGCTATCCATACCGTGGGTTCGTAATTGTCAGATTCAACATTTCCGGGTTCGAGATTCCTGTCCTTTCGACTTCATAGGCTTGAGATTCTGAAATTCATTATTTCAGGACTTCAAGCTTATAAAGTGTTTCTATGTGTATATATATATATATATATATCTGCTACAATGTCCTCTCAGGCCTACTGTTTGTATTTCAGTACTGTTTGTATACCTGTCCACTGCACAGATTTTTGCTGATTGTCAAAATTTGGGAATCATTTTTCAGGCCTGTTTTTAAGATCATAGTAATTGAATGTTAGATTACTGTGAAATCAGTAATGATAGCAAACATTAAATTATATGACACATATCCCATATTCAAACTGCATACCCTTCAGATATGCCATTGTGAAGCAAAACCTGTTATTCCATCAGTTGTATATATTATGCAACATTTGTCCATATCCTTTAGCTTTTGCACAACCACTATTTATGGATTTGTCCACACTTCTTACTGTAAGTGTCTGACAAGTTTAAATGTTTGCAATAGTCACAGCAGTGTAAATTGCAGCATAGTAGTGCAGGTATTAATTTTGTCCTTTTTTTATCACAGGTGAACATGGCAGTAGTTCTGTGTCCCCTACACCACCTGATGTCAGTGTCTCAGAATCTGATGATGATGGTGGCCAAAGTGAGGCACAGTCAGGAGTTGCAAAGGCTGAATTTGACACAAAAGTTAACATCCAGCACCCATACTCAGAATCCCCGGAAACAGCCAGTATACCTATGCATACCCAGTCCATTGAGGCCACACATATCGGACATTTGGAGGATGAGTACATAGACCAGGCAAGTGTGACTACCACAGATTCAGAGACTGTTGGCACTGTCCATAACCAAACTGTTGGCGAGTTCCCACACAGTTTGATAGGGGTGCTTGTCAGAGGCCTACTGTCCCTCCACCCCCTGGTGCAGGTGTGTCTTCACGCATCACTCAATGCTTGTTTAGGACTGTAATGGAGGCACAGGCATATTCAGAACATCACTCCAGGAGAATGCTCAGGGTTTTAGATGCAGCACAGTCAGATATCTGTGACTGCCACCACCATGCTGTTGATGCACTGGATCAGTTCAATGACACGTATGAACAGGATGTGTCCATGAGGGAGAGCAGAGCATCATTCATGGAATGCACCTTGTCTGTGCTTGAACATCTGCTGGGAGGAGAATGTTGACCTCGTGGGTGTAGGTCAGAAATTACAACTGCTGAGAGCTAATGGGGCTGTGCCCGATCAATCTCCCGTAGTGACAGTACATCCACTGCTCCATCAGAAAGTGTGCTGTCCACACCCAGACATAGCAGGCCATGAGGTCATGGTCTTGGCCATTCCTGTGAAGGGAGGGCTTGCAGCAGACATCAGTCACTCTCAGGTAGTACCACATTATCTGCCCACGGGTGTGGAGTTGCCAGTGCAACTCCTGGTAGAACCAATTCTTGTGGTTGGGGACAAAGACAATGAAATGTCAGCTCTGCCATGCACAGCTCACAGCTGTCCAACATACAGACATGTAGGCTTAGCACTGAGCTTGGCTATGTTTATGCAGACACTCACACACCAATGTCAGATTGAGGGTACCTACTGACACACACGCTACATTCATATATTCCCTGTTGGCTGCTGCTCTTACTGACTCACACACACACACACACACACACACACACACACACACTAACCTTTTGTGTCATCCTAGGCCTCCTGGACCCCCAAAAAAACACCATGTGCAAATGATGACTGTGCCACATCCCTGCTTTCTATCTTTTTGGCTTCAGGGATATTAAAGTTTGAGCAGTTCTTATAACACCCATGACTTTGTCAGCAGTCATTAGTGGCACAAAGATGTTTTGCCACACATCCTCTGCTTTCTTTTGGGCCCTTTGATATGTATATGGCAAACAAGAGGGGAGGCAGCACTGACACATCTGTTAACACACAAGTGACAGGTCAGCTGCTTGAGATGAGGTCTCCCACTTTGACTGAGTATTGTTGGCCTGTGATCTAATTTGCAACCTGCCTGTTAACAGGAGGTGTGATGTTCACCTTGGTTAGTTTCTCATTGAGAACAAATGCTCACAGTCTAGATTTCCCACAATTTTTGCAGGCACAAGCTAAACATGAGAACAGCTAACTGGAACAGAGTGACTGGTTTGAGATCACCTATGTCGTTTTTATGTGAGATGCATGCATATTGTTTCCATTGCCTTAAAGTGAATGTTGAATATAGTTATGGAAGTATAATTCCATTTGTATGTTGCCTATCCTACATTGTGTGGGTGGTAAATGGTCACTGCATTCCGTTCATTGTGGACAACAGCAGTACTCAGACTGAGGATGAATATGGTGCCTAGCGCAGTAGCTCTCTGTTGCAGCACATGAAGAACACAGCCCAGAATGTTATCTGGTCCCATGGATCCTGTGCTCCATGTATTGGGGTGAGCAGTGATAACTTACTTTTTGTAGATGCTATGCTTTGGAGGTGATGATGCAAAAATGTAGTAAGCTTGGTGTTGTGATGGGGGACATTTTACAGCCACCTGTGTCTGCTAGCAGGTGTGGAATTTACAGTATATCAGTGTGTGCAATACCATCCAAAATTAATTCACATCTGAGCGATATATTTTATTTTGCAGATGTAAATGGCGACAGGCTTATGGTTATGCTTGGATATGTGTCATAAATTATTATCATCGTTGCTGTGTAAGGCTTCTTCAAAGTTTCTCATTGCTTAGGGTGCATTGAGGTGAGTGAGCTTCCTGGGCCATTTTATACATGTTGTATTTGTAGACAGCAGCTTCTATCACTTACTGTAGAATGTAGTAATGACAGACATACACCAGTATGGATTTTATTTCCTGGCAGATCTATCTTTAAACATATCAGGCATGTCTGTGTGTATACATTTTTGTAGATTTGTAGACAAGACATCAGGGTATAACTTACTCTAGCTGTCAATGTCCTTTGTGGAAACCTGGGCTTGGACATTGAGTATCCAATCCCTTAGGAAGATGTAGTTACCTTAGATGATGTTTTTGAACCTGAGTCCTCCCTTAGGGAGTTCATTAGGTATTACAAACTCTACACATACTGTTTTATGGTTGGATTGACAGTATAGGCACTACACACGTGCCATTACATTGTTCATTCATATTGATGACAAACAGGTCTGATATATTACAGACCCTTGTGGGGTGGCGCACTATTTCTTCAATGTCATTTCAATTTGCAAAATCCAGTTATGTTTGTCCTCCTATAGTTATCCACGAGGCATTATATGTACTGGTTATAATAATCATGTCAACTAGTCTTGCAGGGGAAAAAAGTGAAACTGATAGGTTAGAATGGGAGTTTTGAACCTGGTATCTACATACAGAATGCTAAAAGAAGGGGTATATGTGATATGAGTGGTATTTTCTGGGGAGTACATATGGTGTGCACATTCTGAGGTCCTTATTAAGGTGTATCTAAAGTTATGCCATTGATCGTTAAGTGTTTTAATTGCTGTTTGTTATGTAACAGAATGTATGCCAGAGAGGTAGAACTGTGGAGGCACTGCTCTGTAACATAGTAGCAGCCAAGTTTATTGGAAAATAATTGTATTGTCATTTCTGTACACATGAGATCAAAGTGTTAAGTCATCTGCATATAAACCACAACAGAGCTGGTAATCCAAGGCAATGCTATTAAAGCTCACACTAGGTCCAGAAACAGTAAACTTCAATAGTGACTCCGACTGTACACACTTGACAGAAGAGTGCAGGTGTGATTTCTATAAAAAGAGATGTCATCCTAATGTTCATAGTCTTTTGGCTACTACCATGATGGGTTGCCACAGCACATCATCTGCTTCCAGTTCCTCCATGCCTCTGCATCCTGTTCTGTCACAACAGCCGCCTGCCTATCCTTGGTCACCACATCCATGAACATAATATTAGGCCTTCCTGTGTTCCTCTTACCCACCAACTCCATCCTCAAACATACCCAGCATCCCTATTAAGCACATGTCCAAAGCAACACAATCTCACCTCTTTGGACTTGTGTTCAAACTGTACAACCTTGTGCTGACACTGTAATATACTGATCAGTAATCCTGTCCATCCTCAGCACACCCAGTGCAAATCCTAACATCTGGAATTCTTCCAGCTCCTGTTATGGCTCCTTTATTTTCGTCAGTGCCACCATCTCCAAACCATGTCACACAGCTATTCTCAATACACTCTTGCAGACCCTCCCTTTCAGTGTTATTGGTACCCTTCAGTCATAAATCACTCCTGACACTCTTCTACACCTACTCCACCATGCGTGCACTGTCTTTTTCACCTCCCTTCCACACTCAGTGTTACTGAGAACTTTAGCTCCCGAGTATTTAATATCATACAACTTTGCCAACTGTACTTCTGACAGTCTCACCATTCCTGTATCCTACCTCTTATTCTCAAACATAGCCTGTCTTAGTCCTTATGCCATTCATTACTCACCACTGTATAGCATAACTCCACCTCTCCAGGGTCTCGGAACCATGTTCTTGGATCATAATATAATCCATGAATATCATAGTCCATGTGGTCCCCTGTGTGATCTCCTGTGTCAACGAGTCCATTATCATTGCAAAGAGATGTCATGATGCTTGTGCATAGCATGAAAGGAGTGTCACTCATGTCAGTCTCATATTGCATGAGGTAACATCTACCTGTCTGCCAGGCCATTGTGTGCCCATGGTCTGTGTGAGTAATATGTATCTAATAATCTGATATAGTTGATGACATCAGCAGTGTCCATTGAAGACATGAGGACAGTGTACCATAGGCTGTGGTAAGATTATCCATCTAGCATCCACCAGAATCTCACACATACACACACACACACACACACACACACACACACACACACACACACACACACACACACACACACACACACTCTACATTGACTACAGTGAAATTAGAACTCCTACCTATCTAGGCTTACACACTAGATAGCACAGTACGTAATGCATGCCCCACAGCACAAGTCTGAATTTAGCAGGACTGCAGTTGATTGTATAGTAGATGACATCAGCAGGCCCTGTGGGGGGACAGGAGGTTTGAGGACTCCTAGACATAGATGTTTTTTGCAGGCACAAAAGCAATGCAAAACCATGCCTGTCTCCATGGCAGTATTAAATACACAATCTTTATAGAGACAGGGACACACAAACACACACACACACACACACACACACACACACACACACACACACACACACACCAAGTTAGCTGCAGTGAGATTAGAACTCTACCTGTCTAGGTTTACAGAATAGAGAACACAGTACTTAACACACATGCCACAACACAAGTCTTACTTTAGCAGGACTGTAGGTGATCTTATAGTAGATGACATGAGCAGGCCCTGTGGGGGACAGGAGGTTGAAAGGCTGCTAGACATGGATTTTTTTTGCAAGCCCAAAAGCATGCTATTTTCAAGGTAGTGTTGAATATACACTCATAGTCTTCTTTATGTAGACCAACACATGCACACACCAAGTTGACTGCAGTGAGATTAAAACCCCTACCTATCTAGGTTTAGGGACTAGAGAATACAGTACTTAATGTACACACCATGGCACAACTCTGACTTTAACAGGACTGCAGGTGAACTTATAGTAGCTGACATCAGCAGGCCCTGTGGGAGGGGGGGGGGCAAAAGGTTGGAGGACTGCTAAACATGAATTTTTTTGCAAACACAAAAAGAAAGCAAACAGCATGTCAGTTTCCAAGGCAGTATTGGACTCACACTATCACTATTCTTTATGGAGACACACACACACACACACACACACACACACACACACACACACACACACACACACACACACACACACACACACACACACTCTGCTACACTGAAAGCTGAACCCCTACCTATCTAATTGCACAGACTAATGATCACAGTTTTTAATGCAAGTGCCACTACACAAGTCTGATTTTAAAATTACTGAATGTGAACTTATAGTAGATGACATCATAAAGGTATGTAGGGAACACCAGCTTGGGAGGCCTGCATAAGTGCATTGCTCCTTAGTGTCATCTGAGGCTAGTACACTGACAGTAGTATACTGTTTAGAGGCCATAAATGTGTAATAGCACTAGTCCCTTACTGAAAAAATTTGGATATTTTCCTTTGGCAGTGCACACCTATGAGAACAACTTTTTCGCCATGTCCATGAGGGAGCACACAACATTATATATTACACCTTTGTTTTGTGTTATATGTATGTGCTGTAGAATTAAAGAGATCCAATGGTTGTACTGATTGTTGTTGAGGTTGTTTGTGAGGAAACACATATGGATATCTTTATTAACTGTCTGTACAGATAGTTACACTGTGCCCTCACTTTTCAGTATTTCAACATCTTGGAAATATAGAACAGTAAGAACTCAGATCTGTGTATGTCATGTTATAGTTAGTAGACCTCACCACCTTCAACAGCATGAAATCTGCACAAGTCCATAATTAATATGGTGAATGTTGAAATATTGCCCTTACAAAACTACACTGTTGATGGAATAACAGGTTTTGCCTTAGCATGCATTTTCTGAAGGGTATGACATCCATAAATGAAATGTATGTCATTATTTCCTGGCTTAATTCTCAATGATTTAGCAATAATGTTGTATAAACCAACATTTTATGGGGAACAGATTACAAATATTAAGTACAAATATGGACATTTTTCATAAATCTGGACAGTTTAGAGCTATGATAGGCATAGCAAAAATGCAATGAGTATTGCACCAAGTATACATGTATGTGTGTTTCACTCTTCTATCTGTTTGTACAGTGTTAAGCAGTGTGCACATGCGAGGTGCATTGCTAACATCCACTCTTCCTATTATGTAATAAATACTCTTATTGCAGTCCACTTCTGTCATTACTCCAGCCCATGATTTCACAATTGCTATGGACAATCTATAACTATTATCTACATATTTCTTTTTTCTGCAGTTTTGCGGTTTGTGCAAAATGTTTAAGCATTGTTAACAGTGTTTTCAGTACACAATACATCACGCAAATGTGTACTAAAAACATAAAGATGAAAAAGTTATGGGACACAGAGTCACATTCTGTGCAAAACACAAACTATAGCAAAAACACCTCCAAAATTTCAACTTACACCAAGTTCACAACCCAAAACACCATTAAAGCTTCATCCAGCAGGATGGCTGCCTTAGTCCTTTTGGCCAGAGAAGCCACTTCCTAAGATGGGGTTATTCCTCACACAGCCACCTTCATAAAATATGTTAACTGCTGTCATACCATTCACAATATATTGTACAAGTACTTCTATGAGTTACATTTGGACACAGACCAGTTAATAGACGCAACTCCTGACAAACATACAATTATAACTATATATCTCTCTGTCTTACAATCCTGTGTCTGTGGGTGGAGGGGTTGGAACACATTTACTGTTAGTATACAAAGTAGCCTGAAGTCAGAAACTGCTATTGTGTGGGGTCAATTTCTAACTTCTGTCTTGTGTGCTGTACCAGTATTTAGCTGTGGTTGGACTCTGTGAGTGTTTCTTGTCTGATGCACAACAATTACATATGACAACACAGAAGTAATATAAGTGTGTGTACTCACGTGTTAACTTATCTACAAAAGCACCACTATATATTTTCATACTGTAACAAGGTAAGCCCTATACAGGGATATGTCATAATAATGTTCAACACTACACTCAAGGTTCAGGCCTTACATTACAAGTGCGGCAGTTGACTCAGTATTAGTTCAGGGCTGACTCTGTTTGATGCAAGCAGTACACAGCCAATACATGTCTAAATAAAGGTTGTGTGAGTTTCCTGACTACAATTTGTAATATATGTGAGTAGGAGGAAGGTGTTAGACCCCAGGTGGTCAGTGAATGTGCTATGTGTTGTCCCTTAGCCAAAGCAATGGTATACTGAGCATGCTTACATCTACCTACGGGGACAGCAAGTTCCTCCTCTGAGTCCTCGTGTGACTGTAGCTGTGGTAACCTAGGCATTGGTGGGGGATGTGTGCCTGTTTCCCTTGTTGATCCTGCTGCAGCTGTTTCCACAGGATCAGATTGGGCAGCATAGCACAAACTGTGAAAATATGTGCACATATGCTTGGAGTATACTGCAAGGTTCCAGTGGATATATCTAGGCACTGAAACCTTGACTTCAGAAGTCCAAACACATGCTCTATGATGTTTCTAATTTGTGCATGTGCCTCATAATGACATTCTTCCATGGGTGTGTGTGCATTTCTGATGGATGTTATCAGCCATGTTTCCAGGGGGTAGCCAGCATCCCACAGTAAATGGCCTGTGGAATGCTCCCCCCACCAAACATCTAGTACAGCTGTGATGTGTGTCAGATATGGGAGGTATGATAACTACCAGGTTGCCATCACAAGCATTCAAGACAATCCCCTGGGCATTGCACATGACTTGGCAGTAGATGGAGTGGTATCCCTTGTGGTTAATGTAGATTCTACCCTGCTCACCAGGTAGTGCCTTGATGTGTACATGAGTGCAATCTATGGCATCCAGTACTTCAGGGTAGTGTGTTACACAATAGAAGGGGTGCATATTGCTGATCCTGTCCTCAGCAGTGAGTGGAAAACATGTGTGTTCACTGGCATGTATAAGCATAGCATCCAGGAACTGGAGGAGTATTCTGAATGGTAATGCCTGTGACACCCCCATCATGTCCCCAGTTGGTCTTTGAAAAGTACATGTAGCTAATATTCCAAGGGCTACAAGTACCTTAATTTCTAATGAGATGGGTTCCCTTCGGTTGGCTCTGGCTCTGAGTTGAGGCTGGCAGAGCTCAGAGAGTTCTTGTAATGTGCCCTTGTCCACCATGTAGTTCTCTACAATCTCCAGCTCATGTAGGACCTGGTAGGTCACCCTAGGCCTAAACACTCTTCTTCTTCTTAGCCTAGGCCTATTGTCATCAACACCCGCAGCACTGACTTCAGCCTTGAGCACATACAGATGTAGAATAACTGCAGCAGCCCCTAACATTATGTAAGTTAAAAGTTCAGTCTCTACTCGAATGTTGTTAAAGTATCAAGGGAAAAATCAGACTGTAGGCTGTATGCATACTTTATAAATTTCTTGATTAGGACCACCATCTGATATTAGCTGTTTTAAATGATATTCACCTGCTTAGGAAATAATTGACAGGATTTAGAATTCCTGCTGCAGTGCACATTGTTGCGCTCTGCACACAAATGTGCAGCAGACTTCAACTATGCATAATGATAGCAAATCATGTAAAACATTTAATAATATCATCCCTATTGTCATGATATGTACAGAATACTCTAATTAAGGATAACTGGACTTCATTTCCATGACTTACAATGCCAGCATAGTATGATTAAAAGTTGACGTAGCCTGTACTTTACCCCAAGGCAATCTGCACCCTAGTCAAACCCCTAACAGTTATTGTCACAGTACTAGAGGGAAATAGTTGAGCACAAACCCACTTACCAGTTTTGTGAGATGCTCAGAAGTTGTCATCCATGGAAAATGCACACTGTGTAGGAGCTTACATGGTGTGTACAGCCCTACATGGTCCCTACTTTTTGTGATTTAACCAATCCACTCATTTTTTACATCATTTACATAATATCCATGTTGAGAGCCTGGAAACTACATGGATAGTAGCTGTGTAAGCTGGGAAACAGCACTGGTGCATGGATTTAAAGATACAATGCAGAGTATTACTGTAATTGTTCTGACAATATATCATAGCAAACATTTTAATTACAGTTGTATTATTTTTTAAAACCATTTTGCGTGTAGTGGCACATTGCGCAAATTTGTGCTAAAATAAAAATTACAATATTTAGAGTGAATTTACACATACTCGGGAGCCTTTTGGCCATCCTCAGCCAGTAAACCTTTTTATGGGCATTCTTTTCATATTTCAGGACTTCTGTATGCCTTTGCTTCCATGTAGGCTCCTGTATGTGGAAATTGTTCGCCTACACTTCAAACATTGACACAGAGCCTGGGTGTTGGATCACTCCACCATATTGATGTGCTTCATTAGAATAAAATTCAGCTACTTATGCTGAAATTTGCATGTCACAAAACTTTCCTTTGGTGCATGTGACTGCATGTGCTTGCACACCCCTACACTGAGTTTACTGAATCTAAAACCCACTGTGCCCGTATTTGCATCACACAGTGATGCAAGCACAGAAAAAATGACCACGTAAGCCTTATTGAATTTGCACCATTGACTATGCATGCAAACATAGGATTGAAATTAATATCATAATGCTTACAAAAATGCATGAATAAGAAAGTCAACTACCACCCCATAACCAGCTCAATAGCAAGCCCACTAGTTATTTACAAGAGAATATTTACAAAGTTATTATAATGCAATTTACATTGTATTTACAATTCAAGTTGTGTTCATTGTCTGGCTGGCTTATAGTGTTTTCAGAAGAAGCCATGTTATACCTATGGACCAGCACATATTGGAATAATGTTCCTTAACTTTTAGTTTTCAAAGTAGGTAATGTAACCTGCTTATGAATGCTTCCAAATATGCAATTCAAGGGTACTGGACCAATTCTGAAAACAAAGTCCTTACCTAGAAAATATGGTGGTTTTGTTAGCAGAAGTGAATTTCCTCTGTTTTTTTAAGGGAGAATAGTGTATTTTTGAGTGCTAATTTACTGTGCAAGAGTAGGCAATGTTGTAATACTATTTTCTGTAGTAGGCTAGCAAGCAGAAGGTTATCCTTCTGACTGGAAGATACCAAAATCTATTTGGGAGCTCCCAGTGATGAGTCAGCAAACCTGCAAAGTAAACAATGTCATATTTTTCTGTAGTAATAGCATGGAAATCCTGAAAAGAGTGTGACAAGTGGTATTTCATATTCTCACTCGGATATAAACACATTCCTTCCTATGGCTAGGAAGCTTCATGTAATAGAAGATGTGACACTTTGTAGCATAATTTTAATTTTGGGAAGTTTTTGTGTATGTGACTGTACAGTTTAAATAAAAGGGCGGCATTTTTTGTTGATTCACCATACAAATGTGGTTGTCAAAAGGTTCATTGTAAGTTTAATGCATTTATGTGTCCAGTCATTGACTTGTTTGAAATGAAACAAATAGCATCACAGGTGATTTCTTAAAGTTCAATATTTTTTTTTAATTCATAGATAGTTGATTGAAGATTCATTTTTTTTTAATTTTTTTACTGAGTAGTCTTTTACTAGTTCATTTACTGACCTACTAGACTCCTATTAGCAGCATATTCTTGGCATACATTGTAAGATTCAAATGATGGAAAATCTGTAGAAGCATGAGTAATAACAAATAAAAAGTAGTATGCCTAATACTGACTTTTGTGGAACACCACCATTAATTGCTTCTGTATCAGGCAGCTAATAAGACAGGCTGATTTTGGATGTTTGATTCTGTATATAACTCTTAAACTAGATAACAGTGTTAGGCCTAAAGTTAAACTTGTCTTGTCTTGTTTATTAACTAACAGACAGTGGCCTATAGGTCCAATTGATAATACTTGTTTTGATTGTTACTGATTTTATTGGTTACCATATAAAGAACAATTATATTTCCAAAACATTTTGAAAAGTCAAGGTGAGCATCACACAACAAACTGAGTATGTTTATGAGATTGAATAGCTGGTTGTATATTAAGTTTTCAAATATTTTTGATTTGGCAATAGTGCAGTAGTGTTGTGGTTCAGGCAGAACTCGGATTTTGGTTTAGCGTACTATAGTTGTGTGCTTGAACAAGTCAGGGACTATACCCAATTTCAGTGAATGATTAAATAGAAGGTTTGTCAATATAATTTGACACCAACCTAAGGAACATTGGATGAATCTTAGTAGAAGCTGATATTTTGTCTTTTCTTTGAGATTTTTAACTTATATTAGACTAATTTGTTTGATCCAGAATTTTGGGTTGATATTTGCTAAGGATATTCCTATGGTGGAAAATAGTTATAAGCCTGACCAGTGGGGGCTGATGTAGTCGCCTTTTTACCTTGGAATGTAATACCCGATGCTAGTAGATTTTCGTCAGTTCCTAACTCCCCTTGAGGATCATTTTAAGCCTAGATAATTTCCTTTTGTGAGAATCAAACCCTATACCTCTCGACTGTATGATAAACCTCCTTAACCATTATGCCTGCCCCAACCCATTATTGTCAGAAAGACTGACAAGTTATTATGCAGGGAGTGTTTTGATAAGGATGATCAAAGACATGGCTGTTTAACTGATGGCGGTCCTGTCTATAGTAATATTTGCTAAGGGGATAATGATAAACTAAAGGGTTATGCTTGCTGAAGTGTCGATTGACAAAGACTGCCTTGATCACTCATTATGGATCAATCATTTTGTTGCTCCCTAACTTACTTTGCATTTAAAAATGTACACATTTCTCTGGATATTTCCCTCTCTGTGCTTAACAAAAAAATGCACATCATTTTCTTGTTTTGTCCATCTATAAGAAAGGGGCTGTTTTCAAAGAAGTATTCCTACATCTAGGCAAGTTATGCAAAGCTCATTATGGCACCTACTAGTTTAAATATTTATAGAAATGTCCTGGCCCCCCATAAACCACAATGTTTTCTAAAAAATGTTCAGAGAAAAAACTACTCAGCTGAGTACAAAGACTGTGACTGACTATATATTTTGCTATACATTTCTTATAAATATGTTTAGATAGCTTTCTACAGCACCATCATACCTGTCAACTGTCCAGATTTTCGCCTCGTATTTTTGGTCTGTTTCTCATAAAATTTGTGGATTCCTGGCAAATTAGTAAGGATTGAGGTCACTAAATAATGACAGACATTTGAGTTTCAGACTTGATATCCTTCAGATTTTGCAACAGAAAAGATGCAATTGGGTGGTAGCAAACACTGGACACCGGGGATTTAAATGTGCATGGAAATACCTTTAAATGCATTACAATTGTCACAAAAAGCTGTTCATTAACACAGTGTTAGTCCTCTGCACAACCAGGACACATGAAAACTACTTTAAATTTTGCATTAAGTTATACAATTTTATTTTATTTATTTGACATTTCTTTACTGGGAAGGTCCAATTGGGCCAAAATAGCCCCTTTTCAGAGGTGGCCCTGGGAGAAAAGCTCCAGAGTGATCAGAAATTACAATATAATACTAAAAATTAATTTATACTAAAATAACAAAGATGTACATAGAATATATTGGTAGAGATCATTGAAAATAGCAGATGCTATAAATTTTAGGACAAGTTGGAGGAGATGTGTGCGAAAGACACATTGCCTAAGTAGGAGAAGAGTGGGATAAATAATGCAATATCAGTAAATACAAGATGCGTATTCATATATGGCATTACATAATTTGAGTACAGGGAGGGAAATGAAAAGCTAAAGCAGAGCACTATGGCAAATAAAAGACAAAAATGCAAATACATATATTAGGGGAAAAAGGGATCCGGAAATGAAGTAAAGAGAACAGGAGGTAATGTGAGACAATCCGAGGAGAGTTATCCTAGAATAAAGGCAGACTATGTATAGTTGTTTGAGGTGTAGTAAAAGGAGTAAGCAGAAGGTAATGAATATGTGGAAGGAATCTAAGAATAGGTCAGCAGCTAGAAAGAGAGTATGCGAGAAAGTGAATGTGTGAAGGAAAAGGTAGAATATGATAGAGTGGATATAGGGGAGAGGTAGGGAGAGAAGTTGTAAGTGAATAGAGACAGAGAGAGCGACAGAGAGCTAGAGAGAGTAGATTCACCCACGTTTGGAGGATGAGCAAATCCAGGATTTACATAGGTATTCTCTTAAAGAACATTTAAAAAGGACGGGTTAAGGATAGTTCTATTAGACAGAGAAAGGGAGTTACAAATGTTAGCTACTGAGTGTGAGTATAGGCTTTGGCTGGAGGATTTAGATACAGAGAGGTGTTTAGCTTCTGATCTAAAAGCTCTATTTGAGGTATATATGTTGAGTAATAGACTAAGGACATGAATGAATGAGAGGACACTATGAATGAGAGTATACTATCAATAAGAGTATACTATGAATGAAAAAATAATATGATAAAGAGTATACTATGGACGAGTACAGTATGAATGAGACTATATTATGAATAAGAGTATACTATGAATGAGAGTATAGTATGAGTGAAAGTATGCTATGAATGAGAGTATAATATCAATAAGAGCATAATGTGAATGAGAGTATACTGTCAATAAGAGTATACTGTGAATGAAAGAATATTATGATGAAGAGTATATTATGATTGAGAATATAGTGTGAATAAGAGTATGCTATGAATGAGAGTATACTATGAATGAGAGTATACTATCAATTAGTGTATACTATGAATGAAAAAATAATATGATAAAGAGTATACTATGATTGAGTACAGTATGAATGAGACTATATTATGAATAAGAGTATACTATGAATGAGAGTATAGTATGAGTGAAAGTATGCTATGAATGAGAGTATAATATCAATAAGAGTATACTATGAATGAGAGTATACTATCAATAAGAGTGTACTGTGAATGAAAAAATATTATGATGAAGAGTATATTATGATTGAGAGTACAGTATGAATGAGAGTATGGTATGAATGAGAGTATATCACTAGGAGTATACTGTGAATGAGCTTATACTATCAATAAGAGTATACTATGAATGAAAGAATATCATGAGGAGTATAATAATAATGAGAGTAAGGTATGAATGAGAGTATGCTATGAATGCGAGTATACTATGAATAAGAGCATACTATGAATGAGAGTATATTATGAATAAGAGTATACTATGAATGAGAGTATATTATGAATGAAAGTATACTATGAATTAGAGTATATTATGAATGAGAGTATGCTATGAATTAGAGTATAGAGTATGCTATGAATGAGAGTGTACTATGAATGAGAGTATGTTATGAATGAAAGTATACTATGAATTAAGAGTATATTATGAATGAGAGTATATTATGAATTAGAGTATAGGGTATGCTATGAATGAGAGTGTACTATGAATGAGAGTATGTTATGAATGAAAGTAGACTATGAATTAGATTATTATGGATGAGAGTATGCTATGACTGAGAGTGTACTATGAATGAAAGTATATTATGAATAAGGGTATACTATGAATGAGAATGCACTATGAATGAGAGTATAATATAATTTGGAAAGCAATTTAAGTTCCAATGAAAGAGCAGATTAAATGCTAGGGGCACAATGTGTGAAGTACCTTTGGTAATTCATAGGTGGGACATTTTTGTTTGATGCAATCATGATATGTTAATTGTAGACTAGTTGGGGACTGATGGAATTCATGCTTACTAGGCCTGTATAACTTTTAGTTCTTAGGAAGATAGCGATGGTTGATTCCCTTTTAGGGAATAATAAAATAAACAAAAATATTAAAAATGTTGCAATAAGTCATGTACAAGTATAATTAACAAACAGGGAAGAGGCTTCCAAGGACACTGAATGTGGCAGATTTTGCAGTAAAAAAAAAACAAAATACTTCTGTACTTTATGCACAGAGAGCAGGGGAACTTGCATGAAGACTTTTATGATGGCCCCAGTATAAAGTGGATGCTTGACACAGTCTTGCTCGGGTGGTGACTGCTCCTACAGAATATTTTTATTAGCAGTGGTTTAGTCCTCTGCACTACCATTAAACAAGAGGGATACTCTTGAAATATTACCTTAAGTAACTGAAAAATGTTAAAGTAAGACAAGGAGAGAGATCAAACCCCATACCGTTGGTATAAGGGTCAGCTTGCTAACAAGGCAGAGCTTTAGTCTTCTACAGTAATTGAGAAGTGCTTGAATTGGTTTGTATTTTCTGGACGATATGAAGAATGAAGCTCATTGTCTTCTATTACTGACTGACCATAAAACTCCACACATTACAATGAACACAGCTGGTATGGAACCAGATAAAGGACAGCTCTGAAGGATATGGGTATGTCTGTTTGGTGGTGCCATACCTCTAAATGGCCATATTGAACTCTTCCTGGAAAAGCCAAGAGAAACATTAGATGATTTAAGGGAGTATTTTAAATACTACTTTGTCTATTAAAACATTAAAAGAAATAGAAGTCGTGTATCAGGAGGCATGTTCTGTACACTAATGGAACTCTAATGTATGGCATTATTAACTGTATGTACTCATCCATGATTTACGAGAGGCATGGAGAAAACAAGAGGATACATTAGGGCTACTCTATAAACATAGGGACAGGTAAGATATATCTCAGTGAATGTGCGCATGTTTGAATATGTGCTTGTGATAATGAATGAGGTATGCCAACATGATGCATGGTCTGCCAGAGGTAATTACCACAGGTAAGTGCTAATTAGCACTAGAGGTAACACCAAGCAACTTAGAGACATGCTTGTTAGCCAGTAGTACAGTCATTCTTTATTGCAGCTAATGTTCTTCTGAATCACATTTTCTGTGAGAGCAGAAAAAGCACATTTGGCCATAGCTCTTATTGCTTATTGAGGGATAACTTGTGAAGCCTAGGATTTGTGTCTTTTTAAAAAAGAAACCAGTTCTTCCTGAAATGAGTAATTTACCTTAAGAATTTGCTTAGGAGCTTGCAACTAAGAAAAAAGAAAAAATCTACTGATATTGTCTGCAGAGATGTACAAAAGTATGCCTATCAACAATCGCACACTTTTATTTCTCAGAATTCTTTTTTCCATGGAAAAATATTTTTTTTAGTCTACTCAGTGAAGTTTTAAATACAGAATCATATTAATATGTACTTTAGTCCACAATCTTTCTACATATGAATGGACTTTATCACATGTATATATGAATGGGTATCAGGATTGCTCAGGTATAGCATGTCTAGATGAAGGAATCTCAGGACTGCTCAGCTATCACATGTATGGATGAAGGGGTCTCAGGACTACATAGGTATCATATGTATAGATGAGGTAGTCTCAGGAATGCTCAGGTATCACGTGTATGGATGAAGGGGTCTCAGGACTACATAGGTATCATATGTATAGATGAGGTAGTCTCAGGAATGCTCAGGTATCACATGTATGGATGAAGGGGTCTCAGGACTACATAGGTATCATATGTATAGATGAGGTAGTCACAGGAATGCTCAGGTATCACGTGTATACATGAAGGAGTCTCAGGACTACATAGGTATCATATGTATAAATGAGGTAGTCTCAGGAATGCTCAGGTATCACGTGTATACATGAAGGGGTCTCAGGACTACATAGGTATCATATGTATAGATGAGGTAGTCTCAGGAATGCTCAGGTATCACGTGTATGGATGAAGGGGTCTCAGGACTGCTTGGGTATCACACATATAGATGCAGGAGAGATGAGAGTTTTACTCTGCCATTCTAATTCTGAGTCAGTTAAGAATGGAGAGTCAAGCAAAATGAAAGGTAAGAGTTGTGCCTTATTGTAGACATACTGAGCATGTTGTTGGAAGAAGCCTTAGCTGAATAGAAAATTCACACCAGTATGGTGGCCACCAGCAAGCCATTTTCAAACAAAAAGAAATTACTGCAAGTTATATCATGATGTAAGGGCTGTAGTAGTATACAGATAATTAAGATATTAACAGGACATTTTATCAGTTTCCACTCCTAGTTGCTGATTAATGTGTATGCATTGCTTTTCCTGTTTAACTTAAACATGCATGCCGATGTATCTTCTGCCAGCTCTGGCCATCTCTTTAGTATTAGCATTTCACCTCTTAAATGTCCTTTTTTCTCCTTTTCCATCCCTCTCATTCCTTCTCTCCTATTATTATAATGTCTCTAAACAAATGTGCCCAAGTGCTGTAAGCATACTTCTGAACTCTACCGAATTCCTCGGTATTTACCAGTTTTGAGGGCAAAGTAATGGGGTGCCATGAATTCCCGAGTGGCTCCTTTAATTCTTGATTTTCTTTTATTTATTTTTATTTAAAAGTTGAGTTGCAGTTGTGTTTACTTGTTAATTTGAACAGCAGCACTGCAGCACTCCAGTGAGCGGGAGCGGAGCTGTTTATTATTTAAT
This sequence comes from Protopterus annectens, assembly GCF_019279795.1. Classification (NCBI taxonomy): domain Eukaryota; kingdom Metazoa; phylum Chordata; order Ceratodontiformes; family Protopteridae; genus Protopterus; species Protopterus annectens. Next base: position 227,685,194 of record NC_056734.1, on the reverse strand, counting down.
TTAAGTTTTGCCAACTTCTACAGTGCTTGCTGATGATGGAACATAGGTGAATGGAATCAAGACCAGTTCAGCTCCATCCCCCATCAGTGCGGGTTAAAAGACAAAACAAATTATTTAGCCTGTGTATGTTCTATTTTCAAAGAATTAAGTTTAACAAAGAACTTCAGGGGTGTGTTTCGAAGGACTGGATTTAAAAGAGGAGGCAGTTCTGCTGATACAGATGAGAAGATGGGCAGAAGATCAGCTTTCGGATTTGAATGAGAAACAAACTGAATGGTGAAACAAGAGGTGGAAGGTAAGTTAAAGCTAGATAACCTATAAAATTAAAAAAAAAACTGCAATTGCAAATATGGACCACTTATGGAATCAGTCCTATAATAAATGGTTCACTTAAAACAAATTTGAATTTATTGTTAAATGAAGCTGGAAGACTATAATGCAAATAATAAATAAATTCAACATCATAAGCTTATTTTATTTATTTATTTTATTTTACATTTGTTGACCAGGAGAGTCCAACTGGATTGCAAGTCCATTTTCAGTGGAGGCCCAGGGACAAAAACTCCAAGAGAACAATTTTTTACACAACATACCCCGGGATTCATGAAGCTTGCGCCAGGTGCAAGCATAGCATCGGCATTCTAACACCAAATATGGCCGCTGAGTGATTCAGGTACGAGCTGTTTCCATGTGCACTACCTGCGTATGCTACGCCCGCACAACTCCCGAGCCTTGTATGCAAATTATCCCATGTGCAGCAGTGTAGCATGCAAATGAAGGTATGTAGCGATTCAGGAAGTGGTACAGGCGGAGTGGAAGCATGCAGAAATGTAAACCGTAGAAAACGATTTACATTTTTGCAAACATAAAATCGAAGCCATGACAGCTGACCAAGCACATGTATTATATTGTTAATATATGCCAATTGTTAAATATATAGCCATTAGCATAAAAAAATGTACAAAATATAAAATTAACATTTAATATATATATAGTCGCACTATCGCGACGTGGAAGTGCTGGGCAGCGGTGCACAAAGGGGATTGCAAGGAATATATAAAATATAGAATAAAACCGCAATGAAACACATATCACGATTTCCCCATAATAGTCAATGGCAGGCATGCTACACCATACTTATGCCGCAAGGTTTGCTAAGGGGCAGTGACAGTGTTATGTGCAGTAGCTAGGAATTAGTAGGCAATGCCATGCATATGAGAGGAGTAATAGTGAATTGCAGATTCCCCGCTGGTGTAAGGATGCACCTCACAGTGTAACATTGTAACACCAAGGTGTGCCCTTGAGATAAATATGACATCAAGAGAGGGATGTGTCGCCATTGCTTTAAGCACATTGGAGCATTGCTAAACCGGTTTGCCCCTAGCTAGGCAAAGCTGCGGGATAGGGGTGTATTGAACTGGCCATAGCTATGCTTAGCTGAGAGTACAAAAGGTTAACGATTATACATGTGAACAGAGATGAAAATGCACGTAAACCTGGTAAATGGGTATGTGCAGTGTGCACTGCAGCTGAAACAGGAAGGATATAGGAAAGAAATAAGGAAATGCTGCAGCAGTGAAATTGGAGTACAAATGACTAATTAACACCTAAGAGCCTACAGTGGGCCATTGACAACAGCTAACAAGGCTGCAAGCAGGTACCTGCAGAACAGGGAAGGGGAGGGACTGTACTGCAAAGAAAACAGTGAAGTGTCAAAACAGAACAAAGCCAATTTGAGGTATATCAGCTAAAGGCACATTTTGCCATGACTGGGTAGGGAAAGTACAAAAACAAAAAAGATGGCAGGTGGATGCATGCCTGATAATGGGAGGGGATCCAGGTCTAAAAGTGAATTAAAGGGCAATGGATTAATCAAGGCAGGCAAGTAGATCTCCACAGTAAAGGCCCTACACTTGCAGTACTCATTGCAAAACCCATAATTAAGACACGTTGTAGCTGGAATAGCTCATACACACCCACTGACATCAGCAGCATCCACAGCACAATACTATAAAGTGTGAAAGCACCTCACACCCATTTGTGTATTCCCATACACTCTGCACCAGTGGTGTATACAGATGGGGAACTTTTATTATGTACATGTTAGGGGCTGCCATAGCTTTGATTCACCAGCATGTGTTGGAGACTGAAGGTGGTGTGGTGGATAATGCACACGACCACCTCAGGCACCAGAGGAGGAGAAGAATGTTCAGACCCAGGGTAACTTACCAGGGGCTACATGATCTGGAGATAGTAAAGTGTTACAGGGTGGATAGGGACATCCTACATCAACTTGTGGAGCTGTGCCAGCAACGCCTCAGATCCAGAACAAACAGAGGAGAACTAGCTACAGGTACCTTTCAAAGACCAACTGGGGATATCATGGGGATCTCACAGACATCAGCATCCAGGGTACTACACCTGTTCCTGGATGCCATGTTACCACATGCCAATGAGCACATATACTTCCCCCAAATGCAGGAGGAGTTGGGCAGCAATATGCATCTCTTCCACCATGTGGTAGAATACCCGGAGGTACTGGGTGCAATCGACTGCACGCAAATACACATCAAGTCACCACCCAGTGAGCAGGGTAGGTGCTACATAAACCACAAGTGATACCCCTCCATCAACTGCCAGGTCATGTGCAATGCCCAGGGCATTATCATGGATGTGTTTGCTGGCAGCCCTGGAAGCTATCACGACTCCTACATCTGGCATGCCTCACAGTTTTATCAGTTATTTGCCAGGAGGGACATCCCAAATGGCCACCTGGTGGGGGATGCTGGCTATTTACTGGAACCGTGGATGATGACTCCCATCAGAAATGCACACACACCCATGCAGGAGCACCATAATGAGGCACATGCACAAACCAGAATCATCATAAAACATGTGTTTGGGATGCTGAAATCACAGTTAAATTGCTGGACATATCTGGTGGAGCCTTGCAGTACTCTCCAGGCACATGTGCCCACATCTTCATAGTGTGTGCCATGCTACACAATATGGTCCTGCGGAAACAGCTGCAGCAGGGACAGAATGGTGAAGGCCCTCACAGTCCACCCTCATTGCCAAGTGCCCCACAGGCACAGAGGTACTCAGACCATGAACACCCTGAGCCAGCCCCAGTAGGCAGACGGAGGCATGCCCAGTATGCCCATGCCTTGGCAAAGAGGGAACGTATAGCACACACACTGTATGCACCTAGGGACTGACACCTTTCTTCTCCTGCACACACAGTAAAAATGGATGTCACACACACATGACTACCTGTAAATTGTCATGTATAGGCAGTCTACTGTGTGCATCCAACATAGGCAGCCCTCAACTATTGCACACACAACTGCCATTGCCACAAGGTAAGTCAACACCTGAATAGTAAATTAAGCTATCAGCATATGCAGATACTGTATGTATAGATTCATAGGTAGGTACTTGGCCAACTACCAGAGGCCATTCATAAGCCCAGCCAAAATGTGTCAGCTTTTGCCACCCCATTGATTCATTAACTGTCCCTCTGTGGAGAAGACCCAATGGCAGGATCCCTGGGGTGCATCTACTGTTCCCCATCCACTCTTCAAGGTTTCTCTTGCAGAGTGTTAGTGAGGGGCTCTGTATAATATAGTTAGGGATGTTGTTCCAAAGTATGGGGAGTGTCTGTGACAGGAAGCTGTCCCTCCAGCATCTTCCAGTTATTGTTGTGGCAAGGTTCAGCTCACTACAGGGTGTGGCTCATTGTGACATGGATTCCCATAGGTGGAGCATATCCATGAAGCCTGAGTTCGACATGGCTGTGTTGGCCAGTGGAGATCATCTCTAGGTAATGAGATGCCACTGAGAAAAGTAGGAGTTTATTCAGTCTGGCTGCATAGGCCATATGTTGGAGGCCAGTATTCCCCTTGGTGAGGTACATTTGTGGACCTCCCAGCTGTTGGAAGTGTCTTCTGAGGTACATCCCACATGTTTTATTATACCCTATGATGGGACTGATGAGTGATGTGTAAAGGGGCACTATAACCCCAGTATGTCTAGATGGGAATCCTTTAGTAATCAGATGGCCTACATAGAAGGATGTCCTAACTACTGTGGAGATATGATTGTCAAAGGGGAGATCACTATCTACCTTAGTCCCCAGACACCCCATTACCTCATCTGTATTAAAGTGGTTGCCACTTATGTGTTAATATGTGGGTGCCAATTCCACAAAGGAATGACCATGCAGTTAGTGGCACTTGGCTGGTGGCCGTGATGTTGACACCCTGTGACATTCTCTGTGAGGCCACTTGAGGTATGTCTGTGTCAGCTAGACTATCAGTCATGGCTCCCAGTTTGCAGTCATTGCCAAACATGGTCTGCCATAGTCTGTGTTTGCCTGTACCTCTGAGACATATATGCCAAACAGTAGGGCTCCCAGGACTGAGTCCTGTGGGACACCAGTCATGACTGGTGAAGAGCTGGACCTCAAGACTGCTAGTCATACCATGTGGGTTCTATGAGTAAGCCCGTTGGCAACCCAACCTGTGATGTATGGGTGTATGTACAGGCTGGTGTGTTTATCAATAATACCTGAGTGGGGCATGGTGTCAAAAGCCTTGGTGAGGTCCAGGTAGTATGTGTGAACCACCTCCCCCATCATCTAATGTCTTGGCGACTGTATATAAGACATCAAACAGGTTCAGTAGGCATGAACTGCACTCAACCAAGCTGACCTGGGTTGGGTCACATGTTCGGAGGTTACCAATGTCTTTGTTAATAAGTGCCATGAGGATGCGAACCATACAATTGCAGACCAGGCTAGTCAGGCTTATGGGGTGGTAGTTACCATGGTCAGTTGTGATTCCACCTTGATATAAAGTGGAATAACCATTGCCATGAGCCATTTATGGGCTTGTAGCCTGTGGAGAGGCAGAGATAGGAAAGCTTAATTAGGTGGGGGCAGGTTGTGTTGTTCAGTTTGCAAGATGCAGTCTGGGACAACACCTGCCTCCATTGACACTGTATTCTGCTGTTAGAGAGGGCCATTTCCACCTGTGTGTCTGATGTGTGGGATACTGTACCTTTTGGGTAGTGTTGTGGGCTCTTTAGGGGGTGAAGTATGCACTGAATGTATCTGCAAGGATGTTGACGATATCAGTAGGGTCAGCATATTTTGTGCTATATTTCACCGGCGCAGTGCAAATCTGTGTGTCACCACGTAGATCCTTGACATAGCCAAAGAAGTCTTTGTGGTTATCTTTGAATCCTTCCATATTCTCCTGCTGATGTTAGCCTTGGATGATGTCATGAGGGACCGATGTATCATACTAATAGTGGTCATGGATGTCTGCCCTTCATGGAATTTGCTGTTTGTCTGGAACACTGTCCTACTTCTGTAGTATAACCTGTTTATTGCAGAGGTCCACCAGACCAGTGTCCTTGTCTAGGAGGAGTGAGTCTTGGTTTATCAGTGATGGCATGATCCATACATCCGTGTAGGCACTTAGACTGCATTTGTAAATCTTTCTGTATCTTGAGCAGTGTTTCCCCTTAGCGTGGGGGCTGTGAATCTCCCCATCTTTGTCACTAGTAGTGTATATTTAGCTGTAGGAAAGGTATACACTGTGGTATCCATGGGTGGGGGAGATGCTTGGGTGTGGAAACAGTGAATAGTTCATTGTCAGATCTAACCAGTGACTGGTTAAACTCTGCTGTGGAGCACCTGTTGCCCATGTTGGTGATGACCACTTCCAGTAGTTTCCACCCTACGTTAGGAAGGTTACCACCTGATACAGGGCATATGAGGTGATAAATTCCAGGAAGCGCTGGGCCTGGAAGTGAGTACCAGAGTAAGTTTCCCAGTTAATGGTATGGTAGTTGACATCGACCAATGCCAGGGTGTGCATTAGGACTGTCATGTTCTCCACTGTCTCAAGGTAGGTAGAGTGGTGGTCCTGGGTCATGGAGGGTGATCCGTAGCAGACCAGTGTTTACATTGCAGTTGTGGCTGATGTTAGCTGCACATGGATGATCTCAGAGGAATCATGCTGCCCCACTAACCCGGAGGTGTAGGTATCCCTGATGAATATGGATACAGCCCCTCCATGTTAGTCAGTCCATGTTCTGTGGCTGAAATGTGTGGTATGGGTTGTAGTCTGGTAGTGCTGGTGTGCTCTCAGGAGCCTTAGGACAGATCTCAGTTACTGCACAGATGTTGATGTTGTCCATCCTGAGGAGTGCTGTGAGTGCAAGCATGTTGTGATCACAACGCCTGGTGTTGAGTAGCATAACCCTCATTGAATCTGCTATTGTGCTGTTTATGGAGCTGATATTCACCTTTGAGACTCTCCTAAATAAGGCACCATGGGGGGCGCCAATAGCCTTGGCCAGTATTCCAAAGCCTAAGGCTGACACATAGGCCGGTATGGTATCGTTGCATGCATGTTCCCCATCTGTGCTTGTTTATCATCTCTCCTGTAGGTAACCTAGTGCTAAGCAACAGAAAGCCTTAAACTTATACAAGTCTTCTAGCTTCCAAGATAGGCTTTTGGAGTGACTAAGTATCAGTGTTCTGTATGTTTTTGCTGTACTTAGCTGTTTCCTGACTACATGGTGATTTCTCACTGTATATTTTGATCTGAAGGTCTGTTTATTCACATATTATGGCTGTGATGGCCTGCACTTTAAAGGTTCATGGATAGCCTACTACCTATCCGCCCAAGGGCAATTAGAAGCATAGCTACAGTGTGTTGGCTTTCCCCACACCATTGATGAAGTAACAGAGCCTCTGTCAAGCATAGCCAATGAAGCAATTCCAGGCAGAGTTGCTGGAAGCTGTTGACGACTGGGGTTGTGGAGGGTGATAGGGGCACTTAATGATCTAAACAGGGCATGTTAATGTGACAATTCAACACCATTCAATTCCCTCAACAGGTCTTTCAGCTATCAAACTGGACAGGCTCCCCCACCCCCTGGCTGTATGGTTCTGGGACACATGATCCCAGGGGTGTAAATTATGTTACCCATTCACATAACAAGGTTTCCCTTGAAGTGTGTCAGTGAGGGGCTATGCCTAATGTAGTTAGGAATGTAATGTATTGTCTCACAGTACATTTGTTATTTATTGTTATTTAAAGAGTATGTGAAGCTCAGTGAGTTTGGGGGCCTCCGCCCTTTGCTTAGCCTAGCTTACACATAGAAATCATCTAAATAGGAAATATGCAGAAGCAACATTAATGTCAACAGTGTAATGGTTACAGCATCTGCATAGTATCTGTGCATTCGTGGTTCCAATCCCGATAAAGGCAGGGATGTTTATCATGTTCAAAAGAATACCTTAACCACAGCTTGCATATATATAGGTAGTAATCGTCTGTATAATAAACATTCAAAACACCATTATAAACCCATGTGTGCTTGAGAGTACAGTCAACAGAGAATGTAATGTTATGTCAGCACATAGTGAGATGTTACTTCACTGACATGTCTATATCCTGAGTAGTTAGCGGATGTGGCTGTGTTTGCACATACAGGTTAAACTTTACAATGTTTGTTTAACTATGTTTAACCACTGCTATAATATAATACAAACACTTTTAAACATGCTTACAACTGCTTAAATGAGCCTTATTCTGGAGTAAAAAACATTTGTAAAGCATCGCAGTTGTTGAACATTGTCCATGCACACTATAGTTATGGGAATTAACACTAAGCCATCTGAGGTGTATATATGCTTCATGGTCTTGAGACTACACCTTATACCATATGCATTTCACTGTAAGGATCACAAATGGGACAGTCACTTTGTGTACATATGTACAGTACATTGTAATGTACTAAATAAAATAAAACTCACTGGATACACATGGCACGTAACTCTTTAATAGAAAAAAGTGAGCGCTTTTGCAGAGTCCTCTCTGCTTCATCAGACATATTATAACAGTTAAAACATTGTTTAAATAGTGATGCATCATGTTATCAACCAATCAATTCCATGTTAAAGTTAGTAAACCAATTAATAGTGCTTAAAGTATAAAAATACACATATAAATATAAAGCACATATAAAAAGCACATATAAAAGCAGTATAAAGTGTGAAACACATCTCTACATTTTCTGAGTGCAATGTTAAAAACTATAAAATATAAAATACTAAATAAGCTGGAGCATCAGTGCTTTAAGGCTCTGTTTCCAAGGAATGGTTTTAAAGAAACCTTGGAGTTTAGACTGGGTGGTCTGTCCACTTGGAACTTAATGATCGATTGTTGTTCCAAAGCTTCAGTACTATTAATAATATTTCCACTTCTTTTATTTCTGTGAAAAATGTAAAGAACTAGGAACTTAAAAGTATGTGTGTTTCCCTCTTGCATCACATGCATTGCTAGTGCATTGCTTTCTTTATTGTTTATAATATGTCTCATATGTTCTAAAATTCTGTCCTTCAATAATCGATTCATTTTACCTATATAATAGGCAGGACATTTTGTGCAAAAACTAAAATATACTATATTCCCAGTGTGACAATCATCATAGAAGTGTGTCTCAATAGAGAAACCTCTGACAGGGTATGTATATTGTCCCCCACCAAATATGAATGGACATGCAGTACATCTCCTGCAGGCGAATGTGCCCATCCTATGAGACTTTACATACTTTGGATCATCTGTCTTTTTGTAGCACAATTGTCTTTTAAGAGACTTATTATTTTTGAAGGAGAAAGATGGTGTATCTCCTATTATTCCATCAAGTTCTTTCACACTCAATAGGATATCCCAGTTATTTCTAACTATGTCACAAACTATATTAATGTTACTCGCAAAAGTCAGTGGTACTCGCAGCATATTACTCTCTAGGTTTCTTGCTGTGCCTAAAGATGTTGTCATAGTATTCACATTATCCATGGGTAAATCATTTAAATGTTTTCTTCTTTTATTATAATAAGGTTGACATTTCCCTTCTCTTTCTTTCCATGCTAAATCAATCTGCGTTTCAATATCTCTCATTTTATAACCCCTTTCACTAAATTCATGCTTAAGAAGGGTCAATGCCACACATAAAGTTGCATCATCATTATGTAACCACATACAATGGGCTATCTGTTCTTTCAAAACATTGGCTTTTGTAAAACCAGGATGCATACTACAATTGTGTAAAAACATTATTTTTTCTGATAGGTTTCCTATGTAATAAAGTAAGAATGAGTTCAGGAGCATCTCTTTTAACTTTCACATCCAATAAATCAATCTCTTTATCAGAATACTTATAAGTAAATTTTAAAAATGGAGTAATGGTGTTAATGTAATCTAAAAATTGTTTAAGATGAAGCTCATTGTCATGGCACAGCAAAAAAATATCATCTACAAAGTGTTTATACAAAATGATAGATTTAGCAAAAACATTTGTTGTAAGGATATTACCAGTTTCCCAGTGCACTAAGGATAGGTTGGCATAGCTATTCGCACAGGCTGTGCCCATAGCCACGCCAACTTTCTGTATAAAATATCTATCACCAAACATAAATATATTGTTCTCCAAGACTATCTCCAATAATGTACAAATTAGTCTTATCTTATTGCCTTCAGTACCTCTCCTGACAAGCAATTCTCTGACATTTTCTATCCCCTAGGTATGCGGAATCACTGTGAACAAAGACTCTATATCAAGTGTCACTAACCAACATGGGTCGTCTACTGCTTCAAGATGTATACTTAAATCATTTAAAAATTTAAAAACTCCTTAGTATCTAATAAAACAGTTGTACATACATTCATTTAAAATAGGATGCAAGTTCTTTTCAATATAAATCGATAGTGGCTCAGTCGCCCATCCTTGACAAGATACTATAGGCCACATAGGTGGGTTCATTAAATCTTTATGAATTTTAGGCAAGCCATAAATTATTGGCACTACAGGAAAATCTGTTTTAAAGTACTCGAAAAGTTGCTCAGAAATCATTCCTGTTATTAACAGATCAAACAATAATACTTGTAAGGTATCCATCAAAACTTTCATATAGGTATGGGAAATCTCACAGTAAATATTACCATTGTTTAAATGTGTCTGCATATAATCAACATAAACGTCTCCGTCTAAAATAACAATCCCTCCGCCTTTATCGGCAGGATGAATCTCAATACTGTTCAAATGTATAATGTCAGCAAGTGCTTGCTGTTCAAGAGTAGACAAATTGTGAAAGACATTATTGCTTCCTTCAGTTAGTTTACTCCTCAGTTGTTTTTCACAGATGTCAACAAACAAGTCAATGCCAGGATTACTGGGAGGCACAAAGGCACTAGGTTTCTTAAAGACATTATATGCAGTAGTTTCATTGCGAAATAAAGTCTTGAGGTTTAATGTCCTGCCAAAAAGTTTAAGTTCTTTTATAGCATTTACCAAATCTACTTTTTGAGCTGGGATAAAACTCAGTCCTCTGTTTAAAAGAGTTAGCTGTGAGTCATTTAAAGGAAAAGAGGGAAATATTAAAGACTAAACCTGCTTTGTACTTTTCCAAGTTCTGTTTTGGTCGTCCACACTGTGTGTTCTCCATGTCTTGCCAGAAAAGCAATTGCGAGACCTCCCTCATATCGGTAGCAGTTTCTCTAACAAAAAAGCTTCATCTAGACCATTGGAACTGCTCCCTCCAGCTGTAGTTGCTTTAGCATTATTTATATGAGCAGAGCGTAGTAGTGAAGTATTCTTAGGTTTAACTACTGGTGTATTTTCCACTGTAGGTAATGTTTTATCAGTTAGCAAAACAGAGTTAACAACTGTTTGAGATAAACTAACAGGTTGCACTTTATCACAGTTAGAATTACTAGCCTTTGCATATAGAGTGCTTTGCGTACCTGTTCCATTCTGTTCGTTGTTTGTAGAGCTACGCCCAGTTCCTAGTTGCAGCCTCTGTGTTTCCTATGAGTTCCTTTCACGATTCCAAAAAAAGACATTGCCCATTTTAAAATCATGCAAGTCTGTTTGGATTTTACATGTTTTTGTGTTAGATAAATATTTTTCACGCTAACTAATTTGTTCATGTAGCTGGTCAATTTTATCAGCTATAACTTCACCAGGGAATGTATCAAAATATTATTATGCAAAGTATGCACTTCTCTTAGCAACTCTCTTCAGGTTTAAAAAAGTCAACTAATAGTTGCATATACCTGGCACTACACTCTAAATTCAAATTTTGCCAGAGTTTTAAGAGGTCTGGATATGTCTTCCCATAACTGGGCATAGTTAGTACTCTTAGACCTCTAGGTGTAATTTTCAATTGTAGGCATGCCTCTAGGTGAAAGCGTTGCCATTGTAAATGCTTATATTTATATAATTTATTCTCAAGTGTCCTAAAGCTTTGTAAGAAATTCTAATATTGTCTATTGTCAAACTGTGTACGAACCTCAGTTTGTTGTAGTATATCCTGTATTAGTAACGGATTGCCATGGGTGTTAAGTATCGAATCTAGTCATTTATTCATCCTTGTTTGGCACATTTTCAAGTCAATCGGCCCCACATCCGTGGCTGCCCCAGCATAAGTTGTAGTATCATCCACACCTGCCATGTCCAGGTAGAGGTAAAAAACTTCAAGGTAAAGGAATAGAGTCCCCGACAATTGATAAAGTAACCAGCGATAGTTAAGAAGAAACAATAAATAAAATAAAACTTTAGGCACAGCAAGAAACCTAGAGAGTAATATGCTGCGAGTACCACTGACTTTTGCGAGTAACATTAATATAGTTTGTAACATAGTTAGAAATAACTGGGATATCCTATCGAGTGTGAAAGAACTTGATGGAATAATAGGAGATACACCTTCTTTCTCCTTCAAAAATAATAAGTCTCTTAAAAGACAATTGTGCTACAAAAAGACAGATGAGCCAAAGTATGTAAAGTCTCATAGGATGGGCACATTCGCCTGCAGGAGATATAATGCATGTCCATTCATATTTGGTGGGGGACAATATACACACCCTGTCAGAGGTTTCTCTATTGACACACACTTCTATGCTGATTGTCACACTGGGAATATAGTATATTTTAGTTTTTGCACAAAATGTCCTGCCTATTATATAGGTAAAAAAGAATCGATTATTGAAGGACAGAATTTTAGAACATATGAGACATATTATAAACAATAAAGAAAGCAATGCACTAGCAATGCATGTGATGCAAGAGGGAAACACACATACTTTTAAGTTCCTAGTTCTTCACATTGTTCACAGAAATAAAAGAGGTGGAAATATTATTAATAGTACTGAAGCTTTGGAACAAGAATGGATCATCAAGTTCCAAGCAGACAGACCACCCGGTCTAAACTCCAAGGTTTCTTTAAAACCATTCCATAGAAACAGAGCCTTAAAGCACTGATGCTCCAGCTTATTTAGTATTTTATATTTTATAGTTTTTAACATTGCACTCAGAAAATGTAGAGATGTGTTTCACACTTTATACTGCTTTTATATGTGCTTTTTATATGTGCTTTATATTTATATGTGCATTTTTATACTTTAAGCACTATTAATTGGTTTACTAACTTTAACATGGAATTGATTTGTTTATACCATGATGCATCACTATTTAAACAATGTTTTAACTGTTATAATATGTGTAAAGAAGCAGAGAGGACTCTGCAAAAGCGCTCATTTTTTCTATTAAAGAGTTATGTGCTGTGTGTATCCAGCGAGTTTTATTTTATTTATTGTTTCTTCTCAGCTATCGCTGGTTACTTTATCCAGTGTCGGGGACTCTATTCCTATACATTGTAATGTACTGTAGTTTGTGAACCAACACATTCCAGTCTATATATGTATTACTGTTACAAATTAATACGAAATATATAAATATATATATATATATATATATATATATATATATATATATATATATATATATATGTCAGTGATGTCGGCACATAGATTTATATATATATATATATATATATATATATATATATATATATATATATATATTATACAGTTACATCAATAGCCATATATATAAACATCTATGAACACACTTCGTGACACAGAAGCACTCCAAAGGAATTGGAGTGTACACAAAACATATGCAGCTCTGGTATTATAACAATTAATATTAACCTATTTCACCATAGAAGGGGTGGTTGTTGTGTATGGGAAGATTGGGGTGGGGGAGGAATGATGGGTAATGCAATCATGCATCAAGGAGGGCCTGGGCTGGATGTCCAATAAGTGAACTGGAGGGGTATACATGGAGTATGGGGACAATATAAAAAGGACACAAAGCAAGAACCTTTCTCAGTCATAATACACCCTGTCATGTCACATTGCAACACCTAATTTCACAAACATATGAACATTAACATGTATCAGACATATGTACACCAACTGACTGTCGCATTTGTTTTCAGTAGTGAGGAATGTCTGTAGTACAATGTATATTCTAAACACCTAAGAAAATAATGTTTAAAATCTGCTACGAAGTAATTCAACTGTGTAAACACTATTGATAGGATACCAAAGGATAGAGCTCAAGCCGACAAGCAAAAATACCACCAGTTTATTACAATTAAAATAGCATAATTCCAAATACATAATGGATCTAGCGCTTTCATCCACTGCAATGTGGACTTCTTCAGAATCAGTTAATTAATCATCAGTTGGCTCATTTATATTTTTTTGCGCCAAAAGCATATTTCAAACTTAAAGAAACATACTGAATAAAAACATTTAGAGTATAATTTATATCACAAGTCTGATCTATTTACATGTGCTGCAAAGTTGGAAATTACACTAATACTAACTAATTATTGTAATAAATATTAATTCTAAAAAAACACATAAACACTTCATACAATTCATTCATATATAAACACACAATACTAAATAGCAGTAACCTGATTATAATACATTTATAACCCCTTATACTGCTAATAATAACTTCCAATCTAATATTGTATCCTATATGTAAGTATAATAAAAATACATTTGGTAAATTTTTTTTACATTAATAATCCATTCCATATGATATAAAAATGTAATAATATGAAAATAAATGAATATACTATCTTATTACAAATGAAATATATATACTAAAAAATTAACAATTAATACTCTTACAAGTTAAATGATCTCAGTTTCATTCATATTGTAATAAGATAGTATATTAATTTATTTTCATATTATTACATTTTTTATACCCTTGTTACAGGGCTGGACCTCTCTAGTATCATTTGCAAGCAATAACAGCAGTGCATGTGTACATGTTATGCAAATGTGTATTGACCCTTGTTACAGGGCTGGACCTCCCTAGTATCGTTTGCAAGCAATAACAGCTGTGCATGTGTAGATGTTATGCAAATGTGCAGTGACCCTTGTTACAGGGCTGGATCTCTCTAGTATTGTTTGCAAGCAATAAGAGCTGTGCATGTGTACATGTTATGTAAATGTGTAGTGACCCTTGTTACAGGGCTGGCCCTCTCTAGTATTGTTTGCAAGCAATAACAGCTGTGCATGTGTACATGTTATGCAAATGTGTAGTGACCCTTGTTACTGGGCTGGACCTCTCTACTATCGTTTGCAAGCAATAAGAGCTGTGCATGTGTACATGTTATGCAAATGTGTAGGGACCCTTGTTACAGGGCTGGACCTCTCTAGTATCATTTGCAAGCAATAACAGCTGTGCATGTGTACATGTTATGCAAATGTGTAGTGACCCTTGTTACAGGGCTGGACCTCTCTAGTATCATTTGCAAGCAATAACAGCTGTGCATGTGTACATGTTATGCAAATGTGTAGTGACCCTTGTTACAGGGCTGGACCTCTCTAGTATCATTTGCAAGCAATAACAGCTGTGCATGTGTACATGTTATGCAAATGTGTAGTGACCCTTGTTACTGGGCTGGACCTCTCTAGTATCGTTTGCAAGCAATAAGAGCTGTGCATGTGTACATGTTATGCAAATGTGTAATGACCCTTGTTACAGGGCTGGACCTCTCTAGTATCGTTTCCAAGGAATAACAGCAGTGCATTTGTACATGTTATGCAAATGTGTATTGATGCTTGTTACAGGACTGGACCTCTCTAGTATCATTTGCAAGCAATAACAGCTGTGCATGTGTACATGTTATGCAAATGTGTAGTGACCCTTGTTACAGGGCTGGGTCAAATGGCTATGTGCACACCTATATAGAGTGGATATTGAGAGTAGAGACACATTGGTTGAACTACCAGGTTTGTGTAGCCCAGACTTCTCACTGCACCTAACAGCCGCTTGCACATACTGTATGTAAGTTAGTGCACAGCACTGGTAATGAAACAGGTTGCATATCATCTTTAACTCCAGTGTAACATCTGCAGTAGGAGTGTAAGATGTAGGAGACAGCTACCCATGTGTAATAGCCACTTCATAGGTGGTGGCTCATACTATCTGATTACATCCTGATCATGTTGATAGTGGCATCAGAGTCTATTGATACATGACTCTGTTTGGAAAGTGGGTGTCTGTGCCCAACAGAGATCATGGTCCTGGTGGATATGTGAGTATATACCCAGAGAAGGAAACAGACCTGTAGACACTTGCATCATCTGTAATCAGTTAACAGAATGTGATGTGCTCCTCAAAGGAAGATTGCTGCTAAAGGTAGCTACAATGTTTCCGTAATAGCCAGTGTTGTCATTTCCATAACACAAATATTTACATGTGAGTATCACTGTCTAAAACATCTTCATAAGCAATACGTTAACTAAATACAGTACTTGGTACTTGTAGTACTGAATGCTCATACAGGCATGTCCACTAGTCAGCTACTGGTTTTTACTAATGTCAGCTTTGTGTATGTGGTCATCCTGGGGGAATGTAATCTCTATGCCATGTACACTGCCAAACCCACCTAACACCATGCCCCACACATTGTTTGGGATGCAGCTACAGGGGTAAGCTGGAAGGCAGCCCAGTCTACAGCCATGACTGGACTCAACAGTCATGAGGTGAAGGTTAACACATGGACCTCATCAACACAACCAACACATACCCTTACCAGAACACAGTAAGGACACCCACACACACTAAAAGAAATCACACACATTCACAGATGCTTCTAATTATCTGGCCAAACAAGTGACCCCCCCCCCAAGCAGGAAGAGACAGACACCGAAATACACAAACTGTATGACATAGTTTGCATAATTGTGCCACACCTCAGAACACGTGACTGGAAACATGCCAAACAGTACTCATTTGTGAATGCAAACTCTAGCACTATGTTACACACCAGCCTATACAAGGGCATGCATACTGTCAGCTGCCTATCTGCCATGATTAGCCACATACCCGTATTCTCAGACCACCTTTTGAACTATACACATGGCTCTGGCATATTCCATGCTGTTGTGCAGGATGTGTTATGCAGTAGCCTGGACTGCATGGAAACACATGTAGGAACTGTCAGGTCTTGTAGCCCATGCAGGTATATCCCAAGGCCTGGGTAGCATTCTGCCATTGGCCAGAATGATTCTGCAGTACAGGGACAAAAGGATTGTATTCCACAATTGTCTAGTGTAGTGGTGCAAGTCAAAGGGTATCCAGTATCTGTCTGCCTGGGATAACATGGTTGACAGACCATGATGCTTTGCCAGACAGGGCCTGCACCTGTCACCTCTGGGAATCTGGATACTGCCTAGGGCTCATGCTTCCCCTATAGTGCCTTCATCATGCACAGTTCAAGTGAAGGTCCACTGCTGTTACAAGGACAGCCAAGCAATAAACTGCGGGTCTTGCTACACAATGATATATGTCAGAAAGACTATAAGGACACACATATGTCAATCCCTAACATGGAGAACATATCTGGGCAGTGGCTGAGACATGTTTCAACACTCCAGAGAGCACACCTGCATGACCATGTTATAACACATACCTCACCTCTTGCCCATTATCCTTTATTGGAATACATGGGCCGCAGGTGTGTCCATATTCCTGAAGGATATGTACACCCCCACGCTAGTTGCACTTGCATAACTTCAGATGCATTATGCTGAGCAACTACCTTTGTGCTAAAGTGGATTTCAAATTGCACCTTGCGACAGATCACCCACCAGTACACCCCCATGCTTGTTGCACTTGCATAACTTCAGATGCATTATGCTGAGCAACTACCTTTGCGCCAAAGTGGAATTCAAAATGCACCTTGAGACAGATCACCCACCAGGTCTTGGATTTCCCAACTGTCATAATGTGCTGTAACGGGGAAGATTAGGTCTGAGACAGAACCATAATAATGGCTACTCTCAACTATTCCATTATGAACTGGGAAGACTCCTCATGTACCAACACCTGCGCTCAATGCATTTTGAATTCCATCGACCCCACTGACCTGTATCACAGTAGTCACACAAACAGGGCTAACAGTATGCTACACATCGTTAGTCTCCAATGCCAATGTTATGTTTCCTAAGAGCAGAGTGGTAAACAGAACCAGGATTTAACCCAACACAAACAGGAAGGCAAACTGGTGGTACCATGCTTTAAACTGTACGACAGGAAGTAGTAACTGTTGCAAGAGTGAACACACATGAGTGTAGGTGATCCCTGGTCAGCCTCACTAAGATGCAGATACACCATATAAAACCACACAAAGGTACTGTGAAACTAATCAGCCACATATTATGAGGCCAAGCACAGAGCATTCTATAGCTGTGTCATTAATTGTAATGGCAAAGACAAGACCTGCCGTGTTGCACAGCACTATGGTATGGAAAGTACTGCACCTACAGAAATAGCACCCGTTCATCCAGATAGGGTCTTGGAGAACCTAAACCCACTCCCACCTCCCCCCTCAACAGGTACACTTAGTAATATATCCATGTACACTACAGGGCCCCTGTAATAATGACTATGCAGGTACAAGCTGCACTCTCTAAAGCCATACATACAGCTTTCATGGGACCTGTCAACATCCCAGGGTGTATCCTACACAAATGTAAGAACATTCAGCTATCCACATACACATCATGTTCAATCATAGCTCCATGTCAGGTTGTGTACACACTGAATGGTGCACAGCAACAATTATCACACCCCACAAAGGGGGAGACACTATCGATAATGGGAAATATTGCACAACTACCCTGCTGAGTCTGGTCTGTAAGGCCATGAACAATGATAAACATATTTGATGTACTCAGTACAGATGTAGATGACAGTAGGGTTGATTCACACTGCATATCATGACCTTGCCAGGTCGTAGGACAACATCACCCATACTGTGTTCTAGCTACACTCAGTAAACTAGGTGTATATTCCTATGTCACAGGAGTGGTTGGCAACTGGACTTCAGGCAGAACCAGCACTACAGAAGGTGTCTGACTAATACACACACATCAAACCAGTGCCAGCCACAGTAATACAGGGTTCATTCCTGGTACTCCCCCTCTTTGTTATCTATACCACACAGACTAACACAGAAGGCATCAGCCTATTGATGTTTGCAAATGACTATGGACTAGGAGCAATAGTTGGCTCAATGTGTGCTGCATTCAACATACAGAAGGGCCTTAATGTGTCAGATGTGTGGTGTAACGTATGGCCACAATCTGACAGCTAAGTATTGCATTGTCATCCCCTATGTTACAAACCCTGTACCCATGAACTACCACTTAGGCAGTGGTCAACATAATGTCAACTGTGTGTATGGGATGCAGCTGGACAGTACTCTTTCACCACACCAGGCAGGTAGTCGTATGTGGCACCCCTGATCATGACAGGGTGCCATCCAGGAATATAAAGATAATTGCTCAGCCATACTCAACACCCATGTGACCCATAATAGATCACATATTTCCTTTAAGGGTTATTGTCCATGTGTAGATGGCCTACACTGTAGCATGCAGCCTACCCTGAATAAAGCCATGTCCAACCCAGAGGTGTTGGACATGCCACACTTAACACATCCTGATCCCAAATAAACTCATACTTCATGGACATCCACCTTTCTAGTACAAGGATCACAACATGCCTGACAGATCTCTGTCCCATACACTTAACATACTCTTGCCATACTATGCATCCCTGTCCAGTGAAGCTGCACATCATCCCTCTCTGTGACATGGTGTGATGACCGCATGCCAAATATATCAGTAACCCTGTGGATCAGTTCTGTGGCACTGCTTCAACTGGCCACTGAAACTTACATGTCTGTTGCCTGCAGCTAGGTAACCTGTCTGCCTAGGCTCATAAATGGCCCAGGGCGTATAGCCAACTAGATCACTATGACCATACATATTATAGTTTATATCCAACCCTGCAAATACCATCAGGCTAGCTATTGTCCCATGTGTTTCACATGTGCAACACAGGCAATATATGGCAGGAAGCTACACAGCTGTACAGTGCCATGTAGATGTATATGGAAAAACACATACATGCTTGCAAGTCTGCAGGGTCACAGGTCATGTCCCTAACAGCTATGTATGACTATATATGTGTGACATATACACAGCATTAAGGTCAACTGCATTAATGTGAACACATCCAGGCATGTGCTGATAGGTAAAGACACCAGTACAGGCAAACAGACATGCCCACATCAAGACAGCATCCACATGGTGTATGAGCAATGTCATCACATGACACACACATATATGGCGATAACATCACATCACTAGTAATTGTCAAATGTGTGTGACTTATACATGTCAGTGGTGTTAGTGTCATGTAGATTTGCAAAGACGTATTTGTAATCTTAAATGTGATGCACATGTATGTTCAGCTGTACTGCTGTACTTCTCTGTGAGTTACTGTGACCTGTCTCCATCATTATGTCTTCCAGATATGCCATGTAGCAGACTGCCGGCATACAGCCGCTTGGAGGATGAGGTCCTCATGCCATACCTCCTCAACAACCACACAACACTCTTCAGCCATGTGCCACAGGATGCACAGCAACGGGATGCCCTGTGGGAGGAACACTGCAGGAGGGTAAATGATGTTGGTGGTCACAATCGCACCTATCAGCAGGTGCGTTGGCACTACACTGACCTCATAAGATGGGCAAAACAGCGTGCTAATGCAATCGGCAGGGAACAAGGTGCAACAGGTGGGGGGCCACTCACCCAGCCCCCACTCACACGTACCGAGGAGCTACTGGCCAAACTGGGGACACCTGCAGACCTCCATCCACAAACTTTAGCTTGTATTGTGGAGGTGGGTGTCTGTCAACCACTGAGCCTGGAGTTGCCTGGTAAGTCACTGCTGCACATATAACACAACTATATTTCACATAGTTACATGTGTTACTGTACAATACGTAATGTAACATCATATGCAAGGCATGTATGCACACATGCCACACACTATAGTCTGCTACTCTATGTATGCACAGATGTGCATACTCCATAGTATAGTGTATTGTACTGGCTTATGTGCTAACATGGACATTGCACCCTGTAGCTATCACACAGGTGTGGATAGTGATCTTACTGCTGTGACACTCCTGTTTAGGTGCCTCTGGTGTCTTGCAGTGACAGCAGCCTGTATCAGGTGAGATTGTTATTATTTACTAGGCTTGATAATGCACGGAACATATTAATTGCATGTTATCTGCCATAACACATGTACACATAATGTATGGTGGTCCTGTTAATGGACACTGGTCAGACCTGCAATGCATCATAGTGTTTACCCATGTGAAACAATTGAAGACTATATGAAACACCTACACTAAACCTTCCAAACTGTCATTGCCAGATGTGTGGACAACAGTGAATACAATGGTGGAGGTGTGTTCCACTGTAGGGACAGGTACTACATATCAGCATTACACATGTTGGGAATACAAACAGTACTGTACAGAGAGCATATATGTGCACACACTCTAAATGTGTTGAAGCTGGAGTATGACCAGCCCACAGGATACACCCTTGTGGATTATACCCTTGCTATGAATGTCACACAATGTCATGTGCTATCTAACATGTCTATGACATGTAGTGGGCTGACTGCAACACTGGTCAACTATCCCGCAAAACATGTCTCACATCCCATACATACCACTCTTTGTCTGGATAACCCTGTCCTCAGTGGAGCATATGACATCTATGGGTGTATGTCATATGGGATAACACTGACATGTGAAATAAGATGGCCATCACAACCATTGGATAGAACATGTGTACAAATGGCCATGGAGAATGGCCAGAGACATGAAGCAACACACACACAGTAGAAGTGATTGTACATGTGTGTACACCCTGTTGTACATTGGCTCGACACAATACAACTATGGCCTTTGTGTAATGGTGATATTGCAAATGTTAAACACTAAACATCATACAGGCCTGTGCACAGCTTGTGCAGGCATAACATGAAACCACCACATAACATGTCTTGAACATCTTGAGTGTGTCACGACATGGAAGCATTCACCTATACAGTATCCAAATACATACATGTGTTGCACAACATACATATACAACCACATAAGGCCACAGATACAATACATTCACCTTGCTGGTGTCAGACATCACTGTCATACCTGTTCCTCATGTGTGTGAGGTACACAGATGGCATGTGGGACTTAGAGTACTGCTAAGTTAGCCATGTGTGTGCATAGTTGCCAGGCATCAGTAATATGGTTGCAGATGTGTAGGGATGTCATCTGTACACCCTTCTGTGACCTTTGTCACACATTCCACATTAGAGTTTAGTGTGTATACACCTCATTGACGTGGGTCACATTCCACATTAGATATGTATTGTATGTGAACATAGTCATGGCTATGAACTGTGTCAGTAGCTCACACTGTACAACAATTGTGAAGCCACATGATGCCCTGCAATGGCTATGCACATCAGCTCAATGTGCAGTATGTCCCTGCATATTTGTAGGGTGGACAGACAACACTGCATCAGCTGAAGGCCCATGTTAGTATAACACATCCCTGCATTGGGACACCATTACTGTATTGTAGATTGGAAAGGACACCCATTGTGTTACACATGTATGCATGTCATTCAATACGTCAGCAGAAGACATGTCATACTACATGTGATTGGCAAGGTCATACGCCACACAGGAGGCCGGTGTACTGTAAACCTGTGCTGGTCTGTGGCACCATTGCAAAGTAGGGACAGCCATGTCAAACATGTGTGTACAGCCACATGCACAATGTCTAGACTCAGCTCAGGGGTAAGTGGAATAATGTTGAACAGACATGCACTGCTTTGGGGGGAGATATGCAAGCTAGGGCTCAGGCAAACATAGTATGCAGTCAACATACCCTACTGCTCATGTCCTCAAACATAGGGGCAGTGGCCAACACAAAGTATCTGTGACAGATGTACAAAGGTCAGCACTGGTCTGTTAACATGTGGTGTATGTTGCACACACCATGGCAGTGCGATGCAATGGTGCAAAGTGCACGCATTGTGTTACAGGTATGAGGCATAGGCTACTAACACAAATGGTGCAATACAGGTATGTATGCTAACCACCACTATAATTGTGTAAGGTGCATGCCATCTGCTATAACACATGCATGCTGTTGTGTGTAACTCAGGGATGTATGATAACTACCACTATAATTGTCTAAGCTGAAATTATAATTGTCTAAGCTGAATGCTATCTGCCATATCACCTGCATATAGCATGTCTGTCTGTGTGTCTGTGTGTCTGGTATAACTTGTAATGTACAGTTCTTGTCTTCCCCTCACAGGTGTTGATGTAGGTGTGTGCCCTTCTGCGGTCCACCTGATATTAGTGTCCCCACAGACACTAGCAGTGATGATGATAGTACGACTGAGGCACAGGCAGGGTTGTCAGGGCCTGAATCTGTGCCATTGGTTGTCATTCCACCTGTCTCCCCCTCATCCTCGCACACGGTTCCCCTGCCTACACATACCCCATCACCACTGGCCATAGAGGAAGGACAGCTGACGGGTGGTAGCATGGGACAGGGAAGTGTGGAGACTATGGAAGTTGTGCCTCCACACCATGATCCCTGTCAACTGACTGGTGATGTCCCACACAGGCATGTGCCCAGTGCTGCTCATAGGAGGACCACTGGCCAAAATGCCCCTGCGAGACAAAGCACATCAGCTGGAGTCACCAGACACATGTTTTGGGCTGTAATGGAGGCAAAGACATGTGCTGAATAGCACAACAGAGAAGGTCTGAGACTTCAGAGGGCTGCTGTCCATTCATTAACTGATAACATCCAGGCACTTGCAAATGCTCACCATCATCTTGCAAATGTTTTGGATAGACGATTGGGTGACATGGTGGGAGTCCTTGACCGTGGCATGTCAATCCTTGAGCATGGAATGTCTGTGCTGGAACATCTGGTGGGAGTGAGGCGTCGGGCAAGTGGACGTAGGTCAGCTACATCACCTGTTGAAGGTCTACGTGAACATGCTACTGCACATGCCCACTCCCATAGTGGCAGTAGCAGCAGCAGTGCAGCTGGTGCCGTGCAGTCCACACCAGGACACAGCAGGCCATGTGCACGTGGTCCTGGATGGTCCCAACAGGGACATGATTCCAGTGGACATGTGTCATCAGACAGTACCCAATCTGGACCTCTGCCTGGTAGTAACCCTGCAACCCCTGGCAGGCACAGGTCATGTGGCCATGGCTGGACACCGTGAACTGTGAAACCTGCCTTGTACATTCTGCAGCTATGAATAATACCCCTGTGTAGGCCATCCACATGCCAGACCTGTGTGCATGCATACATACACACACACACACACACACACACACACACACACACACACCGAAACAAATGTAGGGCACCTCAACACACACACCCATAACATCTACACACGACCAATGATATCACAGGCCCTAACATACACACATGATGCCATCCAATGGCGCAGTCTAGGCCTCTGGCAAACATTATCACCATGTGTATATGATGATGCCTGTGTCGCATCCTTGTCATCCACACCATCAGTGCAGGTATATGCTCATATGATCTGATGCACAGGGTACACATACTAGGTAGACAATTGTAGATTAATATCATTGAGTAGTGTTGACAGGCAGCAGACATACCATGTATTACAGTTTTAGAATGCATTTTGTACATTTGACAGTATGTATCATGTGTAACAACACTAACAGCACGTTGATCTTGACGTTCTGCCTTCCTCTTTCAGGTGTAGTTGCATGTGCCGGGGGATGTCGGTGTTTGTGGTTAGTGTCCCATATGTGCATGTTGACTACCCACAGGTCAGTATGACAATACCTGCATGCACTTTGTACTTCCACATCACAGTTATATTCTCCCATATTTCAATTATGTTTACTGTTCTAATGATCCAAGAGCATGATAGCTGTGTAGTAAGCTACTGTGTTCAGAGCCGTCACATCCATAGTGGGTGACATCACAGATATAGTTATCTGGAGCGAGGAGGAGGTAAAAGAATAGTATGCCAGATGACAAGGATAAAGGCCAGTGGACATAGTGGCTTCTCATTGGGAAGCAGTAATACCCACTGCCATGACAGCCTGCAAACACAGACACACCCACACACTCAGGGATTCACAGACACAGTAACACACACTCTGACACACACACACACACACAGTTCGGATGAGAACCCCTGCCTATGTGCATATCATCATTGTAGTACTACACAATTACTAGACATGCCACAGAGATTCCACATGTACAGGTAGTTGAAATGGCCTATGATCGAGGACATCGACATGGATACTACAGTGCAGTGAGTGTATGTGGGGAGGGGGGTCCATCAGTAGGCTATGTAACAACAGGTCACTCCCTAGGATGTACATGTTAACAGGTGGTTAGAATGCCCATCTACGATTGATGATATCAACAGGGATGCTAGATTGCATTTAGTGGATGGGGGGAGAGGGCATTAACATTTCTTTGTGGTAAAATAAAGCCTCACTCCAGGGACCGGACAGCCATACACATGGACAGCCATACACACACACACACACACACACACACACACACACACACACACACACACACACACACACACACACACACTGTGGCATTCACAAAGATATACACCTATGCCACACATATACAGACACTTTACATGTGTGAGGTTCAACCACCTGCCTATGCCTTTCTTTCTACACTTCACTCTGTACTGGTGTCAACAACAGTGTTGAGGAGCGTGATAACATGTGGGATGTATTCCCAACCATACGTGACATATATGGACACACACACACACACACACACACACACACACACACACACACACACACACACACACACACATGGCAGTACTGTGAATAAAACACCTGCCTATCTCATAATAGATATTATAGAAGTACAGCACTATCACATCTGGTAAAAAGCTTACTGACTCTTTCCTTTGCCAACTGTGCTGATATATGCACAGTGGATGTATTACTGTTACAGGTGTCATGAGGTTTGCCTTCAGTGTCACCCTTACAGTATTCTACATTGTCTGTCTTCCACTTCAATTAACAAAACCTGACCTTAGGAGTTACACAGTTTATTGCAGGACTGGTTATAACACACCAGTGAGCTGTCCTCAGTAATCATTCAACTGCAAAGAAGCTCCAAAACTTAGTAGTCATGTCCAAACATCTGTCCATACTGCATGGACGGCTTACTGTATTTAGAGCATATCACCATATACAGTTGGCAATATTGAGGCTGTATTGCAACAGCATGATGTACTAAGACAGCAGTCACCTTCAGACATCAGACACTGCACACACATGGAATCTACACAAACATCAATACATGCATACATATGTGGTCTACATCAGTAAGTGCACTAGCAGGTCAAGAGGATATATTCCACACCTTCCCCACGCCATGTGTGAAACATAGCCGAGCATTACACCATAATGGATGTTGTATTCATGTACTGGTAGGACACCACCACCTTCACTGAGTAGCCAAGTATACAAATATGACAACAGCACATATCAGCGAGACACACACAGCATTATTCCATGTCATGCTCCTACAAACTATTACTTGACAGTGCCATGGTGAAGCCAGGGATTTGTAATGGAAAACAGTGAGCGCATCGTATTTGCCACACACCTCATGTTTACTGGAAGAGTGCCAGCAATGTGCTCAGTTAGAGCTAGGCAGTACACTCATTCAAGCATGTGCGAGGTCTGTGGCTTGTAAATATCTCACCCCAGCATGTACTTACTATTGTGCTACTAAGGCTAATGTCCAGACAGCACACAGCATGTGTGGCTTGCAATTGTTGACATAAAGTATATGTAGGAGCTGTGGCCACACATGGCTGTACATGTCATGAACATATCACCTGTGACTACTCAGGAACATACAGAGCAGAGCTGGATTTCCCTGAGTCTGTCAATACAGGCCTTGTGTAGGTCCTATGATCCTGTTATTTGGGTATGTTTGTAGGCATTGCATTAGGTGGACGTCTAAAGACATACATGACACATGGGGTGTTGTATGATATGATAAGTGTCATGGGTGACCAGTAGAGAGGGAATATTACCTCTGCTAACATAGATATCAAACCTTATGTACTGTTAGCATGCTATCTGCCATGTGCATGTGTGTAATGACTGTAGCCACCTGTAGGTAGAAAGGATAATGAAAGCTATGGTAATATCATTTATGTTATATGAGTGTGGGATGTACATATCCAGGGCAGGTACAGTTAGGTCATATCCAACCATGAGGGTGTTGTTTACTGGTGTACAGCAACAGTCGACAGTGTTAATGCTGACAACATCTGAGGGACCCTGGTATGTGTGCAACTGAGCTGGTTACAAACAGTGGTATTATTGCATTGCATAACACATTATGCAGCTGTATCTGTACATGGGTACTTTGCACAGTTGATGTAGGCCTAGGTACAGTCCACCAATCGAGGGCTATCTGGTGATCTACCATACTATGTCATACCACATATGGATGTTTGTTGGTAGTCTGGGGACAAAGTGGTGGATGTATATGAGGATACAACCTAGAATGCAGCATTTGCCACTGTCACCTGTACCTGACTCATCTGTGATGCGTTATGTCAGAGTAGTGGTCTTTACATGAGAGTATCCTTTATGAATATGTGTACAACATCACCTGGAATGGTCCATACCACTGTTATGGCCCACATGTCTGGATCTGAGTTATATGGTGGTAGTGCAATTGTGCACTACAGAGCCTTCAGCCAGGTGTTCCTCACTGCACAGATGTCAGTATTCCCCATAGTAGGTTCTGCATTGAGCAAATGGATTACTAAAGCCACACATCTAGCACTGGTTAGCATAAGCATCCAATGCAATTGTCTTGTAGGTGTCAGGGTGTTACTTCTGGGTGTAGGACATTTGCCTTGGAATGTGGCTATATGGGTAAATGCAACCTAGGTATTCACACACACGTGAAACATGGATGCATGTGCTCTGTGTTGAAGGTTTGTCATTCAGTCATGACAGCCAGGAATGACAGACACTGGACAACCTCATAATAACAGCAGGACATTGGCTCATTGTTTTGGTCTAGCAGTTGCCACTCGTACCATGACATCACTGCGAGTGGCAGTAATGTGCTTGGTAGCAAATGCCTCACGTAAGGTGATGGACAGCAGCAGAAATTGTGTATATGACCAATGTGAGATATACTTAGGGTAGCAGTCCTGCTAATAATGACAACTACTAACACAGCCGGGAGATGTCATCTTGACACCTGCACCTCAGTACCATTACACAATGTGGCTCACACATTATGCTTGCACATGCCACTGTTCCACGTATAATGCCACTGTCCACAACCTGCTATCAATGTATGCCTTTCAGGGCAGCAAGGTGTGTGACACATGCTGTAGGTAGCATCCGCCTGTGTGACCCAGGTAACCTATTGTCTATCACGTCCACACATGCGTAAATGTGTATACTTAACATATATATGTCAGTACTTCACATACATGTATGCATGTGTATCACACAGCACAGACACAAATATATCATTTACGGGCCACATACAGGTATCAGGTAGTAAACCAGTATGATGTGCATATATACTGACAGGTAAGATGTACATAGCTGTAAACCTGTGTGTTTACAATAGGAGTCCATTACAACGTGTTCTGTACATGTAAGTGTATGAGCATGTACACTGTGGCCTTCTGTGGTTAGAATCGGAGTGCATCCCAAACAGCCCTGTGCTACTAAGTGTATGAGCGTACCCACTGCCACCTTGTGTAATTTGAGTCAGTGCATCCAGCAAGCCCTTTGTTACTAAGTGTATGAGCATGCCCAGTATAACCTTGTGTAGTTGTAGTCATAATGTATCCTAAACGGCCCTGTGCTACTAAGTGTATGAGCATGCTCACTGTAACCCTGTATAGTGATAGTAGTTGTCCATTCCACAGATGGCCATACTCCAGTTTAGGTTCCTGTTGTGCTACAACTATACCTCTCAGGCCTACCTGCAGATGATTGTGTCTTGTTTGTGCATACAGGTTGTAATGGACACCTACTTTAAACACACAGGTTTACAGCTATGTACTTCATGACTGTCAGTCTCCCTGCTGTTGTCCTCAATCTTAGAAGGGCAGTCTGACTGTCTTGGAATGTGTAATTTCTGTGGTGAGTCTCATAACTGCGTAGTACTGTAATAGTGATCTGTAGATAGGCAGGAGTTCTGATCCTACCACTGGCAACTGTGTGCATGTGTTTGTGACAGCAAATGCCTGAGTGTGTGTGTCAGCAAGTGGCTGATTGTGTCTGTGTGTGTGTGTATGTGTGCGTGTGTGTGTGTGTCTCAGCAAATGTCTGAGTGTGTGTGTCAATAAATGCCTGAGTGTGTGTGTCAGAAAATGGCTGTGATTGTGTGTGTGTGTATTTGTGTCTGCATCCTGTCATGACAGCGGGTTTTGCTGCATTCCAAAGAGATATCTCCTTTTGCACTGTTCTTTATCCTTGTCAACTGCTAAACCTCTCTCTTCCCCCCTCCCCACTGCAAGTAATCGGTCCTGTGATGTCACCCATCTCAGAAGTGGAATCAGAGTAAGTGTAATTGTATCTGTTCTGTGGCACATACCCTAACTGCATACCACTGTACTAGTTACCTTTACATAGGCAAGATGTGTATGCACAATACTGGCAAGTGTGTGCATGTTTGTGTGTGTGACTACACTGTAGCCAGGCATACACATGTGTAATGTCTTTTAGCACACCATGGTAGCCATCTGTGGTGACCGGTGTCTACAAAGTATTACATAGTTAGGAATGGTAAAGGATACACAGTCAAGCACAACTACAGTTGGGTATGTTATTTTCCTTGCCACTATCGAGCAGTGACACAGAAGTGGTCACTGGGGTGTATGTCCATACCCATCATTCCCCCACTTTAACTCCACAATCCCCAGGGTAGATTACATTAGCCATCATTCCCCACCCCAAACTCCACATACACAGCAACCATCCCTTCTCTGGTGAACTGCTTAAGATTTAAATGTTATAACACAAGAGATGCCTCTGTTTTGTGCACAGTTCAGTTCCTTTGGAACCCTTCTGTGTCACAAAGGGTGTTCAGACGTGTGTGTGTGTATATATATATATATATATATATATATATATATATATATATATATATATATATGTGTGTATATATATATATATATATATATATATATATATATATATATATATATAAAACAAAGTAACAAATCTGCTGATGAAAAAAGGAAAAAAGGAAAACGGACAACCCAATCTGTATTTTAAACATTTTCATTCAATTTAATATCACTGAACTTCATCAAAAATGCACCCAAATGAATTCACACAGTTTAAATATCTTACAAAATGAATCACATGTACTAATTATCCAATAAAACAATGTGTCCAAGTTCACCT